>NC_068355.1:108474323-108810156 GCF_020536995.1 Dreissena polymorpha | reverse complement strand
ATGTTGATTAAGCAAAGCATGTTAAGTATGCATTTTCTATTGAAACTGTTAAATGAGCGCCATACTCAGGGTGCAGGATTAACAGGGTTTTCAGGGGTTTACACACTGGCTGGACAGAATGTAAACCAAATTGTGTTTTTTTCCAGTATATACTATGTTATTTATCTTCTGAATATCAGATAGTGTATATCCATTCTAAAATGGAATCCCTGTACACCCACATTTTTTTATGGTTCCAATGCATTTAAAACAAGGGACAAAATTGTCACAAAACCAGGTTTTCATTGTGAAAAAAAATCTGATAAAGGGAGACAACTCAAACTGAACTTTTGAAATGAACAAACAAAATTAACCCCCTTTGTAAGTTTGTTTTAAAATAAATCTATTTTTAGTCGTGGCGACCTCGACATTGGAGATATTGACGTGATTCTTTCGTGCGACACACCGTCCCATGATGGTGAACAAATGTGCCAAATGATTTTAAAATCTCATAATGAATGACATAGTTATAGCCCAGACAAGCTCATTTATGGCTATTTTTTACCTTTGAACTCAAAGTGTGACCTTGACCTTGGAGATATTGACGTAATTTTTTCGCGCGACACACCGTCTAATGATGGTTAACAAATGTGCCATATGGTTTTAAAATCTCACAATGAACGACAAAGTTATGGCCCGGACAAGCTTGTTCCGCCCGCCCGCCAGCCAGCCCGCCAGCCAGCCAGCCAGCCAGCCAGCCAGCCCGCCCGCATTCGCCAATCTAATAACCAGTTTTTTCCTTCGGAAAACCTGGTTAATTAACAAATATTCACTTTATTGTGATTATTTTGATTTTTACTCACTGGTCAACTGAATGATCAAATTAACATGGTATGGCCATGCAAAATGTCAATTAGCCATTTAATACTTCAATATATTTCAAGTTTAAACTAAAACAGTCCATGAGTTCAGCCTTCCCAGATCAAAGAATCAATAATAAATTAATTTATTTTATGAACAAACTGAACATAGACAGCATGCAAGTACACAAACTGTACCCACATTTATATACTGAACATAGCATACCAGTGCACAAACTGGACCCATATTGATATACTGAACATAGCATGCAAGTACACAAACTGGGTCCATATTCATAAACTTAACATAGACAGCATGCAAGTACACAAACTGGACCCACATTCATATACTGAACATAGCATGCAAGTACACAAACTGGAACCACATTCACAAACTGAACATAAGACAGCATGCAAGTACACAAACTGGACCCACATTCACAAACTGAACATTGACAGCATACAAGTACACAAACTGGACCCATATTCATAAACTGAACATAGACAGCATGAAAGTACACAAACTGGACCCATATTCATATACTGAACATAGCATGCAAGTACACAAACTGGGTCATATTCATAAACTGAACATTGACAGCATACAAGTACACAAACTGGACCCATATTCATAAACTGAACATAGCATGCAAGTACACAAACACGACCCATATTCATATACTGAACATAGCATGCAAGTACACAAACTGGGTCATATTCATAAACTGAACATTGACAGCATACAAGTACACAAACTGGACCCATATTCATAAACTGAACATTGACAGCATACAAGTACACAAACTGGACCCATATTCATAAACTGAACATAGCATGCAAGTACACAAACTGGACCCATATTCATAAACTGAACATAGCATGCAAGTACACAAACTGGGTCCATATTCATAAACTGAACATAGCATGCAAGTAAAAACTGGGTCCATATTCATAAACTGAACATAGCATGCAAGTACACAAACTGGGTCCATATTCATAAACCGAACATAGCATGCAAGTACACAAACTGGGTCCATATTCACAAACCATAACATTGACAGCATACAAGTACACAAACTGGACCAAAATTAATAAACTGAACATAGCATGCAAGTACACAAACTGGGTCCATATTCATAAACTGAACATAGCATGCAAGCACAAACTGGGTCCATATTCATAAAATGAACATAGCATGCAAGTACACAAACTGGACCCACATTTATAAACTGAACATAGACAGCATGCAAGTACACAAACTGGACCCATATTCATATACTGAACATAGCATGCCAGTACACAAACTATGTCCAGATTCATAAACTGAACATAGACAGCATGCAAGTACACAAACTGGGTCCATATTCACAAGTCTTTAAAGAAACCATAAAAACATTCATAACGTCTTCGGCTTTTTTGTGTTCAGGTCTGTTTACAATGAAATTCCAACAAGTAAATCTTCATAAATTTGTTAAAATTGGATTAAGGATAGAAAAGTTGTTGGTTCGATACATGTCCTGTCCATATACTTGTTGCTTAATAGGCGATTGGTCATGAGATTTTTTTTATCACCATTTTCTCCATTCTAAGGATTTAAGGACAGTTTTAAGTTACTGAAATATGTATAACCACTCAGTACTGGGAAACCAGTCATCCCAAAAAGTTTTTTTTGTAAACTGACTGCAATAATATTACTGTAATAACTTGAACTTGAACAACAAAACACACAAAACTTATGAAATTAAGTTAAGATTTCTCCCCGGCATTAAGTATATTCATGCCCAGGGACAAACTCACCCTGCCTGCCTCTGCCTCAGTCTTGAGATCGAGTCCTGCTGCGGTCTGCTCTGCCTTTGCCTTCTTTGCTGCAGGGTCTCCCGCTGGTCCCCCAGCCTGCAGTGGAGGAAGGAGACATTGCACAAATTGACATAATAGTTGACAGTATTTGCCTTCCCATTGCAAGTATTGGAATAATAGTTGAGCTTTTGCCTGTTTATGAATAGCATGTATGGCCTTTAAACTATTTGGTTCGAGACAAGAGCTTTCCAAGGCTATACTTGTTTGACATTTGTAAACAATGTATTAAAAACATAGCATGTGGCAGAGGGCACATATGTCACCATAGCTACTTTTATCTTTATACCACATTAATGTCAAAAACAAGCAGCTCTTTGGCCAAATCTGACTTATAACCATTAAGAGTGACCTTGATCTTTGAGGTAGGTAGCCCAGTGATACAAAGATAACGCTGTCTCCTGATGGTGGTCATCTGCAGTAAGTTGAATGATAACACAGTTACAATAGGGACAAGCTGTTTTATGGATATTTTGTATTCATTGGACCAAAGTATGACCTTTACCTTTAGATAACTGTCAATATTGTAAAGAGGGAATAAGACCAATGAAGGGTTTATATTTGTAGTGGTAAACAAGCATATGGCTGCATAACCCAGTCGTTTTACTGCCAACCATTTGAAAATTTCAACAAGGCAAAACTTTATTTACATTTCTATTGGCTAATTACTAATACACATTATATTCACCTTGATCATAACAACATAAGTTAAGTTACTTATAAATTTAATTTATTAAAGCGGGACTGCACGATTTTGTCAAATATTTATGAATTTATATAAAATGTGTAAAAAACGTAATATACAAATATTTCAATATAAATTAAAATAAAAGTTTAAAAGAACATGTGTCAAAAAATGAGAAATAAGCCAGATATTAAATTCTGAAATTGAAAATGTCTGTACAGTCAAATTCGCCAGCATGTATATCATGCATGTACGATGTGAATATAAATTTAGTTTTACAGATCATTTTAATTTCCTGCAACGATATCTATTCATACAACACACAAACATTTACTCCGATCCTAATAAAACGAATGCTTCGGTTATTGTAAGAAAATATGTACGCAATATCTTCATCACAATCGGCTCGGGGCGCTAATTTGTCTGCTGCATTTTATGACATTCTTCTTCAATGTATAATTTTTCTTGCCTTTATTGTGTTATTGTAACATATTTTTTATCAACATATTACAAATTCAATATAACACATATAAAAAACTTGCAGTCCCGATTAAACTTCTTACAAAGTCATGACACAAATTTCCTAACTTGATTGGTACCAGAAAAATTACCAAAATAGCCACATAATCACTGCCCAACCAAAAGGACTCACTTTCCGCTTTGCTCCCGGGTTGTAGTCGCTAGGGAATACAAGGTCTCTAAAACACGTAATAGCTTCACCAGCCCTCTTGCGGATTTTGTCCTCATCTGGTACTATAAAAACAACTTGCATTTTAAATAAAAAAACAAACAAACAATAAATGCAGGTGCCTCCGGTGGAAGCCTTGCCAGTGTTAATTCATCAGCTCCAAAAACAAGTCAATGTCAAGGTCAAATTGAGGTCATGTGATGAGAGTGTGCTGAATGGAAGTATCAAAGCTCTTTACTAAGTACATGTACATCAACGCAAGTATCAACAAGCAAATTCGTTGAATTGATATCCCCCACCAAATAAAATTGTGTTTATGGATGGACGCAAATCTCTTGTTATATTGGTATAATCCTAAAATTGCAATTCTCCTCATTGATATCTATACACCAATGAAGTTTCATGTGGAAATCTAGTAGCGTATCTGACATATAGCCCTGAAAAGTTACATTACACAAAAACACAAATGGCAAATACCTTGTATTTAAGAAAGCGTATGGTTATGGTTCGTGTGCGCCATACACTCTCCACATTGATATGAATACACCCATGAAGATTCATGTTGATATCTTATCTAGTTTCTGAGATATATCCCTTAAAATTGTTTGTTACAGACGGGAGGACAGACAACAGCAATTCTATATCCCTCTGCCTATGGTGTGGTATTCACATTTTAGGTTAATGTCACTGATGTTAGATGAAACATGTCATCTTTGAGAATTAGGACCATCTGTATTACTGGTGTTATACAAAACATGCCCTTTTCATTACCCTTGTAAGGACGGACCTAAAGACAGGATAGTCGTAGGGACACATGCACAGCTGTAAGGACGGACCTAAAGACAGGACAGTCATAGGGACACATGTACAGCTGTAAGGACGGACCTAAAGACAGGACAGTCATAGGGACACATGCACAGCTGTAAGGACGGACCTAAAGACAGGACAGTCGTAGGGACACATGCACAGCTGTAAGGACGGACCTAAAGACAGGACAGTCATAGGGACACATGCACAGATGTAAGGACGGACCTAAAGACAGGACAGTCATAGGGACACATGCACACATGTAAGGACGGACCTAAAGACAGGACAGTCGTAGGGACACATGCACAGATGTAAGGACGGACCTAAAGACAGGACAGTCGTAGGGACACATGCACAGATGTAAGGACGGACCTAAAGACAGGACAGTCGTAGGAACACATGCACAGCTGTAAGGACGGACCTAAAGACAGGACAGTCATAGGGACACATTCACAGCTGTAAGGACGGACCTAAAGACAGGACAGTCATAGGGACACATTCACAGCTGTAAGGACGGACCTAAAGACAGGACAGTCATAGGGACACATTCACAGCTGTAAGGACGGACCTAAAGACAGGACAGTCATAGGGACACATGTACAGCTGTAGTGACGGACCTAAAGACAGGACAGTCGTAGGGACACATGCACAGCTGTAAGGACGGACCTAAAGACAGGACAGTCGTAGGGACACATGTACAGCTGTAAGGACGGACCTAAAGACAGGACAGTCATAGGGACACATGTACAGCTGTAAGGACGGACCTAAAGACAGGACAGTCGTAGGGACACATGTACAGCTGTAAGGACGGACCTAAAGACAGGACAGTCATAGGGACACATGTACAGCTGTAAGGACGGACCTAAAGACAGGACAGTCGTAGGGACACATGCACAGCTGTAAGGACGGACCTAAAGACAGGACAGTCATAGGGACACATGCACAGCTGTAAGGACGGATCTAAAGACAGGACAGTCGTAGGGACACATGCACAGCTGTAAGGACGGACCTAAACACAGGACAGTCGTAGGCACACATGCACAGCTATAAGGACGGACCTAAAGACAGGACAGTCGTAGGGACACATGCACAGCTGTAAGGACGGACCTAAAGACAGGACAGTCATAGGGACACATGCACAGCTGTAAGGACGGATCTAAAGACAGGACAGTCGTAGGGACACATGCACAGCTGTAAGGACGGACCTAAAGACAGGACAGTCATAGGGACACATGCACAGATGTAAGAACGGACCTAAAGACAGGACAGTCATAGGGACACATGTAAGGACGGACCTAAAGACAGGACAGTCGTAGGGACACATGTAAGGACGGACCTAAAGACAGGACAGTCGTAGGGACACATGCACAGCTGTAAGGACGGACCTAAAGACAGGACAGTCATAGGGACACATGTAAGGACGGACCTAAAGACAGGACAGTCATAGGGACACATGCACAGCTGTAAGGACGGACCTAAAGACAGGACAGTCATAGGGACACATGTACAGCTGTAAGGACGGACCTAAAGACAGGACAGTCATAGGGACACATGCACAGCTGTAAGGACGGACCTAAAGACAGGACAGTCGTAGGGACACATGCACAGCTGTAAGGACGGACCTAAAGACAGGACAGTCGTAGGGACACATGTAAGGACGGACCTAAAGACAGGACAGTCGTAGGGACACATGCACAGCTGTAAGGACGGACCTAAAGACAGGACAGTCGTAGGCACACATGCACAGCTATAAGGACGGACCTAAAGACAGGACAGTCGTAGGGACACATGTACAGCTGTAAGGATGGACCTAAAGACAGGACAGTCGTAGGGACACATGCACAGCTGTAAGGACGGACCTAAAGACAGGACAGTCGTAGGCACACATGCACAGCTATAAGGACGGACCTAAAGACAGGACAGTCGTAGGGACACATGCACAGCTGTAAGGACGGACCTAAAGACAGGACAGTCATAGGGACACATGCACAGCTGTAAGGACGGACCTAAAGACAGGACAGTCGTAGGGACACATGTACAGCTGTAAGGACGGACCTAAAGACAGGACAGTCATAGGGACACATGCACAGCTGTAAGGACGGACCTAAAGACAGGACAGTCGTAGGGACACATGTACAGCTGTAAGGACGGACCTAAAGACAGGACAGTCGTAGGGACACATGCACAGCTGTAAGGACGGACCTAAAGACAGGACAGTCGTAGGGACACAAGCACAGATGTAAGGACGGACCTAAAGACAGGACAGTCGTAGGGACACATGCACAGCTGTAAGGACGGACCTAAAGACAGGACAGTCATAGGGACACATGCACAGCTGTAAGGACGGACCTAAAGACAGGACAGTCGTAGGGACACATGTACAGCTGTAAGGACGGACCTAAAGACAGGACAGTCGTAGGGACACATGCACAGCTGTAAGGACGGACCTAAAGACAGGACAGTCATAGGGACACATGTAAGGACGGACCTAAAGACAGGACAGTCATAGGGACACATGCACAGCTGTAAGGACGGACCTAAAGACAGGACAGTCATAGGGACACATGCACAGCTGTAAGGACGGACCTAAAGACAGGACAGTCATAGGGACACATTCACAGCTGTAAGGACGGACCTAAAGACAGGACAGTCGTAGGGACACATGCACAGCTGTAAGGACAGACCTAAAGACAGGACAGTCATAGGGACACATGCACAGATGTAAGGACGGACCTAAAGACAGGACAGTCATAGGGACACATGCACAGCTGTAAGGGCGGACCTAAAGACAGGACAGTCATAGGGACACATGTACAGCTGTAAGGACGGACCTAAAGACAGGACAGTCATAGGGACACATGTACAGCTGTAAGGACGGACCTAAAGACAGGACAGTCGTAGGGACACATGCACACATGTAAGGACGGACCTAAAGACAGGACAGTCATAGGGACACATGTAAGGACGGACCTAAAGACAGGACAGTCATAGGGACACATGCACAGCTGTAAGGACGGACCTAAAGACAGGACAGTCATAGGGACACATGTACAGCTGTAAGGACGGACCTAAAGACAGGACAGTCATAGGGACACATGCACAGCTGTAAGGACGGACCTAAAGACAGGACAGTCGTAGGACACATGCACAGCTGTAAGGACGGACCTAAAGACAGGACAGTCATAGGGACACATGCACAGCTGTAAGGACGGACCTAAAGACAGGACAGTCGTAGGGACACATGCACAGCTGTAAGGACGGACCTAAAGACAGGACAGTCGTAGGGACACATGCACAGCTGTAAGGACGGACCTAAAGACAGGACAGTCGTAGGGACACATGTACAGCTGTAAGGACGGACCTAAAGACAGGACAGTCGTAGGGACACATGTACAGCTGTAAGGACGGATCTAAAGACAGGACAGTCATAGGGACACATGCACAGCTGTAAGGACGGATCTAAAGACAGGACAGTCATAGGGACACATGCACAGCTGTAAGGACGGACCTAAAGACAGGACAGTCGTAGGCACACATGCACAGCTATAAGGACGGACCTAAAGACAGGACAGTCGTAGGGACACATGCACAGCTGTAAGGACGGACCTAAAGACAGGACAGTCATAGGGACACATGCACAGCTGTAAGGACGGACCTAAAGACAGGACAGTCGTAGGGACACATGTACAGCTGTAAGGACGGACCTAAAGACAGGACAGTCATAGGGACACATGCACAGCTGTAAGGACGGACCTAAAGACAGGACAGTCGTAGGGACACATGCACAGCTGTAAGGACGGACCTAAAGACAGGACAGTCGTAGGCACACATGCACAGCTATAAGGACGGACCTAAAGACAGGACAGTCGTAGGGACACATGCACAGCTGTAAGGACGGACCTAAAGACAGGACAGTCATAGGGACACATGCACAGATGTAAGGACGGACCTAAAGACAGGACAGTCGTAGGGACACATGCACAGCTGTAAGGACGGACCTAAAGACAGGACAGTCATAGGGACACATGCACAGCTGTAAGGATGGACCTAAAGACAGGACAGTCGTAGGGACACATGTACAGCTGTAAGGACGGACCTAAAGACAGGACAGTCGTAGGGACACATGTACAGCTGTAAGGATGGACCTAAAGACAGGACAGTCATAGGGACACATGTACAGCTGTAAGGACGGACCTAAAGACAGGACAGTCGTAGGGACACATGTACAGCTGTAAGGATGGACCTAAAGACAGGACAGTCATAGGGACACATGTACAGCTGTAAGGACGGACCTAAAGACAGGACAGTCATAGGGACACATGCACAGCTATCTGGTGAACAGGCCAAGCACTATGTGTATCTTGGCATCAGTAGATGCCGGGGGATGAAAACTAAGCATCAAGCTGAACATTACTTTCATTCAAATAGGTGCAATGTTCATGTTTTTCTCTCACAATTACATTTGTAAGTATGTGTGAGTTTTTCAGAGAACTATAAGGCCACGAAAAAAGATTTAACTCAAAGAAATCTTAATATGACCTACCATGAAGGAAGTATACAGCATAAACTGTTAGTATCATTTCAATCAAAGAAAGTATGGCTTCAGTTGTTTAGTGTAATGTTGCTTAACAACAACACAAAACACAATCTGTTTCCTTAGTATTAGTTAGACTGACAACAATATGGTATGTTGAGACTTTAAGAAGCATATATTTGGATCTCCTTCATTCTCATAATTTATATGTGAAGGTTTTGATTTTGCCAGAAAAAACAAGATGTGTTTGTGAAACACAATGACCCCCTATATGACGTTTGACCTTGTAGGATGACCTTGACACTTACCACTCAAAATGTGCAGCTCCATGAGATACACATGCATTTCATACATAAAATTGCTAGCTTCAATATTGCAGAAGTGACATTACATGAGCAATTTTGACCCATATATTTGACCTTGAAGGATGACCTTGACCTTTCACCACTCAAAATGTGCAGCTCCATGAGATACACATGCATGCCGAATATCAAGTTGCAATCTTCAATATTGCAAAAGTATTCATAAAATTAGCGATTTGGGCCACATATATTTGACCTCTGACCTTGAAGGATGACCTTGACCTTTCACCACTCAAAATGTGCATCTCCATGAGATACACATGCATGCCAAATATCAAGTTGCTATCTTCAATATTGCAAAAGTACTCATAAAATGAGCGATGTTGGCCACATATATTTGACATCTGACCTTGAAGGATGACCTTGACCTTTCACCACTAAAATTGTGCAGCTCCATGAGATACACATGCATGCCAAATATCAAGTTGCTATCTTGAATATTGAAATACTGCAAAAGTGTACATTAAATGAGCGATTTTGACCCATATATTTGACCTTTGACCTTGAAGGAAGACCTTGACCTTTCACCACTCAAAATGTGCAGCTCCATGAGATACATATGCATGCCAAATATCAAGTTCCTATCTTCAATATTGCAAAAGTTATTGCAAATGTTAAAGTTGGCGCAAACCAACCAACCAACCAACCAACAGACCAACCAACCAACAGACCAACAAACAGGGCAAAAACAATATGTCCCCCACTACTATAGTGGGGGACATAAAAAACAGCAAATATAAGCAAACTAAATGAAAAAGGTATCTCAATAGGTAAATAATCATTACAAATTCCAGAACAGGCGCAATATTAAACCTTAAGCAACTATTGCAGGTATTTTGTTGCTTGTGTAATAAATGTTGCTCCTTACCAACTTACCCTAACATACCAAAATTTGATCAAGACCAAGACATAATTGGAAAAAAATTTCAGACCAAGTTTAATGAATTTTTAGGATAACAAGATGACTTCTAGTTGGACAATACAAGTCTCAATGTTTTTTGTTTCATGCAGCAGAACTGTTGAAAGTATGATGAGTGTGTAAAGGTTGAAGGAAATTTGCCGCTGACTGCCGAATTCATGTTAAACAAGCCATAATAAGAAATCTGCCCAACTGCAGGCAGCCATGTTTTGCACCTACATGTACAAGAACCATTTTTGAACACATTCAAGACTTCATAAGAACCAATTTTTCATGTTGCTTCGTCACACCACTGAGCCCTACGTGTGTAGTAAGTCAAGACATGGTTAGAACAACTGTTTCATGTCACACCACTGAGCCCTACATGTGTAGTCAGTCAAGACATGGTAAGAACAACTGTTTCATGTCACACCACTGAGCCCTACATGTATAGTCAGTCAAGACATGGTTAGAACAACTGTTTCATGTCACACCACTGAGCCCTACATGTGTAGTCAGTCAAGACATGGTTAGAACAACTGTTTCATGTTACACCACTAAGCCCTACGTGTGTAGTCAGTCAAGACATGGTTAGAACAACTGTTTCATGTCACACCACTGAGCCCTACATGTATAGTCAGTCAAGACATGGTTAGAACAACTGTTTCATGTTACACCACTAAGCCTTCGTGTGAAGTCAGTCAAGACATAGTAAGAACAACTGTTTCATGTTACACAACTAAGCCCTACCTGTGAAGTTAGTCAAGACATGGTTAGAACAACTGTTTCATGTTACACCACTAAGCCCTACGTGTGTAGTCAGTCAAGACATGGTTAGAACAACTGTTTCATGTTACACAACTAAGCCCTACATGTGTAGTCAGTCAAGACATGGTTAGAACAACTGTTTCATGTTACACCACTAAGCCCTACGTGTGTAGTCAGTCAAGACATGGTTAGAACAACTGTTTCATGTTACACCACTAAGCCCTACGTGTGTAGTCAGTCAAGACATGGTAAGAACAACTGTTTCATGTTACACCACTAAGCCCTACGTGTGTAGTCGGTCAAGACATGGTTAGAACAACTGTTTCATGTTACACCACTGAGCCCTACGTGTGTAGTCGGTCAAGACATGGTTAGAACAACTGTTTCATGTTACACCACTAAGCCCTACGTGTGTAGTCAGTCATCTCCTCAGGGGCGTCTCTATCCAGAGCCAGGGCCTCGATGTTACGCCAGTGTTTCTGCAGCACTGGGTTCTCAAAGCTCTCAGACGTGTACGTGAACTGAAGCTTCTTTAGGAGCTCTTTGGCAGCGTCTATCTGCTCCCCATTGGCTGCAAGGGGTGTTGAAATCATGATATAGAACATTTTAAATGTGCAACAGTCACATAAAAATATAAGTTTCTTGTGTCATGGAAAAAGTTTCAAGGACAGTACACAATAATAAATTTATAATTTAAACATGCAATTTTCAATGTCTTAAAAATGCCATATAATTGTTTCTTGATACTGTTCCAGAACATACATGTACAATATCAACACTCCATAATAAACAATTAAACTCTATTGATAACTAGACATCATGGTTTGTTATGCAGAAAGTATTTTGTTCTTATCAATGTTAAGAAATATCTGTATAAGCATCATTCAGTTTTATCAAGATCAAGTAATAAATGTGTGATTACCAATCTTCATAAAACAAGTGTGTGTTTTTTAAGATCACATTTCATTACTGAAAGACATTCATTTAATAAACGCATTCATGAAATTATGAGTCGTTTCAATAAGTAAACAGTTTACACATGTTCCGATAATATCTGAATTAAGACTGGTACCTTTTGGCATTTGTTCTGGTTTCACTTTCCTGAAATCATCTGCATAGGGCAGGAATATCACGTGGAAACCAGGAGGTCTGATCTGGACTTTGTGCTCATCTAGTTCTTCATCCTTGGAATTTGACAACACCGAAAAGCATTCAATGCCAACATAGACAAAACTTACTATTATATCAGAGTACATGATAATATAGATCTGCAATATAGATATTACCATAATGTTTCAAAATGTTTTTTGGCAAAAATGGAGATACTTACAGTTGCTGAAGAAAGATCACTCCACTTGTCTGTATATCAAAAAATATGTAGTAAATCATGTGGATTAAACAACCTGGTGCTTAAACTTACAAATTACATAAGCCCATATTTTGTCAAAATTCTTTACTGTTCCTGAACACACTGATAATGCTTCCAGCAACTACCTTTACCTAACAACATTGGCTGAAGTGTGATGGCTCCCTTGGTAAAGAAGGAAACACATATCTAGAATGTGCATAAAAGGATCATACCTGTGGCAGGAGGGCTACAAATCTAGGAGGACTGCTTTTGCCCGGGATGTACTTGCAAATGGGCAACATGTCACGGTCAAAGCACTTCTTGAGGAGAGCCGTGAACAGGGTTGTACTGCCCTTAATGGACTGAAAAGTACACATCCATATTTTTTTTGGACCTCTTAAGTAATATTAATGGAAATTGTGTTGAAACAGCATGATCTGATACAATAAAGACATGTGAATTGATCATATTTCGTTGGAAGCTATTCATTAAAACACAACTGGAAGCCACAGTGGCAGACTGGTAGTGATTTTATTATGCTAATGTTTGGAATTACAAGTATCCCAGTAACTGAAAGATAAATACACATATATTGTGTCTGTTTTGCAATCAGGATATAGCATGTAGCATGTCCAATACCTGCACAGAAAATGATCATTCTAAGAATTTAATATTTATTACACATGGGAATGTCTGTGAATTTTATCAAGCTTATAGAAACAGCATAAAACTTGCTTATATTAAACATACAAAACAAGAAACCGTCGGAGACGGGTGGTGCTCCCCAAAGTTTTTTTTTGTCACAATATTGCACTATATATTAAGATAAAAGGAAACGTCTTGAGGGGCATAACTTTGGACAAAATAATACAATGGATGGTTTAGCAACTTAAAAATTTCAAAGGGCCATAACTCTCTAAATAAATCATCTAACCAGAACCCACAAATAACATGCGCATCTCCTCAAGGTAGTTAAGCTTCCCATAAAGCTTCATTGAATTCCAGTCAGTAGTTGGGGAGAAATAGCCTGGACAAAACTTGCACTTTATATACAGTTTATACAAAATTTCATAACTATGTGAAAAATCATCAGACCATAACCGGCTGATAATATGCACATCTCCTGTCGGTAGTGAAGCTTCCCATAAAGTTTCACTGAATTCCCATAATAAGTTGCTAAGAAATAGCTCGGACAAGAATTGCACTATATGTACAATGGAAAATTTCAAAGGGCCATAACTCTGTGAAAAATCATCCGACCAGAACCGGCTGATAATATGCACATCTTCTCTTGGTAGTGAAGCTTCCCATGAAGTTTCATTGAATTCCGGTCATTAGTTGCTGAGAAATAGCCAGGACAAGAATTGCACTATATGTAAAGCTAATGGAAAATTTCAAAGGGCCATAACTCTGTGAAAAATCATCCGACCAGAACCGGCTGATAATATGCACATCTCCTCTTGGTAGTGAAGCTTCCCATAAAGTTTAATTGAATTCCGGTCATTAATTGCTGAGAAATAGCCGGGACAAAAATTGTGCACGGACGGACGCACGGACAGACGAAGCGGCGACTATATGCTCCCCCCAAAAGTTTTGGGGGAGCATAACAAAGACAAATGTCAATAGGAAACAAAAGATATTACATTCCTGTTTTGTCTATAAAGTCTGCTTTTGTTACAAATAGGCAGTTTATGGCAAAGTTAGACTCCTCTGAGTGCAACCTTGACTTTTTACACTTAGCACTCCTCACAGTATTATTTTGAAAGTGCATGATGAGTCACAAAGTTACAGTATGACAAACTGTTTTATGACAAAATTTGACCTTGGAATTAATAAGTAGGACAAGACATTTGAGGCAGAGAAATGGTTGCTACATGGGGCGTGTTGCCATATGATTGTTGACATTTGTGACACTTAGAATATTCCTTCTCAACCATATGTTCGAAGTACATCGGTGAATTTTAAATGGATGGACAGAAGGACAGTGCAACTGCCATATGCTGCCCTATTTGAAGGGAAGCATAAAAACTCATTTTTCTTTACTCATCTCAATCTATTGTATATTTGATAAAGACATAAAGTTGTGTGTACTCTCATTATAAAAGTTATTTATATTATATTTTTACTAAGAAAACAGGCTACAAAAATCTCACTTGTTCATCAGGGTATATAAAGGATGCTGGTTTCACTTTGTATGAGATCTTCAGGGATTTCTGTGGCTTGAAACCCATGAGATACAAACCTTAAGAGAAATAAAGAACATTCTTTCAAGGCAAATTAAAAGAACTAAGGTAAAGCAATCAAAATGCGACAAAACTATCCCCCTAGACCAGGGGTGGCGAAATCAAATGTCCGAGTTGCCAGAGTCGTACATTTGCTTGTCTGGGCAACTGATTTTTTTCAATTAAGTTGTCCGTGGACAACTAGTTTTTTACAAGTCGCGTCCAGGTATACAAAAATACATTGTATTAAAGCCGTAATTAAGTTTTACAAAACCGGATGTTGACACGCGATTACATTTTCAGTGCTATTTGAGGAGCAATCAAGCTAAAATACGTGCACTTCCCTGCGCAGTGATCTCCCTTTTTCTATAAGAGACCAGGAGCATGCCGCATTTTCAACATTCGGCCCGACTGTTAGACAGTGTACAGACTGGTTTCTTTATTTTTACAATCAGACGGAAATAAAAAGTATCAATCTAAGATTATCAAAACACGGTCCACCTTGTTATTTAAGACGACTTTAATGGTAAAGATGAAACTTTTTTTTAAATCTTCAACAACGGAGCAGAAACCCGAAGCTTTGAGCAGCCCACCTCCCAAAAAACTAAGATAGATTATGATAAAAAATATGATCTAAGTAAACGCACCAGAACTTTTTAAGAAACTTGGCTATCAGATTTTCAATGGTTACCAGTTTATATAATCAGTAGCGGAGCCTCGTTCTGATGAGGTCCACATATTGGACTAGTTTAATTTAAGATTACAATGTACTCATTTATGTTCAGCACATGTTTTATTAACACTAGCTTCGCAAGATTTTTAGTTTGAGAAAGTCTTTATATTGTTTATAATATTCTGCTATAATGAATGTACCATTGAAATACAATTATAAACAAAACAAGCAAATCATACTCATTTTAATATATTCCACATTATTAAACATTAATCAATAAATGCGTTTATAATTTATATAAACATTAACGGACAAGTGTAGTTCAGCAACGGACAAGTTAAATTTCCTAAATGATTGTCCGTGGACAAGTATAGTTTTTTGAGATTTCGCCACCCCTGTAGACTGGATTTCAATTTTAAAGAGACTTCCTGTAAATTAAAAATTCCACACAGGTGGAAGCCTGTATGGATGTAAAGCTGCCTTTTTTAAGTACAATAAACAGCTGCGCCATGAGCGCATGATACGCCCGTCGTTCGCCAATGAAGTAGTAAGGTAATAAATAACCCTTTGAATCATTTTTTTACTTCAGTTTATTTGTATTTGAATACATGGTTTATTTTATAAGTACATGAGCATGGAGCGCCGTCTCCTTGACATTCATACCATATCTTTTTTTGAGTATATGTATGCATTTCTTTAGAGGATATGGAGTTGAAGTAAACCTGTTATAGATATTTTGACCAATAATAAAAGAGAAATGTAGATGGGTAAGTGGTAGTGTACAATCGGAATAGAAAAAAGCTCACCTTGTTCAATTTTTCAGGGATACTAAAAAAAAAAAAAAAAAATCCATCGAAGGATATTTGAGGTACAGTAGGACATTCAATGAAATCACGAAATTTTGACGAACAAAGTCCCATAACTCTGGAACGACAATTCAGAATTCCGTCAAAAACGAAAGGGGATCAGGGTTTATCAATATTAAGATTGTGTTGAAATTTGAAAAAAATCCATCGAAGGATATTTGAGCTACAGTAGGACATTCAATGAAATCACGAAATTTTGACGAACAAAGTCCCATAACTCTGGAACGACAATTCAGAATTCCGTCAAAAACGAAAGGGGATCAGGGTTTATCAATATTAAGATTGTGTTGAAATTTGAAAAAAATCCATCGAAGGATATTTGAGCTACAGTAGGACATTCAATGAAATCACGAAATTTTGACGAACAAAGTCCCATAACTCTGGAACGACAATTCAGAATTCCGTCAAAAACGAAAGGGGATCAGGGTTTATCAATATTAAGATTGTGTTAAAATTTGAAGAAAATCTGTCAAAGGATATTTGACGTAGCGTACGACATTAACAGACGGACGGACGGACAGACGGACGCGGGGTATACCATAATACGTCCCGTCATAGACGGGCGTATAAAAACGGCATTATTAAATATCTTGCAGGTAAGAGCTATGAGCCTTGGTCAATGACCTCACACAGTGACCTCAAATACATGTGTGAAGTTTCAAATGAATAACTACAGTAGATCTGACAGTTATTAAGAGATAGAGCACATTTATATCAAACAGCATTACACAGACGCTGAGGCCGATATTTGAGTGAGAAGTATAGCTCTGACTATTTGAAGAATAGTTGACCTTAAAATGGAAAATGAACTTCTAAGGTCATATCAGTCCAGGTTTTCACATCTGTTTACAAACAATTTGTGCATTGGTTTTCTTATTTTATATCCATCTCAGCTCAATATTGACTAGAGCTTGTCACAGTTGTAAGGCATACACACCAGTGCCA
Organism: Dreissena polymorpha; assembly: GCF_020536995.1. Classification (NCBI taxonomy): domain Eukaryota; kingdom Metazoa; phylum Mollusca; class Bivalvia; order Myida; family Dreissenidae; genus Dreissena; species Dreissena polymorpha. The sequence goes on along the minus strand of NC_068355.1, from coordinate 108,792,667 downwards.
CATGAATGCAATATGTAGCACACATCATGAAGAAATGTTTAAGTTAACAAGAGATGTGTTTGTCAGAAACGCAATGCCCTCTACTGCCTCGCTTTGAAGCCATATATTTGACCTTTGAACTTGAAGCATGACCTTGACCTTTCACCACTCAAAATGTGCAGCTCCATGAGATACACATGCATGCCAAATATCAAGTTGCTATCTTCAATATTGCAAAAGTTATGGGCCATGTAAAAGTTTTCGGATGGACAGACAGACTGACGGACAGTTCAATTGCTCTATGCCACCCTACCGGGGGCATAAAAAGGTGCATAACTACATGTATTGCATGATTAACAACAAGATGCGTTTGTGAAACACAATGTCCCCCTATATGATGGTTGACCTTTAAGGATGACCTTGACCTTGACCCTTCACCACTCAAAATGTGCAGCTCCATGAGATACACATGCATTTCAAATATAAAATTGCTAGCTTCAATATTGCAGAAGTGACATTACATGAGCAATTTTTACCCATATATTTGACCTTGAAGGATGACCTCGACCTTGACCTTTCACCACTCAAAATGTGCAGCTCCATGAGATACACATGCTTGCCAAATATCAAGTTGCTATCTTCAATATTGCAAAAGTATTCATAAAATAAGGGATTTGGGCCACATATACTTGACCTCTGACCTTGAAGGATGACCTTGACCTTGACCTTTCACCATTCAAAATGTGCAGCTCCATGAGATACACATGCATGCTCAATATCAAGTTGCTATCTTCAAGATTGCAAAAGTATTCATAAAATAAGCGATTCGGGCCACATATATTTGACCTCTGACCTTGAAGGATGACCTTGACCTTTCACCACTTAAAATGTGCAGCTTTATGAGATACACATGCATGCCAAATATCAAGTTGCTATCTTCAATATTGCAAAAGTATTCATAAAATGAGCGATTTTGGCCACCTATATTTGACCTCTGACCTTGAAGGATGACCTTGACCTTGATCTTTCACCACTCAAAATGTGCAGCTCCATGAGATACACATGCATGCCAAATATCAAGTTGCTATATTCAATATAGCAAAAGTTATTGCAAAATGTTAAAGTTGGGGCAAACCAACCAACCAACCAACAGACCAACCAACAGACCAACCAACAGACAGGGCAAAAACAATATGTCCCCCACTTCTATAGTGGGGGACATAAAAAATAAACATGCAAAGCTTCATATTATTAGGAATAGTGAACAGTTCAAATAATTAACATTGACAAGAGAAGAATAACTAACCTCAATGTTGAATAAAGAATACCCCCTCAACTTTCATGTAGTCCAGTGTAACACCCACTCTGTATACCAAAGACAACAACATAACAGCACTTGCCTGAAGCATCAAAGCGTTTCATCAGGTCCACCTCTTCCTTTTCAAAAAATATTTTCTTGTCCCCATACGATTGACATTTCTTCAAGTCCTGACTCAGTAAAACCTCACCAGTCTCCTGTGATGACAAGAGTTATTCCTCAACTAATATGAAGTAAGAACATTTTGTTAAAAGTTCCGGACATAACATGTATTGTCCATGGTGTGAAAAACAATGTTTAAGTTAAGAGCTCTCCACCAAACCATTTAATCTGAACATTTTACGTTTAAGAAGGTCTTACACTTTAAAAATGAAATGTTCAGATTTATTTGAACCTCTTTAAGTTACTTTTAAGAACATGTAACACACTGACAATCGAATATCACCCTGTACATTTAATTATCACATTTTTTCTTTAAGTAACACACTGCAACTTTAAACTATAACACTAAACCATGAAGTACCACACTATTATTTTAAACAAGAGATTGCCAAGCAATATGGTCCCCTACTGGTGAAACTCCACCATTGTCAGTATTTTTTTTATATTTTTTGCCATAGCAACCAGAATTCTTGGCGTAGGAACAAAATGAAATGACGTGCATAATCTCCATATTGCCATATATCAAGTTTCATGAAAAAATATGAAGAACTTTTTAAGTTATTGCAGGATCCAGAAAAGTATGACGGACAGACTGACAGACAGACAGACTGACAGAGAGAGCACAAACCATAAGTCTCCTCCGGTTTCACCGGTAAGGGACAAAAAAACACTTAACCTTTAAGTATGACTTGGTGTGACTTGTCAATTCCTCGTTGGTTTTCTTATCCAGTTTGACAGGGTATGGCTTGGTGCATGGTCTTACAAGGTTGTATCTGCCACAATATCAAAAAGACATTAATATTTCCAAGTGTTCACTAAAACTGTGTCACATAATGCATGTTTGGACGCAGACAAATCCACTATATGAGCCTTGTTCTGGAAAAACTGGGCTTAATGCATTTGTGTAAAGTGTCATCCCAGATTAGCCTGTGAAGCCTGCACAGGCTAATCAGGGACGACACTTTCCACCTAAACTTGATTTTTTGTAAGGAGGGACTTCCTTGAAACTAAAAATACCACAAGAGGGCCATGATGGCCCTGAATCGCTCACCTGACTCATTAAGATCAGATGAAAACTATGACCTCTATTGTCTACACAATGTTTTTCTATGATTTGACCTAGTGACCTAGTTCCTGACTCTAGATGACCCAAATACAATCCCAATCCAGATTTCATCAAGATAAACATTCTGACCACAGTTCATAAATATTGGATGAAAACTGTGACCTCTATTGTCAACACAAGGTTTTTCTATTTATTTGACCTAGATTTTTACCCCAGATGACCCAAATACAATCCCACCCAGATTTCATCAAGAATTCTGACCAAATTTCATAAAGGTTGGATGAAAACTGTGATCTCTAATGTCTACACAAGGTTTTTCTATTATTTGACCTAGTGACCTAGTTTTTGACCCCAGATAACCCAAATAAAATCCCAACCCAGATTTCATCAAGATAAACATTCTGACCAAATTTCATAAAGATTGGATGAAAACTTAGATCTCTATTGTCTACAGAAGGTTGTTCTATTATTTGACCTAGTGACCTTGTTTTTGACCCCAGATGACCCAAATACAATCCCAAACCGGATTTCATCAAGAAAAACATTTTGACCAAATTTCATCAAGATTGGATGCAAACTGTGACCTCTACTGTCTACACAAACAAATTGTTGACGGACGGACGCACGGACACACGCAGGCACGCACAACGGACGCCGGACATCACACGATCACATAAGCTCACCGTGTCACTTCATGACAGGTGACCTAAAAATATGTGTCGGAGATAAACATGAACAGTTGTGGTTAAAATCCCATAGAAATAAGGGCTGTTTGTAAAACATGCATGCCCCCCTATATGGGCTATAAGTTGTAGTAGCAGCCATTGTGTGAATACGTTTTTTGTCACTGTGAATGGTGGTGATGGTGGTGGTGGTGTAGTTGTAGTAGTAGTAGTAGTAGTAGTAGTAGTAGTAATAGTAGTTGTAGTAGTAGTAGTAGTAGCACTAGTAGTAGTAGTAGTAGTAGTAGTAGTAGTAGTAGAAGTAGTAGTAGTAGTAGTAGTAGTAAAAGTAGTAGTAGTAGTAGTAGTAGTAGTAGTAGAAGTAGTAGTAGTAGTAGTAGTAGTAGTAGTAGTAGTAGTAGTAGTAGTGGTAGTAGTAGTAGTAGTAGTAGTAGTAGTGGTAAAAGTAGTAGTAGTAGTGGCAGTAGTAGTAGAAGTAGTAATAGTAGACGTGGTGGTGGTGGTGGTGGTGGTGGTGGTGGTGGTGGTGGTGGTGGTGGGTGGTAGTAGTAGTAGTAGTACTAGTAGTAGTAGTACTAGTAGTAGTAGCACTAGTAGTAGTAGTAGTAGTAGTAGTAGTAGTAGTAGTAGTAGTAGTAGTAGTAGTAGTAGTAGCAGTAGCAGTAGTGGTAGTAGTAGTAGAAGTAGTAGTAGTAGTAGTAGTAGAAGTAGTAGTAGTAGTAGTAGTAGTAGTAGTAGTAGTAGTAGTAGTAGTAGTAGTAGTAGTAGTAGAAGTAGTAGTGGTAGTAGTAGTAGTAGTAGTAGTAGTAGTAGTGGTAAAAGTAGTAGTAGTAGTGGCAGTAGTAGTAGAAGTAGTAATAGTAGATGTGGTGGTGGTGGTGGTGGTGGTGGTGGTAGTGGTGGTAGTAGTAGTAGTACTAGTAGTAGTAGTACTAGTAGTAGTAGTAGTAGTAGTAGTAGTAGTAGTAGTAGTAGTAGTGGTAGTAGTAGTCGTAGTAGTAGTAGTAGTAGAGTAGTAGTAGTAGTAGTAGTAGTAGTAGTAGTAGTAGTAGTAGTAGTAGTAGTAGTAGTAGTAGTAGTAGTAGTAGTAGTAGCAGTAGCAGTAGCAGAAGCAGTAGCAGCATTACAAGACCAATACTTAAGAATGATCAAATGGGAAAAGGTAACCTAGCACTGGCAGTAAATATGGGGCTCATTTACAGGTCAGATTTGGAATCTCTGCTGTAAAATGAGATTTTGAATGAATTAAAGGGAGGCAAATCTGTAATAAAAAGAACATGCATAAACCGTAGTGGTTTCCCTTGTTTGAACCATGCTAAATCCTTACAAGTTTGGAAAGAATTGGATGAAAAATTTGGACTTTATTGCATAAACACCATTTTCTCAATTCAAGGGGAGGTAATTCTGTACTTCATGGACCAATAATGCTCATTTTTTGTAGGGTTCGTGTCATCATTGATATAAAGACACTGTGCAAATTTGGAAAGGATTGGACAAAAAATGTGGAAGATTTTTGAAAGTTTTCACAAAATAGGCAAAAACGAATAAACATGCAAAGTTCAACGAGCTCCTGCGGCCATGTGTTTTGACAAATCAAATTTCTTTGAACAACTTTTTCAGGGGAGCCTTCAAAGCTCATCCCTGTGAAATTTTTTGAAAATCTGATGAGCGGTTTCTGACAAGAAGATTTTTTAAGGTTTTTACTATATATGGTCATGGCGGCCATCTTGGTTATGTGATCAAATTTTTTTTAACAATTCTTTTGTCCCATGACCTAGGGATGCTCCACATGAAATTTAGTTGAAATTGGCTCAATGGTTTAGTAGAAGAAGATGTTAACAAATTGTTTACAGACAGACAGACGGCCGGACGCCGGACGGTGAGTGATCACAATAGCTCAACCCGAGCTATCGCTCAGGTGAGCTAATAAAACCAGAAAGTGTCGTCCCTGATTAGCCTGCGGGGACTGCACAGGCTAATCTGGGATGTAACTTAACCCACATGCATTAAGCCCAGTTTTCTCAGAACGCTGCTCATATTTCCTACAGCGGACAAAGAGCAAATACAGGTCACAGTGAAAGTTCCTTTGATCATCTAAACATTCAGAAGCTCATGTTTAAGCAGTTATAGGAGTTGAACATACACAATTTTGGGACTTATAGAATATTTCATTGTGAAAACAAGAGATGTATTTGTCAGAAACACATTGCCCCCTTAAGCGCCGCTTTCTTTTTTGTTGACCTTTGACCTTAGAGGATGACCTTGACCTTTCATCACTCAAAATGAGCCGCTCCATGAGATACACAAGCATGCCAAATATCAAGTTGCTATGTTCAATATTTCAAAGGTTATTGCAAAACTTTACTGTAAGGTTAAAGTTTTGGGACAGAATGAGGGAATGACAGACATACAGGCCAAAAACAATATGCCTCCGCTCATTCGATGCTGGGGCATAAAAAGTTATGAAAATTTATGTTTTTTATTTTTTGACCTTTGACCTTGACACTTCACCACTTACAATGTGCAGCTCCACAACATACACATGCATGCCAAATATTAAGTTGCTGTGTTCAATATTAAAAAAGTTATGAAAAATTAAGTTTTTTTATATTTTGACCTTTGACCTTGAAGGTTGACCTTGACCTTTTACCACTCAAAATGAGAAGCTCCACCGGAAGTAAGTAAGAGATTGAATGGATAAATGAAAAATATTTATTTTTATTTTCGACCTTTAACCTTGAAGGATGACCTTGACCATTCACCACTCAAAATGTGCAGCTCCACGAGATACACATGAATGCCAAATATGAAGTTGCTGTGTTCAAAATTAAAATGGTTAAAGTTTTAGGAAAGCAAAAAACACAATTATATTTGACCTTTGACCTTGAAGGATGACCTTGACTTTTCACCACTCAAAATGAGCAGCTCCATGAGATACACATGCATGGTAAATATCAAGTTGGTATGTTCAATATTGCAAAAGTTATCAAACTTTAATCAAGGTTAAAGTTTTTGACAGACAGACAGACAGACAGAGACAGACAGACAGACAGACAGACAGACAAGACAAAAACAATATACCCCCGATCTATTGATCCAGGGGCATAAAAAGACAATTGCTTCAATTGTGCCGAAAATCATTGCAGCAAAATTCTTTTTTTAAGATCAACTTCAAATTAATGTTATTCACTGTGAAAGTTTGTGAGATCAATCCTGTAACTGAAAAGGAGCTGAATGCACGAACTTCATGCGCCTGAATATCCATACAAATTGCCATAATTTTGCCAAATACTGGTACAGACCGAAATCCTTTCTAAATGATCATCTTCACGTAAAGATCCTTCAACTGTTTTTCAAATGTTAAGCAAGATTCACCCAGTAATTAAAGAGGAATTCAAAACACAAGCTTATGAACTTAATGTATGTACTGACTAACAAGTGTATGTGTAATGCCGCCATTAAGAGCGTGCAAAAAAACAAATATTTACAAATTATCATGATTAGTTAACAAACTTGGCATACGAGCACATATCAATATGGGTAATAAACGTTTTAAGTTACCATGGGAATCTAACAAGGTAATCCTCTCAATATAGCCAAATGACAAACTTTAACCTGTGTATATGGTGTACATGTAATTTTATTTTAATAAAAAGGACCATAATTTTGATGCAATTATCAATAGTCTTATGAAACTAAAATGCAGTTTAATAAGAGGAATCCATAATTTTACTCAGAATAAAATTATAACAAGAGGGCCAAGATGGCCCTAGTTCACTCACATGAGAGGAGTCGGTTCATTCAATCTTTACCAAATGTCAAACTTGACCTAGATATTTTTCAGACAAACATCCTGATCAAGTTTCATCATTATTGAACCAAAACTCTTGCAAATGGAGTGATTTTGTTTTTGTAAGATTTGACCTGGTGACCTATATTTTGAGTAGATCCCCCTTAACAAACATCAAACTTTGCTTACAAAAATAAATATCATGACCAAGATTCATAAAATCTGAAACAAAAGTGTGACCTCTAGAGTGTTTACAAGGATTTCGTATAATATAATGAAAATTTAGACAATCTAAGAGCAATAATTATGCCATTAATTATGTATAAAACCAATCTTTTCACCATGTTTTATGATGATAGGGCAAAAAATGTGACTTCTAGAGTGTTGTCTACAAGCTTTTTTTACTGTATACATATAAGAACCATTTACAAACTCAACTCTCATATCAAGGAAACAAATGTTCTGACCAAATTTCATGAAAATTGGGCCAAAAATGTGACTTCTAGAGTGATCACATGTTTTGACTATATACATATAGAGAAAAATGCTCCGCCCACTGGCGGCCATGTTTTTTCACCGATCTGGATCATTTTCGAACTCGTCCGAGATATCAATAAAACCATTGTTTTGACCAATTTTAATGATGATTGGGCAAAAATTGTGACTTCTAGAGTGTTTACAAGGTTTCTCTAAAGCCAAATAGGGAAAACTGCCCCCCCCCCCCGGCAGCCATGTTATTCAACTTTCAATGGAGCGGAACCACCTTGAACTCAACCAACATATCATTAAGACAAACATTTTGACAAAGTTACATGAAGATTGGGCATGAAATGTGACTTCTACAGTGTTTACAAGTTTTTTTTTGTTTTTTTTACCTAGTGACCTAGTTTTTGACCCCGCACGACCCAATTTCGAACTGGACCGAGATTTCATTGGGACAAAGCTTCTGACCAAGTTTCATGAAGTGTTTACAAACAAATGTGGACGGACGGACAGACGACGGACAAAGACCGGTCACAAAAGCTCACCTGAGCAATCAGGTGAGCTAAGAAATCCCTGAGGAACAAGTTTATCAAAAATATTAAACCTGCCCCAATACCTGGTGAATACAATACACTGCTTCTTCAAAAAGTCTTGCTAAACTTTTCTTACTCTAGATTGGAAGACAACACTACAATATTTGGGACAATATTGCAGAGTACCTTTGATACTGTTAAGTAAATGTGCAACAGCCATACCAGAACAGCTTAACTTCGCATTACACTGTTATGTGGCAGGTATGTAGCTGTGGTCAAAGTCCTTGGGCTGACCTTGTAAAACACTCAATCTCTGAAACACTCACTGTCAGTATTCAGGCATACTTTATTTCTGTTCAAGGCATTAACTGCATCTTAACCCAGGATAATTTTTACCCTCCTATGAAAATGTTACTCCAAAATGCCAAAATAGCACTATTTACCCCCACCCAACAACAACAAATAAAAACAAAGGGAAGAACAATAAAGAGGTCGAAATTTCCTGAGCATTTCAGTATTGTGTTGTAAATAATGGTGTCTATGTGTCTTACACTCCAATTCCTATGTCGAGTCCCTCTCCAAGGCTCAGGGAGATGTGCCGTAGGGCACGCTTCTTATGGTCCTTTGAACGCACTCTGAAATACACCACCACTTAGAACCATTCCACAAAAATATTTTATGGAAGAGGCTAGCTGAGAACATTTCTAATCTTATTTCTGGGTAGTAACTGGCCCCATGTTGATGATACTTGAAAATCAAAAGAGAAATCGTAAATGTCGGAGTTTGATTTTCTTTTGGGTTATGTTTTAAATTACCGGTAGACTAAATTAAAACTTAAGAATGTTCATGTCTTTTTGGAGCCAGTACATATAAAAACAATATTGCCATGATGATACAATATTGTTCACCTGATTCAAGTGATTCTACTGATGAGACCTATGGCAATATTTTGCTAGATGCCTGTTGGCAGCATGTTAAGCCTAATTTCAAATATTGCATGCAATTATTAAACAAGATGCACAATGCCCATATTTGACCCTTGACCTTTAATTTGACCTTGACCCTTAACCAAGGAGTGCAGGAATTGCGCATAACACACCTTTAGTACATATTGAACATTTTCAATTTATTATTTTAAGGTCGCAGAAGTGTAGTTCATATGGTGTCTGCCAAGCAACTGGGAGGTCACCAATTTGATCCCCACTGTGGGTGCATTCTTTAGATCTCCCCTAAATGCACATAGTACTGGTTCTATCCACGAATCAAATTCAAGAGCATTTCAATAACCTCTCAGCTTTTGATGCAATCCGGCTGAAATAATAAGGTTTAAACTAACTCTTTTTTTTTAATTGTATGGGTAATAAAGTAACAGTTCAGACAAACTGTTATTTGCTGACATTGGATATTTGACCTGTTAGTCACAATTTGGACCTGAACTTTGACCTCTTATTTTGATGTTTACCTTGGCATGGGAGACGATTGTTAAACATAACTCTCCACTCTGCACATGGTAAATATTTGTGGTCAATTATTTTAAAATTATATGATGAGTGATGGAGTTACAGTACGGTCAAGCTGTTTTAAGGCAAAAATTAACCTTGACCTTTTAAGTGTGACCTTGACCTTTGAAGTTGGAAGATGGTTTTGAATATGACATGATGTCTCCAAATGGTGGACATTTGCAATAAAATATTTTGAATGCTCCATGGAGGTTTCCACAGGTTTGAAAACAAGAGATGTGTTTGTCAGAAACACAATACCCCCTATTGCGCCGCTTTGAAGCCATATATTTAACATTTAACCTTTGACCTTGAAGGATGACCTTGACCTTTCACCACGCAAAATGTGCAGCTTCGTGAGAAACACATGCATTCAAAATACCAAATTGCTATCTTCAATATTGCAAAAGTTATGACCAAGGTTAAAGTTTTGGTTAAAGTTTTGGGACACACACACACAAACACATACAATGTTCAACCAGTAAGACCTCTTACTGCGGTTATACATTTGGAGCCTACAAGCACTTAGCCCCCTACATTTGTCTTGGACCCCTAGTTGACCTTAAAACAAGATGGAGCAGCAAAATTTATCTGGGCAAAAAGGTAATGTATAATACTGCCTCTAATCCTTACACTCAAATATGTCTCGATACATGGTCGATAAAAATACAGTTTTCATCAGTTGCTAAAGAAGTGCTCATATTAGCCACTCTCCCCCTGTTTACCATACATAAACTCTCCATACCTGCTGAGAAGTTCCTCTATCTTTTCTGCTGGGTCAGCCAGGTCTGTGGCCTCATCATCGTCCATGTACAGCAGGTCCTGCGATCATTATTTACAACAAAGGAAAGAAATATGAGACTTTCTCTAAGGTGTATTGACCAGAATACATTTGTTAAACTATCTATTGTTTGCAAAGCATCAGACCTCCAAAAGCTTTTATTTCGTGTTGTTGGGAAACTCAACACATGGCTCCTGCATAAAAATGATAGAGGCATACAAACTAGACAAAAACAAGAAACCGTCAGAGACGGGTGATGCTCCCCAAAGTTTTTTTTTGTCACAATATTGCACTATATATTCAGATGAAAGGAAACGTCTTAAGGGGCAAACTTTGGACAAAATAAAACGATGGATGGTTTAGCAACTTAAAAATTTAAAAGGGCCATAACTCTCTTAATAAATCATCTAACCACAACCCACAAATAACATGTGCATATCTATAAGGTAGTTAAGCTTCCCATAAAGTTTCAATGAATTCCAGTCAGTAGTTGGGGAGAAATAGCCCGGACAAGAATTGCACTATATGTACAGTTAATAGAAAATTTCAAAGGGCCATAACTCTGTGAAAAATCATCCCACCATAAAAGGCTGATAATATGCACATCTCCTGTTGGTAGTGAAGCTTCCAATAAAGTTTCATTGAATTCCCATAATAAGTTGCTGAGAAATAGCTCGGACAAGAATTGCACTATATGTACAATGGAAAATTTCAAAGGGCCATAACTCTGTGAAAAATCATCCAACGAGAACCGGCTGATAATATGCACATCTCCTCTTGGTAGTGAAGCTTCCCATATAGTTTCATTGAATTCCAGTCATTAGTTGCTGAGTAATAGCCCGGACAAGAATTGCACTATATGTAATATGGAAAATTTCAAAGTGCCATAACTCTGTGAAAAATCATCCGACGAGAACTGGCTGATAAATGCACATCTCCTCTTTGTAGTGAAGCTTCCCATAAAGTTTAATTGAATTCCAGTCATTAGTTGCTGAGTAATAGCCCGAAAAGAATTGCACTATATGTCAAATGGAAAATTTCAAAGGGCCATAACTCTGTGAAAAATCATCCGACAAGAACTGGCTGAAAAAAATGCACATCTCCTCTTGGTAGTGAAGCTTCCCATAAAGTTTCATTGAATTCCCATACTAAGTTGCTGAGAAATAGCTCGGACAAGAATTGCACTGTATGTACAATGGAAAATTTCAAAGGGTCATTACTCTGTGAAAAACAAGAGCACCGCCTTGCGGGTGCAGACCGGTCATCTTTTTTCTTTTTATAGGTGAAGGGACTCTCAATTTTAATCACAAAGGAGGGAGGGGTAGAGTGAAGAGGGGTGTATAGTGTGGGGGTGTTGCTGAGTAATAGCCCGGACAAGAATTGCACTATATGTAAAATGGAAAATTTCAAAGTGCCATAACTCTGTGAAAAATCATCTGACGAGAACTGGCTGAAAAAATGCACATCTCCTCTTGGTAGTGAAGCTTCCCATAAAGTTTCATTGAATTCCAGTCATTAGTTGCTGAGTAATAGCCCGGACAAGAATTGCACTATATGTAAAATGGAAAATTTCAAAGGGCCATAACTCTGTGAAAAATCATCCTACGAGAACTGGCTGATAATATGCACATCTCCTCTTGGTAGTGAAGCTTCCCATAAAGTTTCCTTGAATTCCCATACTAAGTTGCTGAGAAATAGCTCGGACAAGAATTGCACTATATGTACAATGGAAAATTTCAAAGGGTCATAACTCTGTGAAAAACAAGAGCACCGCCTTGCAGGTGCAGACCGCTCATCTATTTTCTTTTTATAGGTGAAAAGACTCTCAATTTCAATCACAAAGGAGGGAGGGGTGGAGTGAAGAGGGGTGTATAGTGTGGGGGTGTGGACATTTATTACATTATCTTTTGAATAATAAAAATAAAATATTTGTGTTTTTTAACCGTTTCCAAAAAAAAATAATTTGGGTGGGGTGGGGTGGGGGGGTGGGGGTATTGTGTGAGGGTGTGGTGGTCATTTGTGAGATAATCTTAAAAAAAAAACATTTTAAGGGGGGGGGGGGAGGGGGGTTAGGGCACGGGGGATTGTTTGGGTGGAGTCTATTGTGGTATGTCAGGTAAGAGTAGTTTTGTCAAAGTATCAATCAAATCTAATCATAAATAAAGAAGTTATGGCAATTTTAGCAAAATTTAATAATTTGACCTTGAGAGTCAAGGTCATTCAAAGGTCAAGGTAAAATTCAACTTGCCAGGTACAGTAACCTCATGATAGCATGAAAGTTTTTGAAGTTTGAAAGCTATAGCCTTGATACTTTAGAAGTAAAGTGGATCGAAACACAAAATTTAACCATATATTCAAAGTTACTAAGTCAAAAAAGGGCCATAATTCCGTAAAAATGACAACCAGAGTTATGCAACTTGTCCTTTAACTGTACCAATATGATAGTTTGCGAGTGTTCCAAGTATGAAAGCAATATCTATGATACTTTAGGGGTAAAGTGAACCAAAACACAAAACTTAACAAAATTTTCAATTTTCTAAGTATAAAGGGCCCATAATTCCGTCCAAATGCCACTTAACTTTGCCTGCCTAGTCCCCTCATGATAGTAAGTAAGTGTACCAAGTTTGAATGCAATAGCATTGATACTTTCTGAGAAAAGTGGACCTAAACGCAAAACTTAACCGGAAGCCAACGCCGACGCCAAGGTGATGACAATAGCTCATAATTTTTTTTCAAAAAATAGATGAGCTAATAATCCGACTAGAACCAGCTGATAATATGCACATCTCCTCTTGGTAGTGAAGCTTCCCATAAAGTTTCATTGAATTCCGGTCATTAGTTGCTGAGAAACAGCCCGGACAAGAATTGCACTATATGTAAAATTTCAAAGGGCCATTACTCTGTGAAAAATCATCCGACAAGAACCGGCTGATAATATGCACATCTCCTCTTGGTAGTGAAGCTTCCCATAAAGTTTCATTGAATTCTAGTCATTAGTTTCTGAGAAATAGCCCGGACAAAAATTATGCACAGACGGACACAGGGACGGACAGATGAAGCGGCGACTATATGCTCCCCCCAAAATAAGTTTTGGGGGAGCATGATAAAAAATTGTTACAAGCAAACAATTAGTATTTTCTATGTCATTTAGGTTTCAATCTCTACATAAAGTATGTTTGTATATTACATTCAATGAATAGCTTTTAATTCAGAAAAAAATTGATGTACGCTGGGAATACTAATCAACAGAGATTTCAAGGCTAAAATAAAGAGGGATTTAGGTCTATAACATCAATATATATCACCTTGTAGAACTTAGAAACGTCAAATTTGTCTCCTGGCAACTGCAGATGCATTAACTCCAGCTCGATACCTGTCTCTTTCAGATCACTGGCTTTTGTCTTGGCTTGTCGCTTTGAGAACAGAAAACTAAACTTTATTATATAATTGCTTTTCTTAATTAAAGCAAGGAAACTTTAACCATAGCTGGAAATATGTGGACCTATAGCATCAGTTTACATTTTAAATAATATTAAATGAAGGATATTTGTTGGATTCTTTTTTATTCCCAAGTGATGAGAAAAGCAAAAGCTTTATAATTATTAAGATAGGATGGTACAAACTGCACATGAACAGATAGGATGGTACAAACTGCACATGAACAGATAGGATGGTACAAACTGCACATGAACAGATAGGATGGTACAAACTGCACATGAACAGATTGATATAGAGACAAATGTCGATGGTGAACTTCATGAGGGTATAATATCTTATCATTTTCATTGTTATTTGTACTGTTTAAAGCAGTGAATTTCACGTTCTTAAATCACTGATATTTCCCAATAAACAACAGAGAAGCATTAAGTAAACCAATATTACATGTATTGACTTTCAAGCCTAGAATTGCTGTTGTCCAAGCAGTGTTTTTCTGCCGTTTAAGAACCTTCATTAAATACTCTTTGTATGAGAGTCATACACGAGTCAGCTGACCTGTAGCTGCTGATTCCCAGCATGAGGATCATCATTACACGTGAAGAGAAGGATTCTCTTGGAGTTCACTTTCTGGGGGCTGCAAACAACAGAGTTGGTAGTGCAATCTATGCTAAACAAATTAATTTTAGCTCCATGCATTGAAAGCCTCTGGACTTATTGAGACACTCGAGTTTATACAATTTGTGTTCTTTTTAATTATTTTGTATGGTTAGATGTCCATAAGATATAATTTTATAAAAGACTTTTCATGTACATATCATGTATGTAACATTTGAACAATTCAGAACAACAAGAATGGAGCATCTCTCAAAATACTGTCATCAACTCATATAGTGAAAAAATGGTGTTTATATCTGACCACCTGTTAGCAAACATGTTCTGACAGGTCCACAGGACTTCGTTGAGAGAGAAGGTAAGGCTGTGACCATAATCAACTGTGAATGTCTTAAATTTTTCTGAAATGAAAAAAATATCTAATAAACAAATGTTTGTCTTTCATTTTCAATCAGCAAAATATTGTTTCATTTTGAAATACCAAAATTTAAACAATAAATCTAGATGAATATAGTCATCCTCAGAAGTCAATAAACACTTAAATATTGTAAGTGATTATTTAAACAGCATTATTTTTCAAGCAAAAACATTTTTTAAGACTATTTTATTAAACATTTATATAAATCATAACATTAACAAATGATTTACTCAATACTGGAAAGCAGTTCCCAATTTATAAGAATAATGTAACAATCAATATTCATTTAGTTTAAACTTATTTATTTTAGCTTGATTGCATCTAGCGCCTAAGGCTTGTTTAAATGCTCTCGTGTCTTTTTCCTGGGACTAAAAACCAGTACTTAGTGTCTTTTGGAGAGGATCGTAAGAAAGCTTTCACAGTGGAGATCGAAACTGTGACCTCCCAGATGCTAGGCGGACAACATGTACACTACACCAGGCTGACCATATTCATTTAACAACACACCAGAATTCCCTATGAAAAACCTTAAATATATTGACTCAATAGCAGCCAGTTTCCTACAAAAAACATTATGACAGTGATTCTGATTGAATCGGCCCTTCTGGGGAGTGCGGATTAAGTTTGAAAATTGGGCCAACAAATATACAGTATGTCAGACAATGAAAAATTTCTGTATATATTAGTAGTTTTTTTGACGATCAAACCTTAACGTATTTAGTTTTTCTGTCTATAATGCTGAGGGACGGATTGATACAGACTCCTAGGGACAGGATTACAATCATATAGATGCTAGGGAAGTAATGTTCGGAATACTTTGCCTTTTTATCGATTACAGTCATGAGTGTCACTTGATCACTCTCAACAGAAATAGTTTTCATTCATTTGGCTTTTAAGGTTTGTATTTTCAATGGTTTTCCTTGAAATCCATCTTTTCTAGCGAAAATTGAATTCTTAGGATTTTTTGAACTTCAGTGAAGTTTGGAAATTAAATATCAATTACAGAAACAGATGGATAAAGTGTTTTTTTTTCTGGTGCATGTTAGATAAAATCTAAATTTGAATTTACTTTGTTGATTTGTTGTTATTACTTATTATGAACAGTGCTTCATGCTTGAACTTTTCGTAACATTCACACATGTATAATCGGAATTCCCCCATCCCACAATTCACTTTTTTTATGCACTTGCATAAAATAGAAGACATTTGTGTTTATGACATTCTTAACAAATGTGTCATCAATATTGGACATATTTTGGTTTAAAAAAAAGAAATCAAAAATTATACTGAATTACCAGGTAAGGAATAGAGTTAAAACATGGAGGTATCCAGCGATTCACTGGTATGGAAAGGTTTACTATGTATTTTGCCTTGTATTAAATAATTTTTTATGGAGTTTTGAAAAGGAAAACTCTTTTTCACAACTAATTGTATCCTTGAGATATCCTTCTATACTTGTATCCTTCTTTCTTTACATTGTGGCACTTATTGATTGAACAGCCAGCAGTTCCCATCAGACTTCCTTCCCTCACACATACTGCCAGAATGCTGATGTTAAGGGTATAACTCTTTGAATCAACAGCTGCCAGTTCTAATCAGACATTTTACCATCACACAAACTGCCAGAATGCTGTTGCTAAGGGTACAAATGATTTATTGAACAGCCAGCCGTTCCAATCAGACTTCCTTCTCTCACACAAACTGCAAGAATGCTGATGATACGGGTATAACGGATTGACTCGAAGGCCGGCTGTTCCAATCAGTTTCCTTACCCTCACACATGTCCTCCAGCTCCAGGATTCTGGGGGCCCCAGGCTGGTCTAGCTCCTGAAACATGGATCCCAGGTGCCATAGAGATCAACAATATAGAAATTGTTTGGCTGCACTATTTTGGTAAAAATCTTAGATTTCAACCAATTTAGAAATTTATCACATTAAGCAAAACAGTTGATAGGAAGTAAGGAACTTTCTTCACTTCTCTTAAACATGAAGTGATTCAGAGGTAAATATAGTTACAACATATTGCAAATCTTTTTTTATCTTTTTGTATTATTTTCATTATTGTTTGGATAGTAAATTTATGATTTTTTGTAGAAAATTTGGATTTGGAAGGAACTTTTTTAGGGTAAAATACATACCATATTTATGGAAAACAGTCCTGAATAAAGAGCATACTGGATTTAATACATGTGCCAAAGATATTAAAGGTTTGTGAGGGCATGCAGTAAGCAAAGTTGGTAAAACATAAATGGTATACCTTAACAAATTGCAATAATTCAACAACTCAACTAATAGATCTTTTGCAAAAATATGTAAAATATTACCTGATAAACATAAATGTGTTTGAACTCATTTGCGTTCTTTGACTTCTCCTGAAATTAACCAATATTATTCTATAAGTACTTTAATACTAATGTAAGTATTCAAACTTTAAAAAACTTATTGAATCCCATATAATACAGTGCATACATTTCTGAGAGTAAGATTGCTTATAACATTTGAATATGGTGGGATAACAGTCTCACAGTTGGTAATTCATGCACTGTCGAGTTTAGTGGATTAACAAAGAATTTGTAGGCTTGCATCCCTTAACTTCATGCAATAAATTCTCTCCCTTGAATTTAAAATAAGCAAACCAAAAAAGCAAATAATGTACATATTTCAAATTTTGTGGATATTTGTCCAAAAAGAAGCATTTTACAGAAAGTCAGAAATCATCCAACAAGGAAATTACAATTACAGAAAGGCTACTGACTGTTCCAAATAAAACAATTCCCACAAGATCCTTCTCACTGCTGATGATTTTATTCTGTAGAGTTGTTTTGCAGCACTGTAAAGAACAAACAATACCAGCATCATAAAATTATTCTTAATTATAAAGGGCATTTAACCTAAAGCTGTTGTATATTGTTCATGAAACATTAATTATGTAACCAGATTTGGCAATATCATGAACCTTATGTGACATGCAGTAATAAAACGTTTATTGACAATGCACAACTGACAATTTCAGAATCCCTTTTCTAAAACTCAACCAAAGATTGAAATCTAGAAAACAGGCACTGTCAGGATTGTTTCTCTCTGTTAAGTGAAGAAAACATACACATGTACAATTTTTAACTTCCGCTTGAAACAAGCAAATTTGTTTCATTGATATCACTGCCAGATGTATTTTGTTTCTTGATGGTTGGAGATGGATGACCAGGCCAATAACTATGGGGAAATTAATATACCAATGAAACCTTGTTGGAAAAAAGCAATGCTGCTTGTTTATCTGGTCCGTTGGGTTACAACAACACAAAGGCAAATTATGGATAATCAAGGAAAAAGTTCCAGAAATGATTTGGTTCAGTTTTTTACCTGACTGAGTTTATATGCCAGTCTGATGTGCAGCTTGTAAGGTGAAAAAAATGCCTTTAAACACCTTTAGAGTGTTGACAGAAACAGCTAAAGGGGTGCATTTTCTAGTATAACGAATTATTCAAGATCCAAATTAGCATGATTATAAGTGAATATCATCTCTTATCTAGGAAATATAAATCAGATGAATAGTTATACTGTAACACTCAGACTGATATGAAAAAGTGGAGGGTCATTGCAATGCTCCTCATTGGTAACTATACACCTATGATAATGTTTTATATTGAAATATTGTACTGTATCTGAGATAAAGACCTAAAAAGTTACATCATACTAAAACAAAAGAAAATATCTCTAATGTAAGAAATTGCATGGCTATGGATTTGTACATGGTAATTCTGCCCATATATCTATACACCCTGACCCATGAAGTTTTATGTTGAAATCTTATTTCTGAGATATAGCCCTAAAATTGTTTGACAGAAGGAAATCTTACACAAAAAAAGCAATATAAACTCTTATTAAAACAAGAGCACCGCCTTGCGGGTGCAGACCGCTCATCTATTTTCTTTTTAAAGGTGAAGGGACTCTCAATTTCAATCACAAAGGAGGGAGGGGTGGAGTGAAGAGGTGTGTATAGTGTGGGGGTGTGGACATTTATTACATTATCTTCAAAAAATGCGAAAAAAAAAATGCAAAAAAAAAAAAAAATCGGGGGTGGGGGTGGTGGGTGGGGGGGAGGGGACTCTTGGGTGCGATGGTTGGACGGTATTTCAAAAATAAAATAATAAAAATAAATATTTGTGTTTTTTAACCGTTTCAAAAAAAAATGGGGGTGGCTGGGGTGGGTGGGGGGGGGGGGGGGGGGGGGGGGTAAAGTGTGATGGTCATTTGTGAGACTATCTTAAAAAAAATTAAAAAATTTAGGGGGGGGGGGGGGAGGGCACGGGGGATGGTTTAGGTAGAGTCTATTGTGGTATGTCAGGTAAGAGTAGTTTTGTCAAAGTATCAATCAAATCTAATCATAAATAAAGAAGTTCTGGCAATTTTAGCAAAATTTAATAATTTGACCTTGAGAGTCAAGGTCATTCAAAGGTCAAGGTAAAATTCAACTTGCCAGGTATAGTAACCTCATGATAGCATGAAAGTATTTGAAGTTTGAAAGCAATAGCCTTGATACTTTAGAAGTAAAGTGGATCGAAACACAAAATTTAACCATATATTCAAAGTTACTAAGTCAAAAAAGGGCCATAATTCTGTAAAAATGACAACCAGAGTTATGCAACTTGTCCTTTTACTGTACACTTATGATACTTTGAGAGTGTTCCAAGTATGAAAGCAATATCTATGATACTTTATGGGTAAAGTGGACCAAAACACAAAACTTAACCAAATTTTCAATTTTCTAAGTATAAAGGGCCCATAATTCCGTCCAAATGCCAGTCAGAGTTACATAACTTTGCCTGCACAGTCCCCTTATGATAGTTAATAAGTGTTGCAAGTATGAAAGCAATAGCTTTGATACTGTAGGAATAAAGTGGACCTAAACACAAAACTTATCCAAATTTTCAATTTTCTAAGTATAAAAAGGGCACATAATTCTGTCAAAATGCCAGTCAGAGTTACATAAGTTTGCCTGCACAGTCCCCTTATGATAGTTAGTAAGTGTTGCATGTATGAAAGCAATAGCTTTGATACTTAAGGAATAAAATGGACCCAAACACAAAATTTAACCACAATTTTCAATTTTTTAAGTATAAAAAGGGCACATAATTCTGTCAAAATGCACGCCAGAGTTATCTAACTTTGCCTGCCCAGTCCGCTCATGATAGCAAGTAAGTGTACCAAGTTTGAATGCAATAGCATTGATACTTTCTGAGAAAAGTGGACCTAAACGCAAAACTTAACTGGACGCCAACGCCGACGCCAAGGTGATGACAATAGCTCATAATTTTTTTTCAAAAAATAGATGAGCTAAAAAGTGTAGGGATATGGTTCTTGTACATGGCACTACTCCTCATTTATACCTATATACCAATGAAGTTTCATGTTAAAATCTTACATAGTTTCTGAGATATAGCCCAGAAAAGCTTGTGACCGGACAATGCCAAAACTATATCCCATTGCCTTCGGTTAGGGATGGTTCTGCAAACTGAGTGTACATATTAATTTCAGAGCTAGGTCGCAGTTGTGTAGTGGTTATGGTGTCCGCCTAGCGATCGGGAGATTACTGGTTAGATCCCCAATGTGCGAGCGTTCTTTAGTTTCCTTAATAAACACAAAGTACTGGTTTTAGTCCCAGGAAAGGAAACGAACTCGCGAGGTTTCAAATAAGCCTAAAGACTTCTATGCAATCAAGCTAAAATAAATAATTTTAATTTCAGAGCTCAACATATTTTTTCAGTCAATGGGTATTTAATCCCGAAATTTCAAATGCATGTAGAAAATAGAAAACCCAATATTTTTTCAGAGGAATTGTATTTATTATGCTGAATTACATTGGTCACTTCCTAATACATCATCCTTCACTATTTTTCATTTGTGCAAAAAGAAGTTTACCTTAAAATACATAAGTTTACATAATCAAGTAAATCACATTGGATCCCACTGGATTTGGGACAAAGATACTTTCAGCCACAAAAGACATGACACAAACATGATTTTAAAATTTGCGACAAGAAAAAAGACCTTTTAAGGCCCTGTGACTGGTACCTTGATGCAAAGCTGGAAGAGACTTTCGTCTTCCTCCTCATTCTCCACCTCAAACATCCTCTCTGAGCAGTCCACCAGCAGAATGAGGCCGTCTCTAAGGTTCTGGCCTTGCCACTACCAATGAATCAATACAAATAATTGTTTTTTGTTTTTTTTATAATATGAAATAATATGGCAGTCGTTTATTCACGAGGCAATCACACACCAAGGCCTTGTGATTGCAAACGTAACACTTACATTTCTTCATTTGCATGAATTGTTTGAATTATATAACTGTTTTTTAGTCACATAATATGGTATGAATCAGCCCTTGTAAGATTTTAAGGCCAGCCATATTAAATCAAACAACATTTCGCTTGTTTGCATGATTTCGTTTATCTTTAACACTGACACATAACAATTTTCTTGATTACTAATGATGTGACACTTACAGTATCTCAAGACATATAATTGGGGCTTTAATGATGCCATTATATTATACCAAGGCATTTCCACTAAAAATGGACAATGAAAAAAACAACGGGGTGTTTTACAGATACATTGGAATATGAACAAGAGCCCATTGACTCTATATATAATCATGCAATCCCAAACTAATTATACATGTAATCACACACAAAATGTTAGGGCATAACCTCCATCCAAAACCTAATTAATAAAATAAGAAAAACAATTCTTTTCTAACTCAATAAACAGTGACCTTGACCTTAATCAGACCAAATACTATCATCCATGCAAGCTTGCTATATCCAAAGTTTTATCAAGATTGGTAAATGTAAACTTTAGTTATTAAATGGAAAACACCAGCGAGTAGCCAACTAGACCAAAATCTTATACTGGTAACTAGGTTTGTCAACTTAAAGGGATCTTTTCACGGTTTGGTAAATTGACAAAATTGAAATAAGTTGTTTCTGATTCCAGATTTTCGGTATAGTTATGATATTTGTGAGGAAAAAGTTTTACTGAACATTTTCCATGGTCTAATATAGCCATTATATGCATCTTTTGACGATTTAAAAACCTAAAAATTATCAAGCGTTGCAACGCGAAACGATTGAATAATTTGGAGAGTTCTGTTGTTGTCGTTTAAATTTGTGAAACTACGAAGATTGCTTATATAAGGTATAAAATACGCATCTTATGTATGCTTGGCAGGATAGCTCAGTTGGCTTATGCGTTTTTACTTCAGGATTCCGGGGGTCACTGGTTCGAGCCCTGCTGCGGGCTACTTTTTTTTCCTTTTTTTATATTTTATTTTTGGTTTTTAACTGGAGCTTTTAAAATTTAATGTTTACCTTTATCAATATAAAGCATTTAATGACAAACTTCAAAACACGCTAAAATCAATGAAAAGGCCCCTTTAAAGACTAGGTAAAAAAAACAAAAACAGGCAAATGAAAACAGTGCTGAATTCCTGGACATTTTGGTAACTAGACCTCAACAATTGGGACTTTAAACAGCAATATGTTGTTATATTTAAAATAAGAACAATGCCAAACATTCCACATTAAGCATGCTCAATTAGAATACTCCTTACCAAATTGGATGTCATTAACATAAAAAAATTCTATATATAAAAAGAAAGAAAAGATCTCACAATTAAAATCAAACTTTCTCAATATAGCTTACATGTGTGCTTATAAAATTCTTAAACATATTTAAACTAAAGTCATAAATGGCCTAAATATCCTTTATAAAAATGGAAGTCTTGTGTTTAGCATGCATGACCTTGTGAAATTAAAGATGTGGTCATGTGTCCCAACAACTTAAACAAAATGTCCTGATTTTTCTTGCCTAAAAATATGGAATGTATTAATAATTAAGCAAAATTATAATGGCATGCAACAGTTAGTTTTTTAATACAACTTACCTCTGCCTCTAATTCTTCCTCCTCTTCATCCTGACCAAAGTTTTGGAAACCAAAGTCAAATGCCATTGTATTTGATATGCCTGCAAGTAAATAAGTATAATGGTGTTACATGTAAAATATCTGAGATGCCTTCAAGTATATAGGTACAATTGTGTGAAATGTAAATATCTGAGATGCCTTCTAGTATATAGGTACAATTGTGTGAAATGTAAATATCTGAGATGCCTTCAAGTATATAGGTACAATTGTGTGAAATGTAAATATCTGAGATGCCTTTAAGTATATGCATGTAGTTACATTTGTGTTAAATGTAAATATCTGAGATGCCTTTAAGTATATAGGTACACTTGTGTGAAATGTAAATATCTGAGATGCCTTCAAGTATATAGTTACAATTGTGTGAAATGTAAATATCTGAGATGCCTTTAAGTATATAGGTACACTTGTGTTAAATGTAAATATCTGAGATGCCTTCAAGTATATAGGTACACTTGTGTTAAATGTAAATATCTGAGATGCCTTTAAGTATATAGGTACACGTGTGTTAAATGTAAATATCTGAGATGCCTTTAAGTATATAGGTACACTTGTGTTAAATGTAAATATCTGAGATGCCTTTAAGTATATAGGTACACTTGTGTTAAATGTAAATATCTGAGATGCCTTCAAGTTGTCACATAGTATAACAGATAGATTACTAAAGATATTATTAATTAATGTTTGTTTTACAACCATTTCAAAATTGTGTTTACCTAAATGGATGCAAAACATGGGCATCATATGTAAACGTCAAACTAGACTAGGAGAATTCAGCAAGTTATTGCCATTTGCTGGTTTCACTAATTAGTTTTGTCTAGCCCATCACTCTAGGGAAGGCGCAGGCTTTTTATAAGTTGTATATTTAACACCAAAACTTATTGACATGGGAGTTACAGACAGAAGAAAGAATCTGAGGTATGTCGCCATAGCAAAAATCATCAAAGGCTCTGGGAGTACAGTAGACTCTCTGTAAACCGGATGGTCTCAGGACTGGCCTGATCGTCCGGTTTTTAGAGAGTTCCGGTTTACCAAGAGTAGGCATGTTGCCTAAATATACATTGTATGCATTGTGTACAAAATCATATAAAAATAAAACAAACCATATACATTTACATGTACCATGTGATAACTGTACTCATGTTTATGTTTAAAGTTTTCTTCAAAAAATGTGTTTTTATCCGATTAAAAGCAAAAAACATTCTGACTTGTTTTGATTAATCCCAAAGTGAGCGTGGTGCTTTATACATGTACGTACACGTACATGCGTACGTGACAGTTATCATATAGGCGAGTGAGTCGTGTTCGAGTTCGCTATAAATAGCTCTGAATTAATTAAGTTTTATTTATTACAAATAGGAAGCCCCAAATCTCAAAGACAATTTTGAAGAACTACAACACAAATACGATTGTTGTTGACACACTATTTATTATTCAAGACACATTTCACAAAACATACACACACAAAAACAGCGTCATATTTTCAAGACATTCATAATCTCAGAGTGTCTTGTCAAAACCTACACATGCATGAAGTTCACGATTTCTTGAAAAAGTCTGAGAACACTCGCTGCTTCGGTGCACATTTCTGCTTCACGATCTTATTCTCTGAACTGTTGATGAGGGTGTCTGCAGTTGCCAGGAAGTCGCCATCCGTCTCATGTCCGTACCGCTGCAGACTGAGAGCAAAGTCGCGGATCTCTTTGAGCTAAACCACTCCCACGTGAGCTCGTTCAGTCGGTCGAACTTGCACTCGTTGTCGAAACGGAACTTGGAACCGGACGCATTCCTCTCCAACTGCTCCTGGTAGACATTTTTTTCTTCAAGATGTCGCTGACCGTTGACTTCCCGATCTTGAAGCCCTCGCCGAGTGTCTTCAGAGATGGTTTTGGTTGAGAAGTTGATACCTTGATCAGCTTAATCTTCTCCTCTAACGTAAGCTCTACAGGTCTGTATTTAGCTGGAGGCTGTGACATTTTAGATTTGAGAAGACTTGTAGATTTTAGATTATTATTACTGAAGATGCGTTTGAAATTAAGAAAAGGCAATGAATGAATTTGTAGACAGATGGCTAGATATTTAACGGTCATATTTCTCAGTTTTATCTGACAAACAAACAAACAACCATTTAAGCTTTAACAACATGGCTATAAGATCTTTTAAACTACCCTAGAAGATCACAAGAAAGTGATCGTCGCAAAGGCATGCATTAATTTTGTAATTAAATTGTTTATCATAAGCATTATAAAACGATCGCATCAATCACTTTTTTGTGTTACCGCACGTCTATAATAAATATTCACAGTTTGTTTTACATTATTTAATCGGACTTCAATAGCGCAGTAACAATTTGACACCTTCATGGTATGTTTAATCCGATTATTGATAATTGCGCTAGCGGAATGTGGGAATGTTTGACACTGTACGCGCAGTGCTGACTAGGTATTGTAATTTTCGTGCCTCAGGCAACTTGATAATGCCGACAGTCCGGTTTACTCAATGTATTTTACGTTGAAAATTACGAAATTCAAGGAGATATCCGTTCAGTTTTCTGGTTTTGAGAGAGTTCGGTTTATTCAACATTTTTTAATAAAGAAATAGGGGAAACAAGGGACAAAATTGTCACAAAACCATTGTCATTGTGAAAAAAAATCTGATAAAGGGAGACAACTCAAACTGAACTTTTGAAATGAACAAACAAAATTAACCCCCTTTGTAAGTTTGTTTTAAAATAAATCTATTTTTAGTCGTGGCGACCTTGACATTGGAGATATTGACGTGATTCTTTCGTGCGACACACCGTCCCATGATGGTGAACAAATGTGCCAAATGATTTTAAAATCTCATAATGAATGACATAGTTATAGCCCAGACAAGCTCATTTATGGCTATTTTTTACCTTTGCACTCAAAGTGTGACCTTGACCTTGGAGATATTGACGTAATTTTTTCGCGCGACACACCGTCTAATGATGGTTAACAAATGTGCCAAATGATTTTAAAATCTCACAATGAACGACAAAGTTATGGCCCGGACAAGCTTGTTCCGCCCGCCAGCCAGCCAGCCAGCCAGCCAGCCAGCCAGCCAGCCAGCCAGCCCGCCCGCATTCGCCAATCTAATAACCAGTTTTTTCCTTCGGAAAACCTGGTTAAATATGGGACTAGCCCGACCGTACGGAATCAGGAGAAGTCCGGTATTCAGAGAGTCTGGTATTGGCAGAGTCTACTGTATGTTTATATGGACAAATAATACGGATAGACATGATAAGAGTAAAAATGGCCTACTTTTCACTGAAAACCAGATCAAGTCCATGATCATAGTTACTAATATCAATTAAAACAAGAGCTGACAGAGGACAGCGCTCGACTATTCAAGTGCTTGGCAGTTTAACGTAAGCCATCATGGAGGGGGGGGGGGGGTATAATGTGGGTGTGTAATTCATTTAATAGATGATCTTTCAAAATTATTTTTTTTATTTTTTTTGGGGGAGGGGGTTGGGGGAGGAGTCTGGGGGGGGGTTTGGGGGATGGTTTTGGTGGAGTGCATTGTGGTACTGTAAAACCATTAAATTTCGTGTGGTACGAATTTCGTTGGTCCACTGAACCACGAATTCAAGTACCAATGATTATTTATACATTTTTAATCCGAAATCGGTCATTTTCGAATGTCATTTCAAACATTTTCTTTTGTTGTCGGTTATCCGAAATATTTGTTTTTTGTAATAGTTAGTAGGAGAACGTGTCTGAACTGTTCCCGATTACAACCCTTTTAAGAGTCATTATTTGATAGAGATTGTTAATACAATATGTTGTTTTCTTGAATGAAAGTGTCTGGGAAATAATACTTTTTAAATCAAGAACGGTATTTAAACTGTTCATCAACGATTGTTCTCTTTTATGTGACCTCGTCAAATTAACAGTTTGCAGATTTATCACATATGTCAATTAGTGCCAACTAAAGTTCAAAGAGACATAACCGTTTTCACGTGTGTATTTTGGGGACCTTATTACTCAATTGTTACTACTAGGGGAACGATTGCGCTGAGAATTGCAAATATTTTCAAAACAACATTGATGGCAATTAGTGAGCGGGGACCCACAAGTGCGCCGCTTTAACGCTCTTATGGACAATTATAGACAAACTTTCATGCTTCAGTGCACATCTTGCTGTCAACACAGATTAGCAGAATATGCTTCGTTATTACTCTGGTTGTTTTAATAAAGTTTAATTTTTATGACGGTCAGTCTTCCCCGAAAAATTTGAAATCCACGAAATTACGTGTCAACGAATTAGTTGTTTTTCATTAAACCACGAAATTTCATACCAACGAATTTCTTTACATTTACAGTATGTCAGGTAAGTGTTGTTTTGTCAAACTTAAACATAGATTTATCAATAATATGCATATTCTAAGTATAAAAGGGGCCATAATTCTGTCAAAATGCTTGATACAGTTGTCTGCTCTTGTTTATAGGTTGGGGTCATGTTAGTAAACAAGTATGCAAAATATGTAAGCAATATGTCAAGCAGCATTTTCATTAGGATTTTTTGTAGCAGGCTTTTGAGTTATTTGAGGAGGCCAACCAGTGCGAGCACAGAAAGTGTGAGTTGCTAGGGGGGTCCGGGGGCATGCTCCCCTGTAAATTTGTTGAAATAAAGGTGCCAAATCTTGGCTTCTGAGCGATTTTGGGCACATAATTTACATTATTTTGCTCAGTTAAATAGAGGATATTTATGTGAATTGTAAAAAAAAAATAAAGTCCTCAGTTTACATCAACTCTGCAATTATCAAGATTTCGATAAAAACAGATAAACATGTATAAAAATAACATTAAAACATGTAACACCAATTCAACTTCTAATAATTAGTTTTCCAAAATAAAACAGAGTTTTATGTGATTCTAATCAAGTTGCCACAAAAATCATCATACGATGATTCACTATCTGAATCTGGGTCATATTCCTTTAATGCCAGGTTAAGTTTTTGTATGGCTATATCGACAGCTGTCTCAATCAGGCTCAGCTCATCATTCCCCTCAGTAACATTGGTTTGCACCCCAGCATCCACAAGTGTAAGAACTGGTGCTGATGCCGAGGCCCTTTGCTGCTTTGGGGGAATCTTCCGTCTCTCCTTCTTGTCTAACCACAGCTTGACTGCTGACTTGATAGGCTGCTTGGATTCAGGACTTAAATAGTAAAATAATCAATATTGAAATTATGCATTTTTTTTCAGATTGAATTTTACTTTTGAACTTCAATTCAGATAAAATTTTACTTTTGAAGTTTATCTTTTTTAAAGAAGAGTATAAATGACCCATTACATATAGAAGACACTGTGCAAGATCATGGATGACATTAAAATTTTGTCAGAGGCTCCCTGGAAAAGATGCATACAATTTGGACATAGGTTCTCCTAGCATAGCAATTTTAAGAAAATTTTGGCAATGCAGATTTTCCAAAACAATCGCGCATAGGTTGCCCCGGCTGAGGCAATCTTAGGATTAGAATTTGTTGCAGAGGAAGCTTCTTTTGGCCATTTTTTTCAATACAAATTTGGAAATAGCTAAACATTGCAGTGCCAATTCAATATATTTAGCATTTTAGGCATTGTGCCTAGGCCAACTTTGACCTTAATCATGAAAATATCAGGAGAGTTTGGGGCTCGAGAGTTTCATTTATCCTTATGAAAGACTCACCCTCCTGTAAAATGTGGTTATAAATAAATCCACTTACTGTTCGGAGGTTCAAAACTCCACGGAGTAACCAAACATCGGCATGATCGGAACCAAACATCAACGAAATTTGTCGAATATAAAACCGAAATGTAACAGGAAAGTGCATTCATCTGGAGGTGCCGGTAAATGATAAACGTTAACAAAACTGGAACAAAATAACTTCAAAAGCAAACTATCGTTCTTACTCAAAACACAAAAGAAAAAGATGTTTATTTTTCTTTTTTTAAACATGTTGACATTGTCAGTAAGTGACCTTTAATAAAAGTCGTACACTCATGCTACCCGCTTCACGATTGGACAATTATATCGAAACGACCAATGAGAAAGCAGTTAACATATATCAGTTACGGTTGTTTACTTCTGTTTCAGACAGTAAGTTTATAAATGCATACCAATTATCTCGTCATCGTCATGAACATTTGCCGATTTAAAAAAAAATAAAAAAATCCGAATTTGAGCCGGCCCAAATAACATTGGCGGCGGTCAAATCGGCCGCTGGCCGCCTCCTAATGAAAACGCTGGTCAAGGGACACAGGAAATATTTGGGGTAGTACGCAAACTTTAACATAGCTTTATCAATAATATGCATATTCTAAGTATAAAAGGGGCCATAATTCTGTCAAAATGCTTGATACAGTTGTCTGCTCTTGTTTATAGGTTGGGGTCATGATGGTAAACAAGTACGCAAAATATGAAAGCAATATGTCAAGGGACAATGAAAATAATTGGGGTAGTACGCAAACTTTAACATTTGCACGCTTATGGAAACGCCAACGCCGGGGTGAGTAGGATAGCTCCACTATCAGTGTTTTTTTTTCACCTATAGGGGAATGGTGGCGTGGCCCGTCCAAAGGGGAAAAAACGCGTCGTTTTTTAGGAAAAGGGGAAAATTAAGAAGTCATTCTTTTATATGTAATGATATTTATTACATGAATACACATGTATGTATGAATGTAATATTCACAGCTGAATGTCTCTGTACTTTTTCTTAAATATATATCAATGATTTGTTCATTTGTTGAACATTAGGTTTAGTCACCCTTGCAAAAAGTTAACCCACTTTCATACCAAAACACACTTAAACCAACATAAAACTGTGTTTTTTCTAAGTTTTTCTGAGCGGAAGTTGGTTTTTGCTAATAAAAGCGAGTTTTATGTGAGCTAAACTGTGCTTAACTGAGTTTAAAGTTGGTTTTTTAAAGTAGATGTGTGTTAAAGCGAGTTTTTTTGCTGTAAGAAGTTGGTTTTTTATGTGTCAAAAGTGAGTCTTTTTATTTATGAGTTGGTTTATGTGTGTTTAAGTGTGTCTTTTTGTTTCATAAGCGAGTCTTTTACAACAGAAGTGGGTCTTTTTATAAACAGAAGTGGGTTAAAGCGAGTTTAAGTTGGTCTTTTTATAAATAATTTGAAAGCCGCAACAAGGCTAAAAGACTCACTTTAACACACTTATCAATAAGTTGGTCTTTTGTTTATTAACATAACTCAACAATAAAACAATAATTCTTCAACTAGGTCTTTGTTTCATGTTTATAGCCATATATTATCAAGGTGAATTGTAAAGGGGCTTTTTTACAGCTTGTTTGCCATTGCACCTTTTGTACATTTATGGGCTCCCCATAATTTTAAGGAAACATTGGATAAAAATTGCTCTTTCAGAACATCACAGGTTCACAGATACTATAAAAATGTTAAAATGTTCAAACTTAGTTTTATACCTGAATATGAAATTGTTTGTCTTTCACTTTGAATCAATACATAAATATTAAATATATTATAAGAACAATCACACATCTATAAAAATGTGTATACTTCCATTTAATTCATGTTCTTTGGAGAATTCAATAGACTTACAGTGTGTTTTTTTATTCATTTTTTGAGGGGGAGAGTGACACTGTTTCTATAATAAATAAAACTAGTTTCAGTGTGAAAGTGTTGATTAATATATGGAAACGTATGTGGGCTTGCCAGCATCGATTATATCTCCTCAACATAAAAACAATAACTATTTTAACTTTCTTATACTGATATTTAACCCCAATACAATTAATGCCTACCACATTGACCTTTAACATACAATTTAAAAGGCAATAAAAATAAATAATATTTATACTATTAATATTATTTGCTAACACCATTCAGCATGTTTTTTTTTTAAATATTCACAATTAAATATAATTTGCTAAGGGTGCTGTGTATTATTCAATAAATACATATATGTTGGTGTTGAAATCAGTAGATATTTCTCAGATTTAGTAATTGGCTGACACACATAAGAGATTAGCCCTCCCCCCCCCCCCCCCCCAATTAAATCATAAACATTAATTCTTATCACAGTATCAGTGCTCCATCTATAGGCCTAACAAAGGGGTGTTGATAGACTTTTGATTGGCTGAGCCACCATCTATTTGAAAACAAGCGACTTTGATTGGCTGGAGACAGGAAGTTATGTTTTGAAAACAAAGGGGGTTTTCATCAACTGACTTTGAGCTTTAAGGTATAATTGAGTAACATTAAGACTTATAATTCTAGTTTAAAATGTCTTGAATAACTTTCAGCATGAAGTATTGTGTGGTGAAAACAATGTGTATGTACTACAATGTGTAAATCAACAATAAGTTTGTTGCAAAGGAGATTCAAAGTGGATGGTTAAAGTGATATGGTCTCATAATTCATCAACTGCCTGTTATCTTGGAATACTGAAGAACAGTTGTTTTAGGTTTGTATTTTCATTTTTACATCACTTTTTTATTTAGTTTTATATTGAATTAATTATGATCATTATCATATTTATGTATTGTCACTGGGAAATGTAAATGGATAAGTATAAATGTAATGCAATTATAAGGAAAAACAACACCATTTGAATAATTATGGCTGTATTTTATGATTATTGTCATCTTAAATGTTATTTATACCTATTTCTGGTCATTAATGAACAGATTTGTTTCCCACATATTCAATGAAAACTTTTATATTTTAAATTTGAAGGTTAAACTCCCAAGGTGAAATTTACATTGATTGGAAGATTCTTTGGATAGAATATTCCTGCCAAAAGACAGCAGAAGGGGGACTAACTGATGTATGAATTTTGACACCAGATTTTACCCTGCACGAGCAGCCCAACTTGAGTAGATCAGGAGTGGGAAAACCGAGCCCTGTCCTTGACCAAGGAAAGTTGGATTTGTTGAGAGGTAAAACTACACAGGTTTTAGCATTTGAAAGGCGTCACACTTCCGACCAGTCCACACAGCCAAATGAGACCACATATCTTGGTACATTTTCAAACAGTATTTTCTACCACACGTAATTTCTTTTAATTATTTATGACAAGCGTTAAGTCACATGTGATCACAGGATTTAAATTGCAAAAATAAACAAACAAAAACAACAAGCAAACAAACTTGTTTTGATTTAAATTAATAATATTTATAGTAACAAGATATACCATAACAGCAATATTTATCACTTACATTATAAAATATCTTTCAGGACCTGATCTCAAATGAGATCATTCACAAGACGCACCTCGCAAAGGCCATGACAGTATAGTTTTCAGACCTGATCAGCTGGTGACTGCTCTATGAAGTGCTGTTCAACCTCCCCTAAGGGGGAGATTCGAGAGGGTCTCCTGATTGCTGAACACTACGCCATGGTTGGTATGATTCTTTTTTATAGGGAAAAAGGGGATTTAAATATATAGGTGTTCTACTGCCTCCATATTCATTTTGAAACAAACATAATGCAATTGATTCAAATTTGACTCCAGCACATAATCTGTCTTGCGTTAATTTAATACAACTGCTAAAATTTAAGAGTTACTAAAAATTGTGTTTGTGTATAAAAGTTTTGAGAATTTAACACATAGGCAGACAAAAATAACCCCAGTATAAAGTTAACGATCAAGCTCTAATTTTGAACGATATAAAAAATTCAAGCAACAGTAATTTGCCTCCTTGTTTCAAAAACCTCTTTTGAAATCCTTCTAATGTAGATGATGTTAAAATCGGATATCTGAACTGATGATATTGATGTAAAAGTTTATTCCACCAAAATCAAGTCATTCAGATCAGACTTGATTTGGGTGGAATAAACTTCTACATGTTTTTTTAATACTGTAATGTACAGTAAAATCCTGCATTGATTGTTCATATACATTTCAGTTGTCATCTCCAAAAAGTTTGCCCTGCCCATATCAACAGTGGAAGAGAACATGAGATGGGCCTTGAGGAGGCTTCGTGTCATGTACTGCGGGGAGAATATATAAACTGTTTAGTGCTGAGCAATATGTTCCTTTGTTCATAGGTGTAAATATGTGTAAAGGGCTATTCCAGGAAAAGATAGGATGAAGGATTCCTTAATGTTGTCATTTTATAAATCCGGTACCACCAACACAGTTAAAAACAATTATTATTAAATTTATCCTCTGTATCACCCCTCACTAACTGAAACTGTATATAATCATGGTTCATACCCTTCCTCCCATTTTTACCTGTGGTAGCACAAAGAGGAGAATGTTATTTATTTTAATTTATTATGTTAAATGTGCTCGCATATTGTGATAATGTATCTTGGGTAGATGTTTTCCTGGTTTTGTTAAAAATGCACTGTAAAAATGTTCACATTATTTGTTTTTTTTAATATAAACATTGTTTTTTGCAAATTGTGTGTGTCTTTTATTTATAATCACATGGGGCTTGTAATGATCTGTTGTGATTTTATCTCAAATAACCTTTTTACCATTAAGGTTTAAATATTTTTTTTTACAAAGGTTACAGGTCAAACAAGCAAAATTGTATGATCCCTTAAGCGAACAAAAGACTCACAAAAACCAACTTAAACACACTATTGTAGACAGAAGTGTGTTTAAGTTGGTTTTTTGTGAGTTTTGGTATGTTGGTTTTTTGTGAGTTTTGGTATGTTGTTTTTTTTTGGGTTTTGGTATGTTGGTTTTTTGTGAGTTTTGGTATGTTGGTTTTTGTGAGTTTTTTCTGTGTTTAACTCAGTTTTAACCAAGTTGGTAAAAAAACCACTTTAAACACAGAAAAAACCAACATACCAAAACTCACAAAAAACCAACATACCGAAACTCACAAAAAACCAACATACCAAAACTCACAAAAAACCAACTTACCAAAGCCCACATTTATGTAACAAGTGAGTTTTTTCTGTGTTTAACTCAGTTTTAACCAAGTTGGTAAAAATACCCACTTTAAACACAGAAAAAACCAACTTACCAAAACTCGCAAAAAACCAACATACCGAAACTCACAAAAAACCAACATACCAAAACTCACAAAAAACCAACTTACCAAAGCCCACATTTATGTAACAAGTGAGTTTTTTCTGTGTTTAACTCAGTTTTAACCAAGTTGGTAAAAATACCCACTTTAAACACAGAAAAAACCAACTTACCAAAACTCGCAAAAAACCAACATATCGAAACTCACAAAAAACCAACTTACCAAAACTCACAAAAAACCAACTTACCAAAGCCCACATTTATGTAACAAGTGAGTTTTTTCTGTGTTTAACTCAGTTTTAACCAAGTTGGTAAAAATACCCACTTTAAACACAGAAAAAACCAACTTACCAAAACTCACAAAAACCAACATACCAAAACCCACTAAAAACCAACTGCCAATACCGCTTGGTTTAACACGGATAAAACTCGTGTTTAACTCGAGTTTTACACACTTATTTGGGAAGGGCAGTTCAGCCGTCATGCACAGTATCAGTTTTCCAAGCCAATTAGAGTCTAATTAGGATTGTTTTAATCAATAAAATGGCAAATTTGAGCATTTTTTATCAAAAAATGGGCCAATCAACAAATATTGACACAATATAGATATATCAGGCCTTTTCTTTGCCATTTTGGAAAAAAAAAATCATGAAGTCCACTGATTTGGGAAAACCTAATTTAATATACGAACGTTGATTGTTATTGTTTACATTTCGATATTTCCGCGCATGCGCATTGACTGGAGGGCAAAAACACTGGTTACAGTAACGTAAAGCATGTATAAAGGGCTTTTGCTTCGTCAATATTTTGATAACAAATGCGAAATAAAAATGAATATCTTTAAAAAAAATAGTGCTAATATATTATATTTAGTACCAATAAATGTATATTCACATATATATATCGATCCCTCTTCATAAAAACAATGTAGTTATAAGCATCAGAGTAAACGTGGTGGGAATACTAAATACTGACAATCCCACAAAACAAAACAATGAAATTGCCTTATTGTTTCTGATAGTAAGAGTTTAATAAATGATATTGCAAAAATAATAAAACACTTATTAATTTGATAATAATTATAAGTGGTATGGATAGGGTTTTTTTCATCAGCTTGTAAGAGGTGCATTTAATCAATTATCAAACAAAGCCAAAAACGGAATACATAAAAAAATTAAATGTTATGGTTATATACTTTTCCAATCAATAAATTTTCGTTTCGTTAACATTGAATGCCAATGTTAATAAATTTTATCATACAAACGCGGAAAAAAACCTGCATATTATGCAAATTGAATTGTCTTCGCATGTATATTGAAATCTCTTTACTAGTGACACGGAGCGTATATTGTCATCTAGAGTCCGTGCTAGTGATAATTAGTGATAATTTAAAGTCTAGCATTCTATTATAAACACATTATAAATTTCATTTCTTTAACGCAAGTATTTTTTACCATATTGTGATAGCTTCTTTTCATGATGGTATTGTGTACACTGAAGTAACGTAAAATCTTTACACGTACTAGCGAAGTTTACATTTGCCGGATCCCTTAATTACGTAGCAGTAATACTGCACAATATGTTAAAATTATATTTATTGAACACTGTATTATAATGATTCAATTAACTGGCTAATATAATGCACTAATGTTAGTTCCTGTTAATCCATTTCTGACAGATTTCGTCATTTTGTAATGTTGAAATATTTTATTGAAGCCTCTTTTCTTTTTTGCTTTAAAATTTGGCTTTACTGATTTCTCAAAATGCCAAGAGATGTCATGGAGGTATCGTGAATTGTGTTTAATGAACAGACAATCGTCTGCAACATGTGGTTTATGGCATGGACCCAATGTGCCTTGGTTTATGACACCCTGTTGTCTTTGTCTGGACGGTCTCCGATCATAACGAGATAATCGATTTGTGATGAACAAAGGTGCAATTTAACACCTATGCTGCAACACAGAGTGTCAGAACTGGTGTAACAATTAAATAAATCAATAACATTAATCGATAAAATTTATTTAATGTGTAACAAGGTTAGTTTTTTTAGACATATAGAGGTTACTACATGCATACAGGTATGTTGCTAAGATAAAATCTATCTATTTGTTGTTTGTCTTCATCCTCAATTGTTTTCGTTCATTAAATCTATTTTATTCTGAAAGAATCACAATTTCTGAGACTTGTTTTAACTTCAAATGGTCGCAAAGAAGTGCAAGTAGAGAAATTTTGTGGTATCCATATACCGTATGTGCTCTTAAATGGTTTTCCACTCCCGAGTTCGTTTGAAGTAAAAACAAATAATAACAATATTATTCAAAAATAAAGTTCCTTGCATGCTTATGTCTTTTAAGACATCATAATTAAAATTATATTTGATATTATGCATGATTATCAACAAAAACGTTGATTTTGCCAAGGCAGTACTATGAGATAGATATTGAGATAGAGCTTCTGTATATGCGCTTTTTGCCCTCCAGTAGAAACTCGGGTCATTTAGCAGGTGCGCGTGACGTCACTCGTCAACGTTCGTATAACTCTTTATAATAATAAAAAATCATATTAATTATAGTTATATACCTTGTTAGATGTTTATAAAATAAATTTGAGATATATCTATCCTGAGGCAGTTGTTTCTAAAAAAAAATAAAAATAAAATAATTCTTTTTTCTTTTGGAGGGGATTTTTTCAAAATAATTGGGGGAAAATATATACTATTTTTGGAGGGGAATGGTGCCGAAATGGGGCCCCGAAATTGCCATAAAAAACAACTTTGACTATATATTTATTTCATATATAATCGTCGAGCTAAAAACTAATAAATTAAAACTTCTTTAAATTGTTTAACATCAACTGGGCAGCTTTTCTACAGGGTTATTGGACTCATTCAACTCGTGCACCAATGGGAAGGACCAATGAACACAGTGGATACACTCGCATCAAACGATTAGACAGGAAAAAAAATAAGTAGATTGTGAGACAAATTTTGTTATGTCTTATATGATATATATAACGATTGACTTAACTAATATAAAATAGTATATGGATATACATAAATCGAGTCTAAAAAGCTTTTTCAGTATTAAAGCTATTTAGTAGTGTGTAACCTTTCGGGGTCTCAGAATGTTTACATTTTACATCATCTCGTATGCGATTGCATCCAGGTCATTTGAACTCAGAGGCAAAATTGTGCAAAATAAATCATTTAAACAAAAACTTTAAACATGATAATCAACAAAACCTTTTTAAAGGTGTTTTATTATTTTGTTTGCCCAAATTGTGCCGGGCAAAATGCACGTCTGTGTCTCGAAGACGCAATGTCAGTCAAAATCGGTCTGAAATGGACAAAATGGTCAAAGGTTGCGTAAAAATAAAACTGCTACCAACTCATCGCAGTTTACAGTTGCATCATCGTCAGAAACAACACTTCTTCTTCTTCCAGTAATTTACAGGTCCCCTCTGGGACAGTTTCGTACATGGGGATTTATGTACAGGGACGTGTGCACGGCGCGCAACTATATACAGTGCTGATTAAAAGGTTAAAAACATCTGTTTCTCGGGCCTACCGCCGCGCCGACAGGCCCCTCGTACACGTTCAGTAACAACTTTGAAAATATTTCGAAGTATTTCTCCTTCTTTATTGGTAAATGTTGCGAATTTTATCAAATTCGTGGTCTTTACTGTATATACCCTGCTTGTAATGCTAATTGTTGGCGACTAGCAGTATAGATAGATAGATAGATAGATAGATAGATAGATAGATAGATAGATAGATAGATAGATAGATAGATAGATAGATAGATAGATAGATAGATAGATAGATAGATAGATAGATAGATAGATAGATAGATAGATAGATAGATAGATAGATAGATAGATAGATTGATAAACTATTCTACTTAAACTTGTTATAAATTATTCCTCATTGTCACAGTATTGGCCCTCCTCATTGTATCGTGACTTAAACGAAAAACCACCAAAAAGTGCTGGAAAGTTGTTTTTTCAATTTTACGGAGTGTTAATTTATTTGATTGTTATCATTGACGTTTACGAAGATCATTCTCATGATTTCCGATGTTCATTGGACATTAAGTAGGTATAATGTTCATTCCATGGTGATGCTATGATTTATAAATTATTTAACCCATAATTATGTTAGTTCGTTAATGGTTTATCAACGAGAAGCTTTATTAGAAGCTTTATCAAATATTTTATATGCCGCTTATTTTTGAAAAAAAGTAAAAATATTTAAAGCACAACATCTGAACATGAGCAAGTTTCGTTTTTCAATTGAGGTTACTAAATACTTTTGGTGTGCAATGCTATACCCTCTAAAACATGAACATCATTTATTTGAATACACGATTCTCTGATGGGTCACTTGTCATTACTTTATTTTAGAATATTTCTTTGTGCATGTGTGAAGGAAACGTTGTTGTTTACTAGAAATTTACTCTTTTGCTTAAAGGTTGGAGACTTCATCAGACTTTGACAATAGATGTAAAAAGATGGTAATTAGATTGCCGTTAAACAATGACCTTTTATTCACGTCGAGTTCTTTATTACATATTGCATGACCTTTATATATTATACTGATATACGTGATGTTATAAATTGTCATATAATAATATGTGTATATTATGATTTACTATGTACAAATCAAATAAATTATCTGTTCTGTGTTCTGTTCCTATCTTTTTATTGTTTAAATCAATTCGGCTTGGAATGCTCTACGAGACAAGGTATTGTTAGGAGGGTCTATATGGCAAGAGTTTGACTTATTTTTTTGTTTATGTAATTGCTTTAACATTAATTTGTTAAGGAATTCTTTTAGTATATTGGGACATTGAGATACCATTAAAAGAACAAGCACATGCGCATTGTAACAAACCTCAGCAACCAACAGAAGGGCCGCTATTATTCGAAACGTGGTACATGATACTGATTACAACATCCATGGAGCTAAGTCTAGCCAGTATTTTGTCAAAACAATGCCGATTTAAATGCAGTCATTGTGGTTATGTCCAAGTATACACATTAATTAAAGATTAACATACCACACATGCGTGATGTTTTTTGGTATTTTTCACTTCCAAAATTCGTATGTATTCATTAAGAGGGCCGATACTACGGATAGTATATAGTCAAATAGTTTTATACAAATATTTTAAATAAATACAACGATTAAATGTATGACAAGGTCATATAACCGCGAGGTGGTTGACAAAGAAGATGATATATTGTTTTCTAAAATCAGTTATGTTGTTCATATTTGTATTTTCTACGATGTTTATATACGTTTAAACTTAAAAAAAAAATGTTACCGGTAATTTCGACACTCATAGAACAGAGAAGATAGTACACAGGTTCGATGGTTTTCTGTTGAATGTAAACAGTCTGCATATGTGTATATTTTAAAGTTTTCAATAAGTCTGTCGATGCAAGCAAGCATTATGTGAAAACCGGGAGTGTGTCTCAGCACTCATGACTAAATTACACACGAACGTTGGAACTTTACTGTCTTATTTTGCAATGACAGCTGCAATATCCAACTTAGTATGTTTATCTGAAAGACTATTAATTTTGGTTTGTTATTGGGCTGTTGGGGATAAACTCCATATTTCCGATATGGTTTCCACCAACAAAACTCACATGCACCACAATTGGGAAGTTGACGATTGTTGCTATCGTTTTTCAATCCATCTGTCTCAATAGGCATTTCCGGACGCCAATCATGGAGCATAATTATTATAATCGAAATGAATGCTTCAATGACATGGGCCGGTAAAGCGATTTGAACTGTTCGCATACTTTAAATCGTTTACTCCTTAAGGCACAATCTCCACGCAGAGTTGTCGTTCCTTGCTCTCACATTCAATCTCTGCCATCACAAGAAAAAGGTTTTATTTTATTGGTTTAAGTTTTATATTATGCAAAGTAGAATCAGTTTCTTTTACGTTTTGAAAAAAGTTTATAATTTTATATTCACAATAAAAATAATGACCAAAATTACAAAAAAAGTCAAAATAACATCGGTAAAATTATTGAAACACATAGCTAGGCTATCATCACGTGGTTGGTTATGAAGCTATGCTGGTTCCAATAAAATCTCTGCGCGGAGGTTCCCGTACGCAAAGCGATCAACCGAAATGGATTCAGATTC
Organism: Dreissena polymorpha; assembly: GCF_020536995.1. NCBI lineage: Eukaryota > Metazoa > Mollusca > Bivalvia > Myida > Dreissenidae > Dreissena > Dreissena polymorpha. The sequence goes on along the minus strand of NC_068355.1, from coordinate 108,752,790 downwards.
AATAAGTATAGTTCTTCAATAATTGGCGTAAACATAAGCCACTGGAAATATAAATTATTATGTTATGCTTTCCGATGGTTTATAGAAAAATATCGAATTAAAACTGATAATTCACTGTTTTGGACAGTGAATACTAATAGTGAAAATTATCGATATTATTATTTGTTACTAAATGTTATTTTTGTTATGTCTAGTTACGTGACAGAGAATAATGTGTGTATTTAAGCATGACGATCTTCCTGCCTGCTCGTCCACCCGCCCGTCCCTCCGTCCGTCCGCCCGCCCATACGTCTGTCTGTCTGTCCTTCTGTCCCTGTCATACTGTGAAATAAAGTCGTTTTCATGACGTTACGACGTTTTATTTTATGCTTTCCGGTGGTTTATAGAGAAATATCAGTGAATTAAAACTGATAATTTCACTGTTACAAACAGTGGAAATTATCAGTGAAAATTATCGATAATGTTCACTGTTTACTGTGAAATGACGTCATTTTTGGGACGAAATGACGTCATTATCCCAGCGAAATTCTTTAACTAAACTCTTTAACAATGTATATAAACTGTGAAAAAAATCATAAAATAAAAAGAAAATTTGTTGGATTCGGTAGAATATCGATTTTAATTCACTCGTGATCATAGAAAATATATTTTTTCACTCGTGGCTGCGCCACTCGTGAAAATATCATTTTCTATGATCACTCGTGAATTAAAATCGATAATCCACCGAATCCAACAAATATCCTCTATATTATTTCAGCAAAAAAATCAATTTTAAGCAACAATGAAAAATAAAATTCGTTATGCTTCGTAATAAATCGAGTTTTAACTTACTAGTGATCGTATAAAAAATATATCGATTTTATTTCACTCGTGATCATAGAAAACATTAAATTAAAATCGGCATGCCAACAAATCCAACAAATAGCCTCTATGTTTTGGCAGTTTACAGTTTAAAGAATTTATTTATATTACAGTATACATTGTTTGTTCGTTGTAACCAGTAATATTATCTGTATCTGTATGGTACTCGAAACTAGCTCACTTATGAGCAAAACTTATCGAGGGTGTGGTGTGTGCCCTTTGATGTTAAACTGTTAATAGCACGATTTAATAAGAACACTTTTAAATTGATCACTTTTTGTACAAGTCACTACACTGTCTGGTAACGAGTTCCAGTCCCGAATAGTACGCGGAATAAAAGAGTATTTATAAATGTCAGTGTTACTTGTTGCCAGTTTGGTGGATTTAGAATTATGGTTACGTTGTGAGCGTTTGTTGACTTCTAGAAGATTGTCAGCGGGGACGGCCACCAGCTCGTAGATGATCTTGTGGAAGAAGACCAATCGTTGGTCTATACGTCGGTCCTTCAATGGTTGCCATTTCAGTTTTTTGAGCATTTCTGTTACGCTGCTCTTGCTTTTGAAGTTGTTACAGACAAAACGGTACTCCTTCCAGTTTATCAATGTCTTTTTGAAGATATGAATCCAACACAATGCTTGCATAGTCCAAAATTGAACGTACTAGTGATATGTATGCCTGCTCTTTGAAGTTTTTGTTGCTGTGTCTTAAATTTCTCCTGATGAATCCAAGAATACTACTTGCTCTGTTACAGACTTTATTAACATGTGTTGACCACTTTAAGTTTTCACTGATCTGGACTCCTAGATATGGATTATCTTCAACTTTTTTAAGAAATGGTTGTTCAGAGAATAGTTAAATGTTGATGGTACACGTTGTCTATGCATTGACATGAGATAACACTTTGTTTCATTAAACCTCATTCCCCAGTTTTTTGACCATTTTTCAAGTGAATGTAAGTCCTTTTGTAGGTTGATATGATCTTCAAAGGAGTTTATTGGTCGATACAAAAGACAATCGTCGGCGAAGAGACGTACTTGTGATGTTACACTTTTTGGGAGGTCATTGATGTGGCAAAAAAAAAGTAGAGGACCGAGCACTGTACCCTGGGGCACTCCTGAGTCTACTGTACATGTAGAAGAGGATTCACCTTCAACAATAACTTTTTGGCTTCTTTCCATTAAGAACGATTGGATCCATTGTAAGATGTTACCCTTTATTCAGTAATTTTCAAGTTTGTATAGTAGTTTCCGATGTGGTACTGTATCAAACGCCTTACTAAAATCTAATATAACCATGTCTATTTGTATCTTTTTGTCATACATTTTCATAATATCATCCATAGTAAGTATTAACTGGCTTTTACAGGAATGACCACCACGAAATCCGTGTTGAAAAGACGTTAGTATGTCATATCGCTCTAGATGATTTAAGACGTGTCGACACAAAATGTGTTCTAAAGCTTTACAGCAGACGCTTGTTAATGATACTGGGCGGTAATTACTAGCTTCATGACGATTGCCCTTTTTAAATATAGGTGTGACGTTTGCGTTTCTCCAGTCTGTTGGTAAGATGCCTGTAGATAGGCTTAACTGGAAGATATGGGTTACTGCAGGTGCAAGTTCCTCTGAGCAATGGCGGAGTACTTTATTCGGAATACTGTCCGGTCCACTAGCTTTATTTACATTCAGTGCTTTTAGAAGTTTTTCTACTCCATGAATTGTTATATTTAATTCTGTTATTTCAGGGTAACAAGGTTCACTTAACTCAGGGTTTCTTTCTTTTGGGTCTTCCTTGGTAAATACTGATTTGAATTGGTTGTTTAGAATTTCAGCCTTCGATTGACTGTCCTGATATAATTTTCCATTACTTTTTAGTGCTGACACCCACATTGTCTGAGCGTTTTGATTTTATATATTTCCAAAAAGACTTATTGTTCCCATCTTCCATGGACTTTGATAGGGATTCATTCACGTAAGACCAGTGTGCATTCCTTAGTTCTTTCTGTAGTTTACTTTTATAAAGTTTAAATTAGTCCCAGTCTTCCGATGCCTGTGTTTGTTTAGCTTTTTATATTAATTTATTATCAAATATTTTTTGGAAATATATCATCTCTGTATAAACACGTTAAAAATATGACAACAAACCGACTTTATCTAAGGCCATTTAAAGCTAACCACAAGTAGTTGTTGTTTTATCGACCTTGACAATCAAGAACAAACAGACGCATGCTGCTAAAATGTCAATGAGACAAGTGTCTAAACTTCTTCTTAAGCACTCCTCATGGAGTATCAATTCTTACCAAAAGGTTGTTGTTATTTAAATCAACTTATTATGTTTGCATTAATTGTTTGCAAGTTTTACACAAACATGTTTGAGCAGTTATTTAGAATTATCATATTATACCGATTGTAAAGTCCGAACTTAGATCGTCTTGTAAGTTGTATTATGCAACGATTGCGCCTAGACTAATAAATGAGAAGTTTTACGCAAAGGCACATATATTTGCTTTGACTGTCTCATTGAAGCAGTAAAAACCAACGATATTTCTACTTATTTAACTATTACAAAACTGTCAGTGTCTGATATGTGCCAAAATTTACATGGAAACTGCATGTTAATAACATGTAACATTGTTATCCGGGGGCGCCTGTTATCCGAATTTAAACAGCTGAATCATCCGTTTACTTGCAAGCCATGGATAGTCTTTTTCAAATCACAGCCTTCATAAGTCTTTTTGTCAATAGACCACTCTTTTTTTTCACCCAAATTTTGGTCCCTTTGGCTTCACCCATGAGCTCCAATCCTTAGTATAATTCAATGTTTTAAAAGAATGTGTACTAACCATATTTTTTATAAAAACAAATGCAATTTTATGTTTTAACTATGTGTACACTACACAGAACATGTTTTATCTGCTATAAATCCTTATCGCAAATGTACATTATCACAATTGGAAAATTGGAGTAGAATAATAAATATCGCTGTGAGCTAAAACTTATTTCTAAATAATTAGTAACAAACAAATATAATATACCATGTGGTAACTAATTATAATATACTGGTCGTGTACGTAATTCTGGCCTGTACGTAAAAAATCGGCCACCTGTGTTTAATCATTTTCATGATCTAAACACACATGTTTTGATTAATTTTAGAACAATCAACTTGAAAACCAACACTAATCTCAATATTTTTCAAATTAAAGAAGCATATCACTGTAAACGTTTGCATTAAAATGTCTCAAAGATAACACAAGATATTTCTCTCATGGGAAAAGTGACATCATTATCCATTTCAAAAATTATATTCATATAAGAAACAAATATATATGATAAAATTATTATTATTTCTATCTGATAAACTTTAATTAAGGTATTTTTAATTAATTGTATAAAACATACATTTTAAACAAAAAAATCAGGACCTAAATATAAACTTTTAATATATGAATTACCTCCCTTGATTTGAATATTAATAGTTTACATGTTGTAAAATTAAATATAAGCGTTTACTAAAAATCGACACTAAAGTCAACTTATTAAACAAAATGTTTTTACTTTCTTAGCTATGTTAGTAAAAATTTATAAAAGCTATTAAAAATAAATATTTTTATAAATTTGCAGTTCCCCATTAACCGTGCAGGCCTGTTAATATTTATTAAAATAGGTAGGGGGAGTAACTAGTATAATAATGTCGCATATTTTTTAAGTTTCAAGTCAAAAATTGTGTTTGTGTAAACTTTTATTAATACTCTTAAAATGAGGACAATTGTCTAAAGATATTTCTTTGTAATTGTACCTGCAGATTAAACTGAAAAGTGGCCGATTTTTTAGGTACAATTGCCCTACGAAAATTGATAGTTTATATGTCATTAATTTCTGTTCATAAAAGTAACATACACTGATCTAATTCTATTGAAATTTTCATGCTAGGTGAGTTTTGAACCCAGGATTATATATGTGAAGTTTAGTTTAAACCAGTTGCCTAAAACAAAAGATTTTGTTAAAATAGTCCCAAAAGTGGCTGGAATTACGTACGCGACCAGTATGTCCTCTCTATCATTATACATTTTATAAACACTCCCATTGAAGTGGATACACACCTTAACCCTTACAGTGCGGGAACCGAGTTGTGAAGGCCTTTGCAAACAGTTTGGATCCAGATGAGACGCCACAGAACGTGGCGTCTCATCTGGATCCAAACTGTTTGCTATTCTGATAGTATTCTTTGAAAAAAAAAATCGAAGAAAATGCTAATTTTAGAAATTCAGCAGACGACATTTAAGCAGACGACAAATTTCCCAGCATGCAAAGGGTTAAACTATAATTCAACACAAGTGTGAAAGAAAGCACTCCACATTTTCTCTCCACCAAGATCTATGTTAACAAAATGATGTTTTCATTGACATACATATTTACTTATCAAATATGCAGTTAACTAAGCATTGAAGTAACTACATATTAAACAGTCAATGATTTTAATAAAAAACATGTAGATTCAGTTTTCAATGTACAATTCATGCTATGATATTATTTCAACACGGGACATTTAAAATGCAGATCATTGTGCAGCTCTTTCATTATTTCCTTTAAATATAGAAGTATATTCATGCATTGCTAATTCTGTCTTTTCACACATATTATTATCTAGATATTATAATATATTGGTGAGAGCATTACAGAGGCGTATTTAGGTGGGGGGCTAGGGGGCTAAAGCCCCCCCAGCTGGCTGGCTAGATACGATTTAAAAAAATGTGCCCCTTACAGTTTCAATCCACTTTTGTATTTCCTGTCATATGCCCCTAATTAAGCCATAAACAGCTGTCGATTTGTGTGATTAGCCCCCAGGCATGTGTACAGACGATCTAACGCTCGCCAGCTAAACTTCACGCTTCATTGACTGTTAGTGATAAACTGCGCTATTTTATTGGCTGACGGAGATACATTCAACTAATGAAATTCATCGATACATTTAGCTATAGTTAAATGTTTACAAATGGCTGCCCCATGGGACTTTGAAAAACAATATTTCAATTTGTAGCAATTAAAGAGTTTAAACAAACGCAACGGACATTCATAATTAATTTTTCGGTAAGTTTCTTTGATGAATTTAAATAGGTAAATGTTTATAAATGGCTTCCGCATGGGACTTGTGAAAAACAATATTTCAATTTGTAGAAATTAAAGAGTAAAGACGAATGCAATTGACAATCATCATTAATTTTTCGGTTAGTTTCTTTGATGAATTTAATTGGTATTTGCTCCTGAGAGTTATGATCCTTTTGAGTAACAAGTTATTGCCATTGAAATTCAACAGCACACTTAATGAATGGCAATTAATTTGTTTTGTTTTTTACACATTGGGCTAACTGCTTTGATGTTCATCCAGTTTTTATGCCCCCGGTAGGGTGGCATATAGCAGTTGAACTGTCAGTCCGTCTGTCGGTCAGTCTGTGCTTCCGTCCGAAAACATTAACATTAGCCATAACTTTTGTAATATTGAAGATTTCAACTTGATATTTGGCATGCATGTGCATCTCATGGAGCTGCACATTTTGAGTGGTGGAAGGTCAATGTCATCCTTCAAGGTCATAGGTCAAAAAACAAAATCCAAGGGAAGTAACAAACCTTAAAGGGAGATAATTTCTATTTAATATCATTTGGCAGGTACAGATCATTTACACAAGGAAAGTAATATTTTTTAAAGGGATATAAACAAAATTATTCAAAGCGGTGCAGTAGGGGGCATTGTGTGTTTCTAACAAACACATCTCTTGTTGAAATTAAAAAGGACTCAAAAATAAAGAATTACTTGGCTAGTATGAAACTAAATCATTTTCAAAATGAAACGCCAACAGGCAACAACTGAATCCATTAGGAACAAGAAACAAAAAACTAATGAACCAACTGAAAATGAGTCTGTTGCTGCTATCAGGTACTTTCTAAAAAATGTGATTGTGTTCAAATTGTACTTTTTAATTTAATGAAAAGAAAATTTATTGAAAACTTTGAATTGAATTACTTATCTTCGATTACTTTATTTTCAGCTCTCCGGCACCCTCTTTAGTGGTTTGGGAGACATTTTGTTTACCACTGTCTGTCTGTCTGTGTGTGTGTCACACTTGATGTCTGAACTCAAGTTCTTTTTTGTTTTACATTCACTTTTATCATGCAAAATGCTGATTAGATAGCAGGAAATTGCATCATTTCAAGGTGCCATTTCCAAAAAAAAAATGTTGACTGGAGGGGACACCCCTCCCGCACCCTCCCCATGCAGTTGATCCCCCCCTCTGAAAAAATTCTGGATACGCCTCTGCATTAAGAAAGGAAAAAAATGTAAATTTCATTGGTAATGACTTTACTAATACTATATATTTTCCTGTGCTCACTTAATAAGAGTCCCAGAGATTTTTTTATATAAAATAGTTGTATAAACAAATATGCTGAGAATTAAGTTTTCACTTATATTTTTTTTAACACAAAGTACAGAGTTAGTTATTGCCCTTGCCTTAAAAATTATTAATTCAGCTTTTTTTATTCAGATAGAAAATTATAAATTCTGAACAAAAATGCACTTCGGTTTTATGAACCAAAATTGATTATTTAAGAGTTAAGTATCATCCCTTAACCTGTTACCACAAGTGATTATTTTAGAGTAAGTTATCTCCCCTTCACATTAAGTTTTTATTAAGCATTTAAAGTTAACTCCCACACTTTTCCCTTTAGAAAGAATGACATGATGTTCTACATAGTATTATTGTTGCATGCTTTTAATCAGTTCAAATTGTTTACAACAAATACATAAGAACTATTTATTTGTTGCTAGAAAAATACAAATTGTAAAAAAAATATATAGTGCTTATGATGCAATTGATGCTTCTTATCATAATAACCAGTCTTCGAAATTAGCACACGCCCGATCGCCCGTGGCGAGTAAAATTACTGCCGGGCACATACAAAAATTCACGTTTGTGGCCCGCCGGGAATGTAAATTATTGAAGCCAATTGACAGTTTATAAAAAAAAAATCGTAAGCGGTTCTTGATATTTGCAGATCTATTTTTCAATTTTGCAAACAAACACCTTGCCGTAAGTTGTAAAACAATGAAATTCGATTGGTTTAACAACACGCACCTGCTTGCACACGTCATCGTTATTGTTTTTAACCGAATCGGAATAATTAAAAAAATCGTTAAGACAGACAGACACACAATTTGATTGTCGAATACAATCAGTACATAGCCATATAAACATTATACATATTTCAATTAAAAAGCATGTCAAGGAAATGTGATTCATAGAATTTAGTTTACTTACGGCAAAGACCTATATATGTTATCTAGGTCTTTGCTTACGGAGAATGTTCTTAACATATTCGATGCGAGTTTAATATATGAGATCTAACTTTTAATAAACAATTATATATTAAGTTAATTATTATTACTACTGATAAATAACATTTAAGCTTTCCTATAAAAAGAACATTTAACATTTAAGGATTCTTATTTAAAGATACTGTGTACGTGCTTGAATTAAATCTTTTTCTGTATTAAAATGTTCTAATAAAGTATAAATTTCAGATTTGGCACGAATCTTTGTATATTGATAGATCTTCTTTTAACCCCGGTAGTGTTTATTACCAATTATTGTCAATAAGTGTAAATTATAACATCAATCAATATGTGTCATAAAAATAGGGCGTACCCGAGATACAAACATGAGCCGATGTTGTCTACAACAATAACGATTGCCACACTTTACCTTTAATTTAGAATTACAGACGTGTTAATCAATAAGTGATTTCTATCAATTACTGTAATAGATAACATCAAACAGTAGGTGTCATACATATGGTGTACCCGAGATGTAAACATACAAGTCAGAAACGCGAGTCTTACACCCATATTGGCATTTTAAAATATACTTTTGACTGCTTAACTCTAATAACATGTATAACATATAAATAAAAATGTGTCATTTAAAAATACGGCGAAAGATGACATCTTATATTCGCCACAGACCAGCAACTTCAACTGTTGAAGAAAGCAAAGACATGGTACATTGACGGGACGTTTAAGGTGGTCCGACAACCCTTTTACCAGTTGCTTTCCATTCATTCTTTCGTAAGGTCCGGTGACGACATGAAGCAGCTTCCGTTACTGTTTGCGGTGATGGCCGGAAAAACCAGTGAAGACTACACACAGGTAATTGTTTTACCCTTACAGTTCGTACCCTTACGGATATTTACATATGCTTAAATATACAGTATTAACAAACATTCGCTCACAGCCTGTGAATGTTTTCACACTCATGCAAACTTGAAAGTATGGCGGCACGTGCAAAGCCTCGGTCTCCAGGTAATAAATATAATTATGGATGTGTATAAATAATTTTATGATTGTACTTACGAAAATTTAAATTTTCGCCGTTATATAAATCTAGGAAAAAAATAACACATACAAATGCCGATGTTTCATATCACTTATTATATAGTATTTCATTGATTTTACAGAGCGCCTACAGTCAACGCGACACTGTATTCACCTTTGTCCGCAAGGTCATGTCTATACCGTTCCTGCCAGCGGAACATGTGGAACCAGCGATTATGAGGTAGATTATATATTTGACAATACACAAAGAAATACAAAAAATAACTGGATGGCCACGTTTCACTTATTTAGAAATAATTCGAAAAACCGTTCAGACTATTACTTTACAAATTACTGGTCTCTTGTAATAGTACTGATTCATTTTTATTTGTTTCAGACAGAAAGAAAAAACAACAGACGAACGCCTGGCCGACTTGCTAGAGTATGTGGACAGGACATGGCTTAAATCTTCGGTGTGGGGACCTGAAAATTGGAGCGTGTTTGGTCGGAGTGTCCGAACAAATAATGACTGTGAAGGGTGGCACTTGAAACTAAATCAGCACGCCAAGAAAGCCAATTTGCCTTTCTACCTACTACTGACCCTTCTTTGTGAAGAGGCTTCCCTTCTCCCAACACAGGTGAAGATGGTATCAGAAGGAAAGCTATCCAGGCGACAACGAAGGAAGAACACGTCTCTCCAGGGAAAAATCTCCAAGCTGTGGGAAGCGTACGAGAGCGGAGAATTGTCAGTCAACGGCCTACTGAGGAAATGCAGTGGCATTTATGGACCAAATGCATGAACGTTGCTCATTTGATGTCTTTCTGATTGTTGGAAATGTTTCAACCCTTGTTTTTGAAAAGCTTGTTTGTGTGTGAAAGTTACTGTGTGTTTGTAATGTTTTACCATTATTATATTTTTTAAATGTTTGATAATATTCATCATTTACGGACCAAATGCCTGCTAGATTGAATTGAAATAAATTATTGCTCATTTGTTGTTTTTAGCTCATCTATTTTTTGAAAAAAAATTATGAGCTATTGTCATCACCTTGGCGTCGGCGTCGGCGTCGGCGTCTGCGTCGGCGTCGGCGTCTGCGTCGGCGTCGGCGTCCGGTTAAGTTTTGCGTTTAGGTCCACTTTTCTCAGAAAGTATCAATGCTATTGCATTCAAACTTGGTACACTTACTTACTATCATGAGGGGACTGGACAGGCAAAGTTAGATAACTCTGGCGTGCATTTTGACTGAATTATGTGCCCTTTTTATACTTAGAAAATTGACAATTTTGGTTAAGTTTTGCGTTTAGGTCCACTTTTTTCAGAAAGTATCAATGCTATTGCATTCAAACTTGGTACACTTACTTACTATCATGAGGGGACTGGGCAGGCAAAGTTAGATAACTCTGGCATGCATTTTGACAGAATTATGTGCCCTTTTTATACTTAAAAAATTGAAAATTTTGGTTAAGTTTTGTGTTTAGGTCCATTTTATTCCTTAAGTATCAAAGCTATTGCTTTCATACTTAAAACACTTACTAACTATCATAATGGGCCTGTGCAGGCAAAGTAATGTAACTCTGACTGGCATTTTGACAGAATTATGTGCCCTTTTTATACTTAGAAAATTGAAAATTTGGTTATGTTTTGTGTTTAGGTCCACTTTATTCCTACAGTATCAAAGCTATTGCTTTCATACTTGCAACCATTATTAACTATCGTAAGGGGACTGTGCAGGCAAAGTTATGTAACTCTGACTGGCATTTGGACGGAATTATGGGCCCTTTATACTTAGAAAATTGAAAGTTTGGTTAAGTTTTGTGTTTTGGTCCACTTTACCCCTAAAGTATTATAGATATTGCTTTCATACTTGGAACACTCGCAAACTATCATAAGGGTACAGTAAAAGGACAAGTTGCATAACTCTGGATGTCATTTTTACGGAATTATGGCCCTTTTTTGACTTAGTAACTTTGAATATATGGTTAAATTTTGTGTTTCGATCCACTTTACTTCTTAAGTATCAAGGCTATTGCTTTCAAACTTCAAATACTTTCATGCTATCATGAGGTTACTGTACCTGGCAAGTTGAATTTTACCTTGACCTTTGAATGACCTTGACTCTCAAGGTCAAATTATTAAATTTTGCTAAAATTGCCATAACTTCTTTGTTTATGATTAGATTTGATTGATACTTTGACAAAACTACTCTTACCTGACATACCATAATAGACTCCACCCAAACCATCGCCCGTGCCCCCCCCTCCCCCCCCCCATTTTTTTTTACGGTTAAAAACTAAACTATTTATTTTGATTATTTATGTTTGAAATACCGTCCAACCATCGCACCCAAGAACAACCCCCCCACCCCCCCCCCTCCCCCCACCCCCCACCCCCCCTCCCCCCACCCCCCACCCGAATCCCCCCCCCCCCCTAAATTTTTTTTTTTTTTTTTTTTTTAAGATCACAAATTACCACCACACCCTCACACTATAACCCCCCCCCCCACCTCACCCCCCCCCCCCCAATTTATGTTTTTTGAAACGGTTACAAAACACAAATATTTATTTTTATTATTTTATGTTTGAAATACCGTCCAACCATCGCACCCAGAATCCCCCACCCCCCCCCCCCCCCCACCAACCCCCCACCCCCCCCCCTCCCCCGATTTTTTTTTCCTTTTTTTCGCATTTTTGGAAGATAATGTAATAAATGTCCACACCCCCACACAATGCACCCCTCTTCTATCCACCCCTCCCTCCTTTGTGATTGAAAATGATAGTCCCTTCACCTTTAAAAAGAAAATAGATGAGCGGTCTGCACCCGCAAGGCGGTGCTCTTGTTTTTCCTTCTGATTGTTAGAAATGTTTCAACCATTGTGTTTAAAAGCTTGTTTCTGTGTGAAAGTTTGTGTTTAATTATTACGGATGTTTGAAATGTTTGATAATTTTCATCATGGCTCATTACAACCTGTGTTTGTAATGTTTTAAAAGTATTAAAGATGTTGGAAATGTTTGATAATATTTTGTGAAAGTTTGTGTTAATTATTACGGATGTTTGAAATGTTTGATATTATTCATCAAGGCTCATTACAAACTGTGTTTTAAAATTATTTTTAAAATGAGTTAATAAATGGAAATGTTTGATAATATTTTGAATTGTCTTTTCATTCATAAATCTGTGTTATTTATTTCATTTAATATGCTAAAATTGATGCTTTGTATGTTTTCAATAAAAACAAATGTTAATATCGTGAGTCTGTAATTGTTATAAATTATGAATAAAATTATGAATATAACACATTTCTATTTTTATTTTTTTCCCCATGTATTATTCGTTTTGTGTATTCAGCATTCCTTTTAAAGTCAAAAATGTTATTTAATACATTTTTTTCACAAAGAGTATTATATATATGACAAAATATTTCGTTGCACGCTGTCATTTAGTTTGGGGCGAGTTGTCTTTTATTTGGGGCGAGTTGTCTTTCGATTGGGGCGAGTTGTCCAATATATTTGGGGCGACTTGTCCAGATTTTCGGGGCGACTTGTCCTGGGGCGAGTTGGCTTTGGGGCGAGTTGTCTGGTAACCATCGAGAAGATGCTTTTTGAATCGATCATTTCAATCTAGTAATACGCTTCCGTTTTTGTCAATGTAAACAAATGTTATTGTCGACATAGAGGCTATGCAGTATCTTAGGTATGTTGATGGGGCTAAGCCCGATAAAACACTTCCAAAATAGAAAATTGACAATGATTGAGAGAAAAAGGAAGCCAAGAAATGGTACGAGGACACCAGAGAACGCTCTTTTCAAGAGCACTGGTGTAACGATCGACCGTCTTAATTCTAGTGACTGATTAGATGTAATTGTATTCACTACTATTGAAACAAATGTTCTGCTTTACTATGTGTAGCATGAAAGAGTTCAAATGTTGTGATTTGTTATAATTTTGGTTAAAAAAGTTTGGGCATGTAAAAAATATGTTGGGCATGTAAAAATTCTTAAGTAACTGGCCCGACTGGCATGTAACTTTTCAAAGCTTATTTCGAAGACTGTAATAACACTTCCTTTTTATGCCCCCGGTAGGGTGGCATATAGCAGTTGAACTGTCCGTCAGTCCGTCCGTCTGTCCGAAAACATTAACATTGGCCATAACTTTAACAATATTGAATATAGCAACTTTATATTTGGCATGCATGTGTATCTCATGGAGCTGCACATTTTGAGTGGTCAAAGGTCAAGGTCATCCTACAAGGTCAAAAGTCAAAAATATGATCCAAGAGAAGTAATAAGCTTTAAAATGGAGATAATTTCTAAACCTGCCAAATGATATGTTGAAACTTTATTTAAAAACGGCGCAATATGGGACATTGTGTTTCTGACAAACACAACTTTTGTTTGAAACCAAAATAAAGCTTTGCAGTAACCTAGATTATTTGATTGTGCAATTGTAAAATGGAGGTCATTTCGGTTTGGATTTACTAGTTTCCTTGGCTTGAAATGGTTTTTTCTCCATTTTGGCATTTAAAAATGGGTTGTGTGCTATATTGGTTGCGTGCTTTACTTGTTTTCTATGGTACTTGGTTAGCTAACATTTAACAAATACTTAGTAAACGATTATGTTATCTTTGAAAATATGTACATTGTTATTGGCAAACATCAAATGTATAACGGTATGTGAATTGTGCTTACATGTATGTTCTATATGTTATAAAGCAGTTAATATAAATGTTGTTCAAGAGTTTTCTAAGAAATGTTTATATCAAGTATCAATTGAGATTCTTATAAAATTTCAAACATGTTTTGTTTGAAGTTGTTGGTGCAGCAAAAAATGAAAGTGTTATCATTAAAATAGTTATGGAACATTAAAAAGAGATGGAGTGTCTGTACAGGTATGTCATATTTATCAAGAACTTTAAATGCAAAACATTGAAAGAAGAGATAAACTTAAATCTTAAGGGCTGCAATATGTGTAATGAAGGTAAGCAGTTCACCATTGCTATTATTTGTAGGCCATGGGGCTCATGAGACAACATTATTATTGCACAAAGCCCTACTATTAGTGCTACCTAAGCTTCTGCGCATTTCTAATTTAACACATTGCAATACTAATTATCCCCCGCCAGAGGCGGAGGGATATTGTTTTGGCGTTGTCCGTTCGTCCGTCCGGCTGTCCGTCCTTCCGGCACTTTTGTGTCCGGAGCCATATCTTGGAAGTGCTTTGGCGGATTTCATTGAAACTTCGTATGAGTATATATATGCATAAGAGGATGATGCACTCCAAATGGCATTGTACACCATCTGTTAAAAACAGAGTTATGGCCCTTTGTATCTTGAAAAAATGCTTTTTACTATAGGCACTTTTGTGTCCGGAGCCATATCTTGGAAGTGCTTTGGCGGATTTCATTGAAACTTGGTATGAGTATATATATGCATAAAAGGATGATGCATACCAAATGGCATTGTACACCATCTGTTATAAACAGAGTTATGGCCCTTTGTATCTTGAAAAAATGCTTTTTACTATAGGCACTTTTGTGTCCGAAGCCATATCTTGGAAGTGCTTTGGCGGATTTCATTGAAACTTGGTATGAGTATATATATGCATAAGAGGATGATGCACGCCAAATGGCATTGTATACTGTCTGTTAAAAACAGAGTTATGGCCCTTTGTATCTTGAAAAAATGCTTTTTACTATAGGCACTTTTGTGTCCGGAGCCATATCTTGGAAGTGCTTTGGCAGATTTCATTGAAACTTGATACGAGTATATATCCCCGGCCAGAGGCGGAGGGATATTGTTTTGGCGTTGTCCGGCTGTCCGTCCGCCTGTCCGTCACTTTTGTGTCTGGAGCCATATCTTGGAAGTGCTTTTGCGGATTTCATTGAAACTTGGTATGAGTATATATATTGATAATAGGATGATGTACGCCAAATGGCATTGTACACCATCTGATAATAACAGAGTTATGGCCCTTTGTATCTTCAAAAAAATGCTTTTTTAGTGTCAAATATAACACTTTTGTGTCCAGAAGTATATAGGCGGGGGATATCAATTCAACGAATTTGCTTGTTAAATTTGTATTTTTCTCATTCCAGTTGGCCAGAATAGCACTTTTTTCACAACAGAGATGTTTATCAGGGATTGTTGATCCTCCGGATGTTTCACCGCCTATTCCAGAATATATCGACCGTGGAAACAAAGAACCTCTGGAACAGAAAAAGGCTCGACTGCTGTATCAGAGTAGGAAACGGGGAATGACTGAAAATGGATTGCTTCTTAGGTATTAATTCAAGATATACAGATCTGGGTATGGTAAAATGTTATCAAAGAATGCAAATAAACTCTTGCCTTTTTAGGTTTGTTGCATTGTTCTTTCAAAGAAGCTTTTTTTTATTGTTTAAAACTTTAAATTAGTATGTAAATGGATTTTCGACATCACATGCAATTATTGTCTTTAGAAGTAAAGTTAAGTCCACAACACGTGCTAATGTTGTCTGGCAGTAATTTTTGAACCTGATGTGATGCAGGATAACTTTTTGTATTGTCATTTTTGTTAATAGCGAACTCAAGATATCAAGCTTCATTGCTATGTTTTTAAGTTCTTACTTACATATCTCTGTTTTTACTTACTAATTTGATCATGTGTGTCAATAATATAAGCTGAACCTAGTTATTTGTAATCAAGCAGTTTTTTGTTTATATCACTGTTAAAAAAAATTCATAGAAAATACTGTCCATTTGAAAAATACTTCCTATGTGCCCCATTTTTAGCCTATTTGAGTCCCTGCACACAAGTTACATGCATTTCGTGTACATGCACAAATGTTTAACCCAATGATTAATCAGGATTCTTTATTTGTGGTCTCAATGTTTAATGAACTCAAAAGCTTAATTTATTTTCAAAGTAAATGCATATTTGTCTCAGAAATATGTGCAAACTAGTCTTGTTCACTACTCAGTTTTGGAGCAATACATTCACAATTATTTGTAATAGTTTTGAAAGACAATGGAGTTTTATTTATCAGCATTTGATTAATTGTTTAACGTTATTAAATCTTCATTAATTTGCTTGTAATGCTACTGTCCAATGGATGTGTATGTTCTGTTACAGTACTTTTGCAGCTCTTCATTTAGAGAAACTGACAGAGAGTCAGCTGAAGATGTACGATAGTTTGATCAACAAACCTACAAATGATTGGGACATTTACTACTGGATCACAGGCAAGTATTCCAAATCATATTACATGTACAAGTGCATTTTTTGTGGATGACACTTCCATGTTCACAAATTAGTAAAGCATGATTTCACACAAGAATATTTTGTAAATACAGTACAGTGGAAATGGGGAACAGCAAATGGTCAAGTAAAATACAGAATTTCTTGTTATATCACATTTATTGCATCTTTTATTTTGTAACAACATACTCATGTATGTACAAATTTACAGAACAGGCCTGGATCTAATATACTGGTCAACTGTTGGTTAACAGCTTATAACTATAATATATATGTATATATATATATATATATTGAGAGAGTGTGTAAGGTATGGTTGCAAACCTATTTGTAATATCGCAACACCTTTGAACATACATTGATAAAATAGCATTTTTGGTTTGCTCTCATTTTCATTTATAAGCATCTTTATTAAATTTATTATGTAGGAAAATCAGACATGACCAGCAACCTTTTTCGTAGTATCCACTTAATATATTTGTGTCATGATTTGTTGCATCACATGTTTACACCTTTTACCATGTTCCTTTAAAGGTGTTGCTGTTTTATAATGTATTGTCATTATGCATCCCCCCTTCAACGAAAAGGGGGTATATTGTTTTGATTGATGTTGGTCGGTCTGTCTGTCTGTAGGCCAGTTTGTTGGCGATCAATAACTTGTGAAGGAATTGACCAATGGGCTTGATACTCCCCATGTGCATTTGCCATTAGATGATCCCTATTGAAAATGGGGTCACTAGGTCTAAGGTCAAGGTCACTGTCACACAAAGAGTGAAAAAAATTCTGATCAAAAACTTGTGAACTGATTTACCGATTGGCTATAAACTTCTCATGTGCATTGGCCTTTGACAGTAGATGGTCCCTATAGAAATTGGGGTCACTAGGGCAAGGTCACTGTCACAATTAGTGTGAATTTGTTTCCGATCGATAACTTGTCAACTGATTCACAGATTGGCTTAATACTTCCCATGTGAAAAGGCCTTGGACAGTAGATGACCCCTATTGAAATTGAGGTCACTAGGTCAAAGGTCACCCTTACACTACTATGATAAGATTTACTCTTATGGTCAGTTTTGTTGCAAAAAATCCTGTGTCAAGACCGCGGAGCTCTTGTTCATTAATTGAACTAGTAACATTGATGATTGTTTTATCTTATTAAGCTCTTATATTATTCATACTATTTGTGAGAATGTTGAGAGACAGATTACACCTTCATATTTGTTTATGGGCTATAATTTCCCATTTAGAAACTAAGCCGACTCCTGCCCAGTATGACAATGAAATCATGGACATGCTGAAACAACACACAAAGAATGAGGACAGACAAGTCAGGCTACAGCAACCAACTCTTTACTAAAATTGCTCCAAAATTATTAAAGAGTAAATGGTGATCATGATATTGTTATTTGGGCAGTGATTGAAACATTTAGTACTTAATAAAATGTATTCGAACACCTTGCCCAACTTCAAATTTACAACACTGGAAAATATGGATTAAATATTTTATTAAGCTTGAAATCATGACCTTTATAAACTAACCAAAATTAATGTCAAAATGGTTCTTATATATGAAACTTTAAGCCAGATTCAAAATTAAATACACTTTTTATTTTTAACCTATATCTTTGTATATATTTCAAAGATTGCAATAATAAAACAGGATTGTGTGATGCTTTTTAGCTCACCTGATTGATCAGGTGAGCTTCTGTGACCGGTCTTTGTCCGTCGTATGTCTGTCCGTCCGTTAACATTTGCTCGTAAACACTCTAGAGGCCACATTTCTTGTCCCATCTTCATGAAACTTGGTCAGAAGCTTTGTCCCAATGAAATCTCGGCCGAGTTCGAAACTGGATTGTGCCGGGTCAAAAACTAGGTCACTAGGTGAAAAAAAAGAAAAACCTTGTAAACTCTGTAGAAGTCACATTTCATGCCCAATCTTCATGTAACTTTGTCAAAATGTTTGTCTTAATGATATCTTGGTTGAGTTCAAAAGTGGTTATGATCCGTTGAAAAACATAGCCACCAGTGGGCGGGGCAGTTGTCCTAATTTGGCTATAGAGAAACCTTGTAAACACTCTAGAAGTCACAATTTTTGCCCAATCATCATGAAAGTTGGTCAAAATATTGGTTCAATTGATGTCTCAGACGACTTAGAAAATGGTCGAGATCGGTGGAAAAAAATGGCCGCCAGTTGGCGGGGCATTTTTCTCTATATGTATATAGTGAAAACATGTCAACACTCTAGAAGTCACATTTTTGGCCCAATTTTCATGAAATTTTGTCAGAACTTTTGTTTCCTAGAAATGTTAGTTAAGTTTGAAAATGGTTCCGGTCTGTTGAAAAACATGGTAGCCAGGGGGACGTGGCAGTTTTCCTTATACTTATATAGTAAAAAGGCTTGCAAACAATCATCAATTAAGGTCATGTTTCATGTGAAACAACTCTTCTAAATTTTGCATTTAAGAATACAGTAGTTACTCCCTTTGATTATTAATGATTTCATAATAATACTTGTGTTTCATTTATGTGTTAATTGTTAATTAAGGTTGGATGTTCGAAAGGGGGCATATAGTGATCAGACTGTCCGTCCGTCTGTCTGTCTGTCCGTCTTTCCGTCACACTTTGCATTTAGGTTTCCAAAAATGCTCATAACTTCTATGTCCCTTGAGATATAACCTTCATATTTGGTATGAATGTGTATATGGACAAGGCCTTTCCATAGGCACAATTTTTTTTTACCTGTGAACTTGACCTTGAACTAAGGGTCCGCGTTTAGGTTTCGAAATCTGCGTTTAGTTTTCAAACAATGCTCATAACTTCTATGTCCTTTGAGATATAACCTTCATATTTGGTATGCATGTGTAAATGGACAAGGCCTTTCCATATGCACACAATTTTTAACCCCTGTGACCTTGACCTTGAACTTAGGGTCCGCGTTTAGGTTTCGAAAAATGCTCATAACTTCTATGTCCCTTGAGATATAACCTTCATATTTGGTATGCATGTGTATATAGACAAGGCATTTCCATCTAAATCTGCGTTTAGGTTTTGAAAAATGCTCATAACTTATATGTCCCTTGAGATATAAACTTCATATTTAGTATGCATGTGTATATGGACAAGGCCTTTCCATACGCACAATTTTTTTTACCCCTGTGACCTGCAATGTCCGTCCATCCACATTTGGTTTGTAAACACTCTAGCATTCACATTTCTCAAGCATTCTTTATCAAAGTTGCTGAAAGATTTCAGTCAAGTTTGTTGATGAGCAAAATCACATAATTAATGCCATAATTATTGCCCTTAGATTGTCCAAATTTTCATTATATTATACAAAATCCTTGTAAGCAAAGTTTGATGTTTGGGGGGTCAACTCAAAATATAGGTCACCATTTCAAATCTTACATAAACAAAAACACTCCCTACGCCAGAGCTTTGGTTCAATAATGATGAAACTTGACAAGGATGTTTGTCTGGTCAATATCTAGGTCATGTTTTACATAAGGTAAAGATTGAATGAACTGACTCCTCTCAGGTGAGCGAACTAGGGCCATCTTGGCCCTCTTGTTGTAAAAACCCTAACCCTGAGGAGCACTGATTGGCAGTTATCTTAGAAAACTGCAGTGTAGTAAACCCCAAGGCAGACATGGTAATACACTTTTTTCCATGTATAGTTGTAGTTTATATTGTTTTGTGTTTATTGTCCCCTACCGGTGAAACCTGAGGGGACTTATGGTTTGCACTCCGTCCGTCTGTCAGTCTGTCTGTCAGTCAGTCCGTCACACTTTTCAGGATCCTGCGATAACTTTAAGAGTTCTTAATATTTTTTTAATGAAGCTTGAAACATGGATAGATGGCAATATGGAGATTATGCACGTCATTTCATTTTGTTCCTACGTCAAAAATTCTGGTTGCTATGGCAACAAATATATTTAAAAAAAAATATATTTATTATTTTTTTACTGACAATGGTGGAGTTTCACCGTTAGGGGACCATATTGCTTGGCAATCTCTTGTTATATTGAAATTGTTATGTGTAAATATAAAATTGTACTTAGAATATTTATGTTTTTTCGAATATTAAATCCATTGAAAGACAACAAATTTAATTTTGTGCAGCTTTTTGAGAAATTTTGATTGTTTAATGCTACTTCCAAAAAGATTATAACTGCCATTGTGATAAAATGTTACATAATTAGATAATAAGATGAAAATATGTTGGCATATTATTATCTTATATGTATCAAATTTAAGAGCTGGGAAATATCGTTTTTGTTTTCATTTTACGTTCGTGTAATATATAAATGTATTTGTGAATTATTTTCTTGTCCAAATAGCTCGCATGATTCTTGTAACTTTATTTTGTGAATTCCACTCTTGAGTGGTGCCCTATATTTATGCAAGCTTCTGTTTTTTCATGAGTTGAAGGAGATAAATGACTACTTTAGTAGCTAAGTGGGGAATTCTTTTATCTGTTTAATTCAATGGGAGTATGAACACTAATCTACAGGTATTATTATGACTGTCTTTTAATATGTTAATGCGTAAAAATTATTGTAATGAAAATTTTGGCAAGATATATATTACAATTATATATCAAGACAGTTTATATAAACATTATCCATCGGTGCCTAGATTCAACTAAATATGTTGTAATTGACATTACTGTTTAACTCGATGTTGTGTACATGGTTAAATGAGAAACAAAGAGAAACAGAATCACGTTCTTCAGTTTTTATTTTTCACATCTAATTCCCCCTCCCTAGAGTCATTTAACTAATTTGCTCGGCTGTGTGGCTGTTGCAAACCCGACTCGGTTGTTTGTCTGGTCAAACTCTGTGTAGAACTGACCAATGAAAACGTCTCCAAGAATCCACAGAGGCCCGGCTGGGGGTGGAACATCAAGACCAAGAAACCCGCTGATGCACTGAGTCTGACCGGCTTGTGTTATCTGTGACAGGTAGTAGGAAAAAGCGCTTAGAAATCATAAGGACATTTATGATTGATCATTAATAATTTTGAATTTTGATTTATTTATAAGTATATGAGAACATGCCATTAATTGAAGTACAGTAAATATATTTTAAACAAGAAACCGTTGGAGACGGGTGATGCTCCTCCCTAAGGTTTTTTTTGTCATAATATTGCACTATATATTCAGATAAAAGGAAACGTCTTGAGGGGCATAACTTTGGACAAAATAATACAATGGATGGTTTAGCAACTTAAAAATTTTAAAGGGCCATAACTCTCTAAATAAATCATCTAACAAGAACCCACTAATAACATACGCATCTCCTTAAGGTAGTTAAGCTTCCCATAAAGCTTCATTGAATTCCAGTCAGTAGTTGGGGAGAAATTAACCGGCTGATAATATGCAAATCTCCTGTTGGTAGTGAAGCTTCCCATAAAGTTTCATTGAATTCCCGTAATAAGTTGCTGGAAAATAGCCCAGACAAGAATTGCACTAAATGCACAATGGAAAATTTCAACGAGCCATTACTCTGTGAAAAATTATCCCACGAAAACCGGCTTATAATATGCACATCTTCTCTTGGTAGTGAAACTTCCCATAAAGTTTCATTGAATTCCATTCATTAGTTGCTGAGAAATCGCCCAAACAAGAATATCACTATATGTACAGTTAATGGAAAATTTCAAAGGGCCATAAGTCTGTGAAAAATCATCCGACGAGAACCGGCTGATAATATGCACATGTCCTCTTGGTAGTGAAGCTTCCCATAAAGTTTCATTGAATTCCGGTCATTAGTTGCTGAGAAATAGCCCGGACAAGAATTGCACTATATGTACAGTTAATGCAAAATTTCAAAGAGCCATAACTCTGTGCAAAATCATCCGACCAAAACCGGCTGATAATATGCACATCTCCTCTTGGTTGTGAAGCTTCCCATAAAGTTTAATTGAATTCTGGTCATTAATTGCTGAGAAATAGCCCGGACAAAATTGTGCACGGACGGACACACAGACAGACAGACGAAGCGGCGACTATATGCTCCCCCCAAAAAAAATTTGGGGGAGCATAAAAAGAAGACTTTAACAAAGGAGAATGAATAGCAACCACTAAGAACGAAATTTACAGAAATCAAAATAATTGGCACGGATAATGAAAGACTTTAAGACATTGAAGTCATTTACAATCAAACGGAATGTGTAGAGGATAGTAATTTTTTGTAACCGAGACATCTGGCAAATCTCCTTCCTTTATATTTCTGTATTTGTCACGCCACAGATAAAATACACTTTGTGGATAACACTGCAAAGGGATGACGTTATTGTAGGAATATAGGGATCATGCACATTTTGGAGGAGCATTGCTAAAAACAAACATGGTGCAATAGATAACATTTTATTTGTGCTTTTTAGCAGGAATGAAATGCAAGTGCATGTATATACATTAATATACAATTTTGCAACTGCAAAATACCACAGCTTACATCATTTTCAAAGGTCTTTCACATTTTTCACATTTTCTACACAATACAAATTATTAAAACAATTGTACTCACACAAAAAAGGCTTTACATAATAATAATCTTAACTGAAATGGTTTACTTTAATGACTCAAGGGCATAAACATTATCTAACACATCACAAAAAAATCAACGCTGTTAAAAATCTATCTCATAATATCAAAGGAAAAGAATTCAGATATACACAATAAGCGTTGGGAAAACAACAACAAACAGTAATAATTGATTCAACCCTGTAGAATGACAGAGCACGAATATTCTACTTGTCCACTATTCGTGGCGCGTGACGTGATTTATGAGCTCCATATTATGGCTGGTCTTTGTAAAGGACAACTGCCATTTCAACCATGGATGCTAATTTGAACAAGAAACCGTCGGAGCCGGTGATGCTCCCCAAAGGTTTTTTTTGTCACAATATTGAACTATATATTCAGATATAAGGAAACGTCTTGAGCGGCATAACTTTGGACAAAATAATCGATGGATGGTTTAGCAACTTAAAAATTTCAAAGAGATATATCTCACTAAATAAATCATCGAACCAGAACCAACAAATAACATGCGCATCTCCTCAAGGTAGTTAAGCTTCCCATAAAGCTTCATTGAATTCCAGTCTGTAGTTGGGGAGAAATAGCCCGGACAAGAATTGCACTATATGTACAGTTTATAGAAAATTTCAAAGGGCCATAACTCTGTGAAAAATCATCCAACCATTACCGGCTGATAATATGCACATCTCCTGTTGGTAGTGAAGCTTCCCATAAAGTTTCATTTAATTCCCGTAATAAGTTGCTGAGAAAAAGCTCGAACAAGAATTGCACTATATGTACAATGAAAAATTTCAAAGGGCCATAACTCTGTGAAAAATCATCCTACGAGAACCGGCTGATAATATGCACATCTCCTCTTGGTAGTGAAGCTTCCCATAAAGTTTCATTGAATTCTGGTCATTTGTTGCTGAGAAATAGCCCAGACAAGAATTGCACTATATGTACAGTTAATGGAAAATTTCAAAGGGCCATAACTCTGTGAAAAATCATCTGACCAGAACCGGCTGATAATATGCACATGTCCTGTTGGTAGTGAAGCTTCCCATAAAGTTTCCTTGAATTCCGTTCATAAGTTACTGAGAAATAGCCCAGACAAGAATTGCACTATATGTACTGTTTATGGAAAATTTCAAAGGGCCATTAGTCTGTGAAAAATCGTCCAACCAGAACTGGCTGATAATATGCACATCTCCTTATGGTAGTGAAGCTTCCCATAAAGTTTCATTGAATTCCGGTCATTAGTTGCTGAGACAGCCCGGACAAGAATTGCACTATATGTACAGTTAATGGAAAATTTCAAAGGGCCATAAGTCTGTGAAAAATCATCCGACGAGAACCGGCTGATAATATGCACATCTCCTCTTGGTACTGAAGCTTCCCATAAAGTTTCATTGAATTGCGGTTATTAGTTGCTGAGAAATAGCCCGGACAAAAATTGTGCACGGACGGACAGACAGACGCACACACACACGGACAGACAAAGTGGCGACTATATGCTCCCCCCAAAATAAATTTTGGGGGAGCATAACAATGAACGCAATGGTTAACAAGAGTGCCAAACTGTCACAAGATACGCCCGTTCGAAGGTTTTGGACACCATGCTCAATGCTTAAAATGCACTAAGTGACCTCGAGACCTAGTTATTGATCCGGCATGACCCATATTTGAACTTGACCTAGATATCATTTAGATGTAACATCTGACTAAATTTGGTGAAGATCAGATGAAAACTACTTCAAATAGAGAGCGGACACCATGCTAAATGCTTGAAATGCACTATGTGACCTCGTGACCTCGTTTTTGACCCGTCATGACTCATATTCGAACTTAACTTACATATCATCTAGACACAATTTCTGACCAAATTAGGTGAAGATCAGATGAAAACTACTTCAATTAGAGAGCGGACACCATGCTAACTGCTTGAAATGCACTAAGTAACCTCGTGACCTAATTTTTGACCCGGCATGACCCATATTTGAACCTGACCTACATATCATCTAGACACAACTTCTGACCAAATTTGGTGAAGATCACGTGAAAACTACTTCAATTAGAGAGCAAACACCATGCTAAATGCTTGAAATGCACAAAGTGACCCCGTGACCTAGTTCTTGACCCGACATGACCCATATTCGAACTTGACCTAGATATCAACTAGATGCAACTACTGACCAAGTTTGGTAAAGATCGGATGAATACAATTTGAATAAGAGTCCGGACAAAGTGGCGCTGTTGAAAATGGACTAATTGACCCTATGACCTAGTTTTTTACCTGGCATGACCCATATTCGAACTTGGCCTAGATATCAACTAGATGCAACTACTGACCAAGTTTGGTGAAGATAAGATTTATACAATTTGAATTAGAGTCCGGACAAAGTAAAATGCACTAATTGACCCTTTGACCTAGTTTTTGACACAGCATGACCCATATTCGGACTTGACCTAGATATCAACTAGATGCAACTACTGACCAAGTTTGGTGAAGATCGGATGAATACAATTTGAATTAGAGTCCGGACAAAGTGGCGCCGTTGAAAATGCACTAATTGACCCTATGACCTAGTTTTTGACCCGGCATGACCCATATTCGAACTTGGCCTATATATCAACTAGATGCAACTGCTGACCAAGTTTGGTGAAGATCGGATGAATACAATTTGAAATAGAGTCCGGACAAAGTGGCCCCTTTGAAAATGCACTTATTGACCCTATGACCTAGTTTTTGACCCGGCATGACCCATATTCGAACTTGGCCTAGATATCAACTAGATGCAACTGCTGACCAAGTTTGGTGAAGATCGGATGAATACAATTTGAATTAGAGTCCGGACAAAGTGATGCCTTCCGCCCGCCGCCCCGCCCGCCCGCCAAGGGGTTTCACATAATACGTCCCGTATTTTATACGGGCGTATAAAAACTGGTTTATTTAATATTTATTAAAATCAGTAACTGTCAACTGTCATATTATATGAAACAAAACATCATAATTACAAATTATTTACAAAACAAACTTTGACTTAAGAAAAGTACAAATTATACTATAAGAATTTGTGGGATTTCACTGAGACTTACCCTGCATGATGAGTGCTTTAAAATAGGATCTGGAGCTCTGGACTAGTTAGGTATATGCTTTTTTGCATCACATTTAGACTCGCATGATATTTCATGTGACAAATGTCACATTGATTTTAACATGATAAAAAATTACAAATCACATCAGTATACAAGAGATAAGCATGTCACAAATCATATTGAGATGCACATGATATACTAGCATGTTATAAATAACACCATGGTTCACATGATATAACATGTGACAAATCACAGTGAGATTCATGTAATATAACATTCCATAAACCATATGTAATAAGCAGAATAGAAAAAGTACACCAAGCTCAAAGCTGTTAAAGTTTATGACAAGAGGCAGATCATACATTTACACTTCAATGTATACACTTAAGAAGTACATCAGTTACTAATTTATTTAATATTAATTGCCAGTTTATTCCCACATTGCTTCGTACAATGACTTACACTTTATCTGAACTATTCATATAAATGTCACACATCTATTTTTAGTGTTTTTTTTCATATTATTAAACTTACCTATTACATATTGAAAAAAATATTGTGGCATTTTATTTAAAGTTGACTACAATATTAAGAATTTTGATCTGGTAAAACAAATAAAACGTAATTTCACAAGAGTTTAAGCACAAAATAAATCAGAATTAAGTTCTATTGATCCAAAGTATTAGTTTTCCTTCTAAATGAGCTTTGAAACTACAGCATCAGATCTACAACAGCAAAGACAACCGTGTATCACTTATTGCCTGTTGGTCGTAGCCTGGCAGGTTGAAGACGGTAAATCTCAAAGGGATCCACAGAAGTGTTCACAGCTGTGACATTCTGTACTGACTGAGCAAAGCCCACTCTGTTGTTCTGCATGTCAAACTCTGTGTAGTATTTGCCGATAAAGATGTCTCCAAGAATCCACAGCGGTCCCAGGGGAGCAGGCACATCCAGTCCTATGAAGCCCACAATGCAGGTGGTCGTTCCGGCTTGACTGACCTGCAGGAGGGAAAGGGGGAGGGTTACTGAGGGGTGAGAGGATAGACAGATTGTGCAAGGTTGGGAGTGACTATTTGGACAATAACAGAATCAAGAAGTTACAACAAATACAGATCTCGGATTTGCCACAATTGTTTTTTTTTTACAATCAACACAACAACATGTTATATCATAACAAACAAAACTCAGTCATAATCTTTGGTATAAAATGGTTCAACCACTTAACATGTGATACCCACAAGCAATGATTGTATTTAATTGCAAATTAATTTAAATTTGATTGACATATTGAGTTCTATTCCAAATGTGTAAAAAATATTTTGTACTTCCTCAGATATACAGACAAGTTAAATCAATACACTGAAACTTACTAGCTTAGCTTTTTCGTGACAAATTTGTGCTAAGGAATGCAGGTAACTAGTTCTTTGTTTTTCTTATACCATATTTATTCAAAATGTTCAGACTCTTTAGCTTACTAGTAACCTACGATCATGGTTTCATTTTTTCAAGTACTGAATTTTCTTCACGTTTTCTGTATACTGAAGCCATCATGTCACTTCATTACAGAGAGTAACAAGAAACTGTCGGAGACGGGTGATGCACCCCAAAGTTTTTTTTGTCACAATATTGCACTATATATTCATATAAAAGGAAACGTCTTGAGGGCACAGTAGTTGGAGGGACAAGAATTTTTTTATAGAAAATTTCAAAGGGCCATAACTCTGTGAAAAATCATCCGACCAGAACCCACTGATAATATGCACATCTCCTCTTGGTAGTGAAGCTTCCCATAAAGTTTCATTGAATTCCGGTCATGATTTGCAGAGAAATAGCCCGGACCAAAATTGTGCACGGACGGACAGACACACACACACGGACAGACGAAGCGGCGACTATATGCTCCCCCCAAAATAAATTTTGGGAGAGCATAATAAATAGAAAATTAAAAGCCTATGAAAATCAACGTTACCCATGAAAAAATTAAAGTCAAAAGTGTTCAATAACAAATTATAATCTGTTTAAAAAAAGATTGCAATCTTATAATTATCTAAGCATCCAATCATATTGTGATTTACACAAAAATAATCATTTTGGCCCATGTTTAGAGTGTACAAAAACATAGAATTAATATGGCACATGACTTTGCGAGTTGCTATCAGAAAGCTAGATTCCTTACAGATTTCAAACACTTACCTTAAAAACAAACTCTTTGTCAGTGTTAATACTTACCTTGGGAACATACTCTGGGCCTGTCAGTGTTAACACTAACCTTGAGCACATATTCAATGCCTGTCAGTGTTAACACCTTGAACACTTAGTCGGCACCTGTCGGTGTGAACAATTAAATTGAGCACATACTCTGGGCCTCTCAGTGAATACACTTACCTTGAGCACATACTCTGGGCCTGTCAGTGTGAACACTTAGATTGAAATACTCTGGGTCTGTCAGTGTAAAAACGGACCTTGAGCACATACTATATGCCCGTCAGTGTGAACACTTACATAGAGCACTTACTCAGGGCCTGTCAGTGTGAACATTTACCTCGAGCACATACTCTTGGCCTGTCAGTGTGAACACCTACCTTGACCACATATTATGCACCTGTCAAAGTAAACACTTACCTTGAGCACCTACTCTTGGCCTGTCAGTGTGAACACTTACCTGGAGCACACACTCTTGACCTGTCAGTGTGAACACTTACCTTGAGCACATACTCTGCACCTGTCAAAGTGAACACTTACTTGAGCACATACTCTGCGTCTGTCAGTGTGAACACTTACCTTGAGCACATAATTGGCGCTTGTCAGTGTGAACACTTACTGGAGCACATTCTAGGTGCCTGTCAGTGTGAACACTTACCTTGAGCACATTATTGGCG
Organism: Dreissena polymorpha; assembly: GCF_020536995.1. Taxonomy (NCBI): domain Eukaryota; kingdom Metazoa; phylum Mollusca; class Bivalvia; order Myida; family Dreissenidae; genus Dreissena; species Dreissena polymorpha. The sequence goes on along the minus strand of NC_068355.1, from coordinate 108,723,831 downwards.
CTCGTCAGTGTGAACACTTACTTGTGCACATACTCTGCGCCTGTCAGTGTGAACACTTACTTGAGCACATACTAGATGCCTGTCAGTGTGAACACTTATTTGAGCACATACTAGGCGCCTGTCAGAGTGAACACTTTCCTTGAGTACATACTAGGCGCCTGTCAGAGTGAACACTTACCTTGAGCACATACTCGACGCCTGTCAGTGTTAACACTTACCTTGAGCACATACTAGGTGCCTGTCAGTGTGAACACTTACCTTGAGCACATACTCTGCACCTGTCAGTGTGAACACTTACCTGGAGCACATACTAGGCGTCTGTCAGTGTGAACACTTACCTTAAGCACATACTAGATGCCTGTCAGTGTGAACACTTATTTGAGCACATACTAGATGCCTGTCAGTGTGAACACTTACTGGAGCACATACTAGGGGCCTGTCAGAGTGAACACTTACCTTGAGCACATACTAGGCGCCTGTCAGTATGAACACTCACCTTGAGCACATACTAGGCACCTGTCAGTTTGAACACTTACCTGGAGCACATACTAGGCGCCTATCAGAGTGAACACTTATCATGAGCACATACTCCGCGCCTGTCAGTGTGAACACTTAGCTTGAGCACATACTAGGCGCCTGTCAGAGTGAACACTAACTTGAGCACATACTTGGTGCCTGTCAGTGTGAACACTTACCTTGAGCACATACTAGACGCCTGTCAGTGTGAACACTTACCTTGAGCACATACTAGGCGCCTGTCAGTGTGAACACTTACTTGAGCAAATACTTGGTGCCTGTCAGTGTGAACATTTACTTTGAGCACATACTAGGCACCTGTCAGTATGAACACTTACCTTAAGCACATACTGGGCGCCTGTCTGAGTGAACACTTACTTGAGCACATACTTGGTGCCTGTGAGTGTGAACACTTACCTTGAGCACATATTAGGTGCCTGTCAGTGTGAACACTTACTTGAGCACATACTAGGCACCTGTCAGTATGAACACTTACCTTAAGCACATACTGGGCGCCTGTCTGAGTGAACACTTACTTGAGCACATACTTGGTGCCTGTGAGTGTGAACACTTACCTTGAGCACATACTAGGTGCCTGTCAGTGTGAACACTTACTTGAGCACATACTTGGTGCCTGTCAGTGTGAACATTTACCTTGAGCACATACTAGGCGCCTGTCAGTGTGAACACTTACCTTGAGCACATACTAGGCGCCTGTCAGTGTGAATACTTACTTGAGCACATACTTGGTGCCTGTCAGTGTGAACACTTACCTTGAGCACATACTAGGCGCCTGTCAGTGTGAACACTTACCTTGAGCACATATTCGGCGCCTGTCAGTGTGAACACTTACCTTAAGCACATACTAGATGCCTGTCAGTGTGAACACTTATTTGAGCACATACTAGATGCCTGTCAGTGTGAACACTTACTGGAGCACATACTAGGCGCCTGTCAGAGTGAACACTTACCTTGAGCACATACTAGGCGCCTGTCAGTATGAACACTCACCTTGAGCACATACTAGGCACCTGTCAGTTTGAACACTTACCTGGAGCACATACTAGGCGCCTATCAGAGTGAACACTTATCATGAGCACATACTCCGCGCCTGTCAGAGTGAACACTTACTTGAGCACATACTTGGTGCCTGTCAGTGTGAACACTTAGCTTGAGCACATACTAGGCGCCTGTCAGAGTGAACACTAACTTGAGCACATACTTGGTGCCTGTCAGTGTGAACACTTACCTTGAGCACATACTAGACGCCTGTCAGTGTGAACACTTACCTTGAGCACATACTAGGCACCTGTCAGTGTGAACACTTACTTGAGCAAATACTTGGTGCCTGTCAGTGTGAACATTTACTTTGAGCACATACTAGGCACCTGTCAGTATGAACACTTACCTTAAGCACATACTGGGCGCCTGTCTGAGTGAACACTTACTTGAGCACATACTTGGTGCCTGTGAGTGTGAACACTTACCTTGAGCACATACTAGGTGCCTGTCAGTGTGAACACTTACTTGAGCACATACTAGGCACCTGTCAGTATGAACACTTACCTTAAGCACATACTGGGCGCCTGTCTGAGTGAACACTTACTTGAGCACATACTTGGTGCCTGTGAGTGTGAACACTTACCTTGAGCACATACTAGGTGCCTGTCAGTGTGAACACTTACTTGAGCACATACTTGGTGCCTGTCAGTGTGAACATTTACCTTGAGCACATACTAGGCGCCTGTCAGTGTGAACACTTACCTTGAGCACATACTAGGCGCCTGTCAGTGTGAATACTTACTTGAGCACATACTTGGTGCCTGTCAGTGTGAACACTTACCTTGAGCACATACTAGGCGCCTGTCAGTGTGAACACTTACCTTGAGCACATATTCGGCGCCTGTCAGTGTGAATTGCTTTCCTCCCAGTGTGAACGTCACTGGTGGAAGCTGGTCGATGGTTCCACAATCAATGATGTACTGGAATATTGAACATTAAAATGGGAACTGGGTTTTCTTTATATTCTGAACATGAAAGCACAAGCTGTAACATTTTTGGGTCTAAACTTGATTGAACTGATTATTTCAATGACTGTTGTAAGGCAAATTTATTTGCAAAATCTTTCTTACATTATTCACTGTGATTTTTGTATCCTAAATATTTAAATAAAATGCATTTACAACTTCATAAACAGTGACATAAGCCATACACCTACAGTGCTTTACATTTTCTTTCATCATGGGTGTACAATGAAGATTTTAAATACAGACTTCAAAACTTGGTAGGGCACGGAATTCAATAAATATTAAATTTAATGTATAGCAGTTAATTCCCTAATACAATATGTTCACTGCCCATACCTCTTCACCTACTATAGGAGCCCCCCCCCCAATCTGCCCATACCTTTCCCCTACTATGGGAGTCTCCCCAATCTGCCCATACTTTTCCCCTACTATGGGAGTCCCCCCAATCTGCCCATACCTTTCCCCTACTATGGGAGTCCCCCCAATCTGCCCATACTTTTCCCCTACTATGGGAGTCCCCCCAATCTGCCCATACCTTTCCCCTACTATGGGAGTCTCCCCAAATCTGCCCATAACTCTTCCCTTACAATGAAAGTCCCCCCAATCTGCCCATAACTCTTCCCCTACTATGAGTCTCCCAAATCTGCCCATAACTATTTCCCTACTGTGTCCCCAAATCTGCCCATAACTCTTCCTCTTCTATAGAAGTCCCCACAATCTGCTCATACCTCTTCCCCTACTATGGGAGTCCCCCTAATCTGCTCATACCTCTTCTCCTACAATGGGAGTCCCCCCAATCTGCTCATACCTCTTCCCCTACTATGGGAGTCCCCCCAAATCTGCCCATACCTCTTCCCCTACTATGGGAGTACCCCACATCTGCCCTTACCTCTTCCCCTACTATGGGAGTCTCCCGAATCTGCTCATACCTCTCCCCCTACTATGGGACTACTCTAAATATGGCCTTACCTCTCCCCCTACTATAGGAGTCCCCCCCAATCTGCTCATACCTCTTTTCCTACTATAGGAGCCCCCTTATCTGCCCATACCTCTCCCCCTTCTATGGGAGTTACCCCAAATCTGCCAATATCTCTCCCCCTTCTATGGAAGTTACCCCAAATCTGCCCATACCACTCCCCCTTCTATGGGAGTCACCCCAAATCTGCCAATACCTCTCCCCCTACTTTTGGAGTCCCCTCAATCTCCCCTTAACTCTCACATTATTTTGGGAGTCCCCCTAAGCTGCCCACACCTCTTCCACTTCTAAGAGTGTCCCCTACTGTGGGAGTTCCCCAAATCTGCCCGTTACTCTCCCACTACTATGCGGGTCCAACCCCCCCCCCCCCCCCAAATCTGGCCATACCTCTCCCCCTACTATGGAAATTCCCCCAAATGTGCCCACACCTTTTCTTCTACTGTGGGAGTTCCCCCAAATCTGCCCATACCTCTTCCCCTACTATAGAAGTCCCCCAATCTGCTCATACCTCTTCCCCTACTATGGGAATCCCCCAAATCTGCCCATACATCTCGGCCTACTATAGGAGTTTCCCCCAATCTGCTCATACCTCTTCCACTACTATGGGAGTTTCCCAAAATCTGCCCATACCTATTCCCCTACTATAGGAGTCCCCCCCCCCACTGAACATACCTCTCCCCCTACTATGATAGTCCCCCAAATCTGCCCATACCTCTTCCTCTACTATAGGAGTCCCCCCTAATCTGCACATACCTCTCCCACTACTATGGGAGTCCCCCCAAATCTGCCCATACCTCTCCCCCTACAATGGGAGTCCCCCCTACTCTGCACATACCTCTCCCTCTACTATGGGATTTCCCCCAAATCTGCCAGTACCTCTCCCCTTACTCTTGGAGTCCCCTCAATCTGCCCTTACCTCTCTCCTTATTACAGGAGTCCTCCTAACCTTCCCATACCTCTTCCACTTCTTAGTGTCCTCTACTATGGGAGTTCCCCAAATCTGCCCATATCTTTCCCAATACTATGCGAGTCCCTCCCAATCTGGCCATACCTCTACCCCTACTATGGGAGTCCCCCAATCTGCCCATACCTCTCCCCCTACTATGGGAGTCCCCCTCAATCTGGCCATACCTCTACCCCTACTATGGGAGTCCCCCAATATGCCCATACCTCTCCCCCTACTATGGGAGTTCCCCTAATCTGCCGTGACCTCTCCCCCTACTATGGGAGTCCCCCTCAATCTGGCCATACCTCTACCCCTACTATGGGAGTCCCCCAATATGCCCATACTTCTCCCCCTACTATGGGAGTTCCCCTAATCTGCCGATACCTCTTCCCCTACTATGGGAGTCCCCCAATCTGCCCATACCTCTACCCCTACTATGGGAGTTCCTATAATCTGCCAATACCTCTCCCCCTACTATGGGAAATTCCAAAAATCCGCCAATACCTCTCCCCCTACTATGGGAGTTCCTATAATCTGCCAATACCTCCCCCCCCCTACTATGGGAGTACCCCAATTGTCCATACCTATCCCCCTACTATGGGAGTTTCCACAAATCTGCCAATACCTATCCCCTACTATGGGAGATTCCACAAATCTGCCCATACCTCTCCCCCTACTATGGTAGTACTCCACATCTGCCCTTACCTCTCCCCCTACTATGGGAGTCCCCAAGTTTGCCCAAACCTCTCCATCTACTATGGGAGTCCCCAATCAGTCCATACCTCTTCCCCTACTACGGGAGTCACCCCAATCTGCCCATACCTTTTCCCTTACTATGGGAGAATCCCAAATCTACCCATACCTCTCACCCTTCTATGGGAGTCACCCCGTAATCTGGCCGTACTTCTCCCCCTACTATGGGAGTTGCCCTAATCTGCCAAAACCTCTCCCGCTATGAGAGTCACCCCTAAATCTTCCCATACCTCTCCCCCTACTATGGGAGTCCCCCCCAATCTGGCCGTACCTCTCCACCTACTATGGGAGTCCCCCCCAATCTGCCCATACCTCTCCCCCTACTATGGGAGTCCCCCCCAATCTTGCCATACCTCTACCCCTACTATGGGAGTCGCCCCAATCTGCCCATACCTCTCCCCCTACAATGGGAGTCCCCCAATCTGCCCATACCTCTCCCCCTACAATGGGAGTCGCCCCAATCTGCCCATACCTCTCCCCCTACAATGGGAGTCGCCCCAATCTGCCCATACCTCTCCCCCTACAATGGGAGTCCCCCCAATCTGCCCATACCTCTCCCCCTACAATGGGAGTCGCCCCAATCTGCCCATACCTCTCCCCTACAATGGGAGTCGCCCCAATCTGCCCATACCTCTCCCCCTACAATGGGAGTCGCCCCAATCTGCCCATACCTCTCCCCCTACAATGGGAGTCGCCCCAATCTGCCCATACCTCTCCCCCTACAATGGGAGTCGCCCCAATCTGCCCATACCTCTCCCCCTACAATGGGAGTCGCCCCAATCTGCCCATACCTCTCCCCCTACAATGGGAGTCGCCCCAATCTGCCCATACCTCTCCCCCTACAATGGGAGTCGCCCCAATCTGCCCATACCTCTCCCACTACAATGGGAGTCGCCCCAATCTGCCCATACCTCTCCCCCTACAATGGGAGTCCCCCCAATCTGCCCATACCTCTCCCCCTACAATGGGAGTCCCCCCAATCTGCCCATACCTCTCCCCCTACAATGGGAGTCCCCCCAATCTGCCCATACCTCTCCCCCTACAATGGGAGTCGCCCCAATCTGCCCATACCTCTCCCCCTACAATGGGAGTCGCCCCAATCTGCCCATACCTCTCCCCCTACAATGGGAGTCGCCCCAATCTGCCCATACCTCTCCCCCTACAATGGGAGTCCCCCCCAATCTGGCCATACCTCTACCCCTACTATGGGAGTCGCCCCAATCTGCCCATACCTCTCCCCCTACTATGCGAGTCACCCCAATCTGCCCATACCTCTCCCCCTACAATGGGAGTCGCCCCAATCTGCCCATACCTCTCCCCCTACAATGGGAGTCGCCCCAATCTGCCCATACCTCTCCCCCTACTATGGGAGTTGCCCCAATCTGCCCATACCTCTCCCCCTACAATGGGAGTCCCCCCCAATCTGCCCATACCTCTCCCCCTACAATGGGAGTCCCCCCGATCTGCTTGTTCAGCTTCTCAATCTCACTGGAGGGGCCGGCCAGAAGAGAGGTCCCTGTGTCTGCGATCGCCTGACAGCCGCCATTGCAGTATGTGCTATCTGCCACACTGACACTGGGGAGAAACATAGCATGTTGGTCAATGGGGTCATTGTTATAGATCTGTTGGGAGCATAACAAGGCCTTACCATTGCAGACAAAACAAGAGTCCCTTAACAGTGGAATTATAGGGCTAAGTAGAATTTGTCCCCACAGAGATGTGGGATACCCCTGACGCCACATGTATTAATAATTATGTAGAATGATGTTATACAATGTTTCAGTTGGGCAATATTTTTGGCATGTTTAACCTAGGACAATTAAAATGGCATATACACAACTTGATGTCATAGGGAACAATAAGTTCAATTTTAAATATTGTACACAATAAATTTACAAATGGCCTGACCTGGGGCTGGAACCTTTGAAAGTAAATGCTTACCCTGTTGGTTATCCACAATTTTTAAATAAAATATTGGTGAAGAGAATCACATTTGATTTTACAGAGTTCTCCAGAAGCACCCGTGGCCGGCAATTTCACCTGTTACTAACAGTTTAGGTACTGGCTGCTTTTCCGCAGGATATTAATTCAAAACGAAAAAAAAGCCCTTTTAAGTGCTAAGTCGCTGGCTACTTTTAAATCTGTTTAGTAAAATTTTTATGTAGATCACTGGGCTTTATTATTTTTTCAATTTAAATTTAATGATTGTCCATTTACAACCCTTTATTTTATTTTTTTTACATTTTTCAGAATCAGAAGAATTATTCTGCTTGTTTAAATATATTGCATACATTCATGTTTAAATCCTTGACATTTTTTATGTCATTTTGCCAAACTGTGAACAAGTCCCTTTAATATGTATACCAAGTTTCCTCTACTTGTTGAGTTACTGCACTAGGTTTTTTTTATTTCTATTCATAGCAAGAGCAAACTGACCCTTATGAAAATGCACCAATTATATTAGTGGCAGGTAATTAAGTTATTACTCAATGAACTTGTAGAGTGACTGTTTGTTTACAAGAGCACCACATAACAGGTGCCACGCTCGGCTGCGAAAGCTTGTCACATTTTTTTAAGGTCACAATGACCTTGACCTTTGAACTAATGACCCAAAGTGGGTGTGGTGTGTAGAACTCATCAAGGTGCATCTACATATAAAGTTTCAAAGTTGTAGGTGGAAGCACTTAGATTTTAGAGCCAATGTAAAGGTTTTAGCAAGACACCGGCAGACGGCGAGCAGGCTATGACAATACCTTGGGTTTTCTCTGAAAACAGCCTCGCTAATAATACACTAAATGCAATCCATCCTGAGAACAGAGGTCAATCAAGGGAAATGGCCAAGTGACTGTTGTAGACTGAGAACAGAGGTCAATCAAGGGAAATGGCCAAGTGACTGTTGTAGACTGAGAACAGAGGTCAATCAAGGGAAATGGCCAAGTGACTGTTGTAGACTGAGAACAGAGGTCAAGCAAGGGAAATGGCCAAGTGACTGTTGTAGACTGAGAATAGAGGTCAATCAAGGGAAATGGCCAAGTGACTGTTGTAGACTGTTGATCTCAGGTGACCCATTTTTTAAATGGTTGGTCACTTGGTAGTATTACAAGTTTTGTACTGCACCAAATTGTTTGCACACAGACAAACAGACAACAACAACTTCATTGATTTGTACGCAAACATCACACAAACAGCATTTTTATTCGAACAACCACAAAAGCATCACAGATTTCAGGACTTGCAGTTAACATTAGGTGTTAGCTTTTTTCCTTATAGTTGAACTGGAGTTAAACATGAAAAAATCCACTTGCATAAATGCCCAAAGTTTGTAACAAAAGTGGAAATTCAAAGTCTGTTTTGCCACATTTGAAGATCTCTAGATAATCCTGTCATTGCCTGCATATAATTACACTCATTAGCTGATTGTTATTATTGTCACCTTATTAGCTATACAGATCTTTTGATGTTGTCACAAGCACATTAGTTGGCGTTATGACTATTAGAGATAAGAGAAAAAAATACAGATTGATTTGAGTAATTAACTTTTTGCACCTTGAAACAACTGACTTATACATAGGTGAAAAATTGCTTTGAGAGTGAAATATACTGGCAGCTTGTCGTTAAAGACAGCTGACCTTTACTCTCAGGTGTAATATATAAGGATTTTCATTGGGGGGGAATCCAGATTGGCCACTGTAGTCAGGTGACCATTGTTCTCATGTGGCCACTAAGTTAGACTGTATACATATGAATACTTAAAATTGTCAACTTGTTCAACAACATGAAAATCAAATAAAGCCATGAAATAATGTCAAAATTGAATGACCCTTAAACAAAATCATAATCAAAATCATCATAATCATCAAAATGAATGTTGTATCTCTATTAAGAGACGGCTGAATGGTGGCCATATGACTCTTATAGGACAGGACATGCTTTTTGTAACCATATGACTACACTGTCTTCCCAAAAAGCACAAGTGAGGAAATTATTATAATCCAAATGTACTTGTGAGTGTTGCCAAAGTATAAGAAGTCTTACAAGTGGGTCATAAGAAACACTTACACAAACAATAGGATTATTATGACAATTATTATGACAAGTGTCCTTGTATATGGATATAAGATAGAATAAATAGTTAATAGAGAAATAGTTGACTTCATAGATTTGCTTAAAAATATACAAAACAGATGTTAAGGATTTTATAATGTCTTGAACAAATATTGCTTACTGTAATTGTAACAAAATTATTGGTAGTAGGTAAAGAATAATAATAACAACCCATGTATCAGACCATGTACTACATTTCTTTATGTTTTCTGACATTAAGGGAAACAAGTCTTCAAATTGTTCAGCTTGAGTTCTATTCTAGTGCACTTCCTTCCACCTATCCCTGGTCACTGGATATACATGTATTAACAGATTTGAAATGCATGCTTGGGATATAACCAAACACCCTAATACGTCTAATAAGAAGACAGTTGATTTTAATATATCTTCATTTTAGACCGGTCCTGTACGTGTTATATTGTAAACAATAATTATTCCACAAACTTTTAATATTCAGGGTTATGTGGGTAAACTCAACCACAAAGTCTGAAGTTCTACCTAACTGCCAAATTTTATCGTATCCATGATAAAAACCAACTGATTTAAAATCCAAATTATATATCTGATTTGTAGATCTACACCTGATTAAATAACATTTCAGAGAATGATTCTTGAACATAATTGTCAAAGATGAAAAACTGATAAATGATTCATGGGCATTTACAGAATTATACATATATAATAACATTTCCTACCATAATTCATGATCATGATAACAAAGTTCAATAAAACTTTACATTTCAGGACACAATTCTTTGACATAATATAGCATGGTAATTTAAACACACAACACTTCTCAGTCTTTAACTGTTGTATGAATCATACAAACTGACGTTTATTGAAACACATTTTTTTAATCTATTTAAATCAATGAACATTAAAAAAGGAGTTAAATCGAACTGTAAAGGAAGATTTGAAATTTTGAATGACAAGAGACAAAGAAGAGAAGTTAATATTGTTTTCATGTGACATACTTGTCATACTAGTATCAAGTGGACGTGACATTTACTGATTATGTATCTTTACTAGATATAATGACACACACATAACATGCAACAATCTGTCTGCATTTTGTCCTCTGCTCTCAGATCACTGATTTCAAATATCAAGTGTGCCCAGAGTGTGATAGGGATGTCTGTCCTAAAGATAATGCTTACAAGAGCTGATTATAGACCAGATAACACTCACTAGTTTGTCATATAAATGGGCTTATTGTGTATTATGCCCATCATCAAATTATCAGTTTTGTCAAGCAAGCCCAAAATACAAATTGTATAACAAGAAAATGTTTAAGACCAGATAATTTGAGCAAGTCCATTATGTTGAACTTCTGTTATTATTTACAGAGAAGTTGGAGCCTATTTATTTCAATGGTATGAACATTAATATTTATATTTTGATATATCTGTATAGCCTGATAAGCCTATTTCACATAAGCATGCTTAACCCTTTAAAGAAACAGGCAACTAAGTTGCATATCATTTTAAAGGAACAATTACATGCACATACATAATTGTCTAGCACATACAAAACTGTTGTGTCAATTATAATATACCAAAACAAGAGGGCCTTGACGGCGCTGAAGCCTTCACCCAAGGTCAAGGTGCACCAAATTTCATAACTAAACCTGATGACATTGTTTGCAGCTCCACATGACTTAAATTCAAACTTGTATATTGATAGATAACAATGTTTCATCAAGGTAAAGTCGTAAGCATAGCCTAAAGAGAAAAATCCTATTTTTTCTAAGATTTTACCTGGTGACCTAGTTTTTGGGCGCACATGACCTAGTTTCAAACTTGACCTAATTATTATTATAATCTGACTATTATCTGACTAAGATAAAAGCTCAGCCTAGATGAACATTCTGACCTAGTTTCATCAAGATTTGATGAAAATGTGGTCTCTAGAACTTTAATATGCTAAAAGGTGACGAAAATGACGCTCAACAAATGACAACAAATGCTGGACAAAATAGCTCACCATGAGCACTTTGCGGTCAGGTGCACTAACAAGCAATATTGTATGTCAATTAAATTCTAGCGACCATGAGAAACCATTTTACAAGACAAATAGATACACCATACAACAAATAAACAAAATAACACAAATATGTATAGGACAGGCAAATCCATTGAAAAAGCACAAAAGAAACCATTTAGCATGCATCAAAACGTTCCAGCTAATACTTAAAAACACTTAAAAGCACAAATACAGACTAAAATATAAAATGAAGTTTAAAAGAACAGATATAAGATATCTTACCCATCCATTTTGAACTGCCAGTACCCTTTCCGGGTCACTGCACTGTAGGAAAAGTTGCCTGTATATTTGGAGGGGTCACTGCCACCAAAAATAAGCTCACCACCATTTGGGCTGTCCGGATTCCTAAACAACAAAGTCATTGCTACAGTATTTTATGAGTTAACCTTTAATCCTCAAACAATTTGAAAAAAATGTGGACCTAAAAGGCCCAAAGTCACTGAACTAAAGTACAAATGAACTGACCTGTTCTGTGCAGCCCAAGATATCATTAAAACAAATTTTCTGACAAAGTGTCATGAAGATTGAACTATAAATAAGACTTTTAGAGTTTAAACAAGGTTTTTCTATAGCCATATCAGGAAAAATGCCCCTACCGCTGGTAGCCATGTTTTTTAATCTACATCAACCTTTTTTAAAACTCATCCAGGATCTCATTGGGACAAATCTTCTGACCAATTTTTATGAAAATACAATAAAATGTGGCCTCTAAAGTATTAACAAGGTGTTACTGTAGCCATATAAGGAAAACTTTACCGCACCTTGGCGATCATGTTTTTCAACCAACCAGAACCATTTTGCACCTGTCCAAGATATAATTAGGACAAATCTTCTGACCAAGTGTCATGAAAATCGGAAATAAATATAGCCTCTAGAGTGTTAACAAGGTTTTACCATAGTACTAAAAAGCCATATAAGGAAAAATGCCCCACCCCATTGTGGTCATGTTTTTCAAGCAACTGGAACCATTTTCAAACTCTTTCAAGATATCATTAGAGCAAATGTTCTGACCAAGTTTCATTAAGATTGGAATATAAATGTGACTTTTAAAGTGTTAACTAGTATTTACTATAACAAAATAAGGATAAATGCCCCGCCCCTGGCAGTAATGTTTTTCAACCAACCAAAACCATTTTTGAACTCTTCTAATATTAGGATAAATTTTCTGATCAAGTTTTATGAAGATCGGACAATAAATGTTGCCTTTATAGTGTTAACAAGGCAAATTTTGATGAAGCACGACACACACCATATAATAGGTGATCACACAAGCTCACCATAGAGCACGTTGTGCTAAGGTGAGCTTAAAAGAAGGTCATTGAAAAGCATAGCCAATTAAGTTGCATGTATATTTTAAGATAAATGACAAGAAAAACTTCAATGTCTAGCACATGCACAATCTAGGTATTGATTTAAAAGTGCACAAACACGAGGGCCATGATGGCCCTAAATTGCTCAGTTGAGTTTAAGAAACACCAATTGACACACCAGGGGACCTAGTTTTTGACCTGACCTGACCCACATTTGAACATGGCCTAGATATTGTAAAGATAAAGATTTTGACCAAGTTTCTTCAAGAGTGAGTTATAAATGTGGCTCTGCAAGTGGTAAGAAGGTTTGTCTAAGCTTTAATCTGCCAAGTATTAGATGCCCATGACAAAGATACAAAGTTGGCTTAAATATTGTCAAGATAAACATTCTGGCTTTTTTGTTCTTCAAGATTGAGTCATAATTAATTTATCTAGAAGATAACAGGTTTTTCTTAACCTTGACCAGTCCTGTTGATCTTTTTGACGCACATGCCTTACATTAAAACTTGGGCTAGATATTGTCAGATAGACAATCTGATAATGTTTCATCAAGATTAAGTCATACATTTGCCTCTAGAGCGGTAACAAAGTTTTTCAAAGATTGTGACCAAGTTTTTGGAAGCGTGTGACCCAGGTTTGCACTTAATCTAGATAATGTCAAGATAACATTCAGGCTCATGTCTGCTAAAAAAAGTCTCACTACCAAATTTCGCCTCTTTTAGCACATTGTTGCCATTTTTATGGTAAATGATATTGCACAAAAATTAAGTCTATTTAAACATAATTGTTGCAAAAAAATAGCATAAAATACATTAACATGATTTACACTTAAAATTTCGGTTCTCAAATGTTGGAACTACATGAACACATTTGATAACACTTTAATTTTAATACATCTAATAACTTGATTTTTGGTCAACATTGTTTTGTCAGGTTACGAAAAGCTTAAAGTATAACCCTTTATCTGCAAATTGTTAAATCCTTCTTTTAATCGAGTTCTGAATTTGCTGATATAACATCTGCCAGTCCTTTATTCTTGATAAAATGCATCATGACTAAGAACAATCGGTGTAATAATGTTCCAAAATATTTCCAGACAAAATTTGCCTCTGCTTACACTCCAAAACTCAGCCTTGTTTTGGAATAAAGGTTAATCACAAGTCCTAAATACTTGTGTACCGGGTATGCTATTATTGCGTTATCTTAAATAAAAAATTTACTTGTTGAAAACAAATCAGTTCAAGATAATAACAAGTCAAAAGATGAAAAATAAATATTGTTATGTAAGACACTAATTTTTTTGCGTGTTTGTGTCTATTCAAGCGGAAAACAAAACTCTAGACATCAGATGCAAGCTTTCATTTTGACAACGGCTCTCGTCTGCAAAATTAGGCTAATTAATGATCTGATATCAAACAATGCCATTAAGGCATGTTTGCACTGGCTTAAGTTGCATCAGTAATTGCAGCTGAAATCAGACAGCTCAATACATCGTGTTTGTCACTTTAGTAAAAAGTATCAAGAAAACAGTCTTTTGAAAAATCTTTACTTTAACAAGGGCTGTTTGTAAAACATGCATGCCCCCCATATGGGCTGTCAGTTTTAGTGGCAGCAATTGTGTGAATACGTTTTTTGGCACTGTGACCTTGACCTTTGACCTAGTGACCTGAAAACCAATAGGGGTCATCTGCGAGTCATGATCAATGTACCTATGAAGTTTCATGATCCTAGGCGTTAGCTTTCTTGAGTTATCATCTGGAAACATTTTTACTGTGTCAAGTCACCCTGACCTTGACCTTTGACCTGGTAGCCTGAAAGTCAATAGGGGTCATCTGCGAGTCATGATCAATGTACCTATGAAGTTTCATGATCCTAGGCATAAGCGTTCTTGAGTTATCATCCGGAAACCATTTTTCTAAGTTGAGTCACCTTGACCTTGACATTTGACCTAGTGACCTGAAAATCAATAGGGGTCATCTGCGAATCATGATCAATGTACCTATGAAGTTTCATGATCCTAGGCATAAGCGTTCTTGAGTTATCATCCGGAAACCATTTTACTATTTCGGGTCACCGTGACCTTGACCTTTGACCTAGTGACTTGAAAGTCAATAGGGGTCATCTGCGAGTCATGATCAATGTACCTATGAAGTTTCATGATCCTAGGCATGAGTGTTCTTGAGTTATCATCCTGAAACCATTTTTCTAAGTTGAGTCATCGTGCCCTTGACCTTTGACCTAGTGACCTGAAAATCAATAGGGTCATCTGCGAGTCATGATCAATGTACCTATGAAGTTTCATGAACCTAGGCATAAGTGTTCTTGAGTTATCATCCGGAAACCATTTTACTATTTCGGGTCACCGTGACCTTGACCTTTGACCTAGTGACCTGAAAATCAAGAGGAATCATCTGCGAGTCATGATCAATGTACCTAAGAAGTTTCATGATCCTAGGCATAAGCGTTCTTGAGTTATCATCCGGAAACCATTTTACTATTTCGGATCGACGTGACCTTGACCTTTGACCTAGTGACCTGAAAATCAATAGGGGTCATCTGCGAGTCATGATCAATGAACCTATGAAGTTTCATGATCCTAGGCATAAGAGTTCTTGAGTTATCATCCGGAAACCATTTTACTATTTCCGGTCACCGTGACGGTGACCTTTGACCTTGTGACCACGAAATCAAAGGGGGTCATCTGCGAGTCATGATCAATGTATCTATGAAGTTTCATGATCCTAGGCCTAAGCATTCTTGAGTTATTATCCGGAAACCATCTGGTGGACGGACGGACATACGGACAGACGGACATACGAATGGACCGACATGTTTAAAACAATATACCCCCTCTTCTTCGAAGGGGGGCATAATAATTATCGCCATTTATGCAATAAAGTCAAAATCGGCAATAATATGTCGAAGCCTGGTTGACCCAGATTAGATTGAATAATGTGTTTCCTGACAAGATACATGTAAACGACAAACAAAAGATGCGTGCTCAGGTGAGCAAAAACATTTTATCGAATGATTTAAACAAAAAAGCAGTTTGCACGATTTTTTTGTCTTAAAAATAATCTTACAATTTCAGAAAGCTCAATTGTTAAAAATATTATATCAATTTATTATAACTTAATTCGAATAATTGAAAAACCATCAATGGTGACTAAATAATGCTCAAAATTTAGTAATCAAAATTTGTTTCTTCTGTTTCACCGTAAACTTTGAACTTTTACCTGACATTGGACTTATTGTATATCACTGCCTAGTTATTTGGAACTACATATTTGCCGACAACCATGATCAGGACAAATATTGTCCATTTGGCCTTCCCATAAAGGTGAGAAACAAATACATCCACAATTGATCAACACCACCCACCTGTCCAGCCAGAAGGAGAACATGGCGGGGCTGACCAGCCCCTGAGCGACAGCGTTGTCAAAGACAGGCGTCACACCGTCCACAGATATCGTGCTGTAGCCCATACCCAAGATTCCGTCAAACTTAGCCGCCACAAATGTGATGCCTGGCTGCTCAGTGGCTTCCGCAAATGTCTGGTCCTTGATTTTTAATGTCCCTATCTGAAGCAACAAATAGCATATCATAGAATACAGGTCTGAGCTTTGATATAGCTACATAAAAGTGGAAATATCATCATCATAAAAACGTCCAAGTTAATCAACTTAAGCACAATTTCCAAATGACACTGAATATTAATGTTTCATATTAAGAGTATATTCACATTGAAAAGTCGAAACTATAGGATCAAATTCAATTTCAATAAAAATTTAAACACAATATTGTTTGTACATGTATACATCATTTTACATTCATATTTCTTCCCAAACATCACTGTATCCCTAATATTGGTGACGACGGTGTATCAATGTTTTATGAGACAGATGCTATATTAACACTGTAACAATATCAATGGCTTAAGTTGCATTAAGTTCAAACATTCAATAAGTAAGTAACTGAAGATTTTTACTCAAATCCGTCCAAACAAAGGTCTTGTCCCTCCTGGGTGGACATTCTAAGTTTTCTAGAGTTGTCTAATCCATATTATTTTATAACTGATTTCATACAGTGGGTCTGACAAACCTTGTCACAGGTCAGCAACATGTCCTGGTAATCTAGTAAAGCAATTCTGACAGTGACAAGAAAGGGGCATTTTTATTATTGGTGTTCACAACATTAAGATTGGTTACTGTAAAAAAATGCATCATTACATACGGTGACGGTGTCAGTGCTAAGGAATCCTTTAAGGGATCCAGATCCGTACTGGATAGCAAACTCTGTACCATTGGCCTTGTACGTGGAGGATTTGGTACTGTCATACTTGTTGTGCAACACTGGAAATTACATACAGAACAGCTATCAGTATGCAACAAATATGTCCAAGTATTTCACTTCTTTTATAAAATCCCCATTAGTGTCACTCAATTGGTAATTATTGGCTCGGTACTACTTAAATGTATCCCGGGTACTCTTAAGTATACTAAAATGTAACCCAGGTACAGAAAATATACTGAAACATACACAGGAATTATATTGCTAAATTGGTCGTTGTCGGCTTTATTTTTTAAGTTTATTATGTGCATATTTATGTCGATATTCTGTAAAATTTCCTATATATTATCAAAACTCCTGCTCAAAAAAGCATTTTGAGGAAGATTTTTTTAAAAGATTTTTTTCAAATTTCATAGCGCTTTTTACAACATCGTATTTTATGTGGGAAAAAGACTGTGGTACAGTCTAGATTGGCCGGGTATATGTTAGTATATTTTCCGTACCCGGGGTACATTTAAGTATACATGTACTTAAGAGTACCCGCGGTACATGTAAATGTAAGTAGTACCAGAGCTGACAATGACCAATCAAGCATTAGTGTCTGACAAATTGACCATTCTTGACTATACTAAAGTAGAAAAGTTTAAAACATGTTAATAACATACATAGTAAATAGAAACAAGAGCTGTCACCATAGGATGACATATGCCCCCTATAAACGCTTTGATAGAAGTAATGAGCATTTTTCGAAACCTAAACGCAGATTTTGAAACCTAAACGTGGACCCTAAGTTCAAGGTCAAGGTCACAGGGGTCAAATTTTTTGTGTGTATTGAGAGGCCTTGTCCATATACACATGCATACCAAATATGAAGGTTATATCTCAAGGGACATAGAAGTTATGAGCATTTTTCGTAACCTAAACGCAGATTTTGAAACCTAAACGCGGACCCCAAGTTCAAGGTCACAGGGGTTAAAAGATTTGTGCGTATGGAAAGGCCTTGTCCATATACACATGCATACCAAATATGACGGTTATATCTCAATGGACATAGAAGTTATGAGCATTTTTGGAAACCTAAACACAGATTTCCAAACCTAAACGCGGACCTTAAGTTCCAGGTGAAGGTCACAGGGGTCAAAATTTGTGTGCGTATGGAAAAATTAAAATTATTTAAAATTTACTTATACAACAAACATTATCATAAGTACCATTACATTAGTAATGAAGACAGTAGTAACCATCATAGAACAATATGAACTACAAACTGCGAGTCTCGTTTCAGAATAATCAATTAATAAAATTAATAATTCTGTCCTGGTAATCGCTTACATTGGGATTGGAGAACTGATTTAAAAATAAGATTTAAACATTATTTCACAAAATGTCAAATTTTATTTTAATAAGAATGAACTTTCCATGAGCTTTGGGTAAACTTATGATGAGATGCTGCTATATGCATATACACATATTGCAATGACCTTTCATTGAAATATTAGCTTCCTTGTTTCTCCATAAATCCATAAAAAGAAATCATTAAACAAAAGTTGATAAAAGAAAACATTTCAGATACACTTACATGTAAATGCCACACTTTTCCATATATAGTATACAGTCATCAAAATTACAACGATGATGTAGTATCAGACAATTTTTGCATACTGTAGTATAGATTTTATATTAAATAATTATAATTAAATAAGCAAAAATGAAACAAATAAAATCTAAGCAGTTCTGGGCTTGTGGGCATACATGCCAGACGTCCCGATCTTGGCGGGACAGTCCTGCTTTTGGGCTCTTTGACTTTGTCCCGGGATCCCAATACGAGACGATTTGTCCCGACATTCGTTAAAAACGATGTAAGGTCTATAAGTTCCCAATAAAGTTCGCTTTTCAAGCTCTTTCTGGCTAAAACTTACCATTGCTAATCCCTTTATTGCCCCCAATTAACAACCCACTTCTACTACTCTAGTGCACAAGTGTTGTTTTTGACACCTTATCAGCGATTTATCGGCAACTTATTGATTTAATCAGCATTCACACCATATTGTTTTTATGAGAGGGGTCGCTTATTGCTATCGAAACATGTATTGTACAGAATTAAACCCCACCTGCGTTTGTATTTCATGGCCCAATCAAATCCAATGATACTATTATCCTGTGTATTATATAACCTCCGGTTATAAAACCTGTCAAAACACCGATTGTGTACATCAAACAAATTGAATGCTGACCAATACACATTGATGTTTCTTACAAATTACCTTTCGCTTTTGACTGATTTTCAGAAAATAGTTTGTACATATTGCATCAATCTAAATTTATAGTTTATTTACGATTGGTTGAATACGAAAAGTGCTCGATGCCCTCACATCGTAACTCACAATTTACATATGTTCAAGGGGATATCTTTGTACCAATTGAATGTCAAATCGAGGCATACCGGGATACCCCACATTTCAGTTTATGGAGTGTGTTTACTTCCGGAAAATGGAGAAGGTCTGTGTTCATGAAATTCTAAACACACATTTATTGTTAATATTGGGCACTAATTTTGAGATTTAGTAAGTAATATATGCTACTGACTACTGACTAAAGAAAAGGTGAAATGATTGATGGTTTTAGGTGTACCGCTTTTTGGTCAAATTTCCCGACAATTTTTTATGGAAAATCCCAATTTGGAACTGAAAAATGCTTGTGGGCCTGTTTCAATTTTGATCACTAAGTAATTTCACTCATACGACATTGACTGACAACATCCAACTTACAGCAAGCTATATCTGTGATTTTGCACTTCTTAGAAGGCACCCAGAGGTTGGAGGATCCAGTGTCAAACACTACATTGAAAGGCTGTGGAGGGGAACCAATACCAATGGCTCCATAGTACTGGGCCTGTAATATCATTCAATTATCAATTATAACCAGAGATGGAAACTAACTTTTTACAATTAGTTGCCTGCAAGGTTAACCATCTAGTATTTTGGTCGCCCAGTTAACCCTTTTCCACTCAGAAGCAAATTAAAAATGGCTATGTGCACACAGCAAAAAAACAGAACAGCCTGCGAGTAACTTGCAGTCTGTTCAGGTTTTATGCTGTTTGCTGCTCATCAGTACCTAAGGGATGGAAAAGAAGCCTTTAAAACTTAAACCTAGTAAGAAAGGTAAGTAATTAAATTTAGCTTTTAAAGGTACCACAATTGTGTCAAAATACGTATCTAAGTGGTAAAAGGTTAAAGAGTAATGAGCCCAAAACCATGTACATGTCTTGTCATGTGTATAAAGTAATTTCTAAAATAATAGATAATTTAACAACAGCATTGCCAGGTTTTTTTTCCTTCTTTGGGACCTGCCGAAAATCGGCCTTTTCCCTCAGATTTTTTCTTCCCCTCAGCTGGTAAATTTTCACCCTAGATTTCATTTTCCCCTTCAAAAAAAAAAAATTTTTTTTTTTTTACCCATATATAAATTAACCGGATCCACTACAGAACATAGAAAAAATATTGCATAATTAAATTATCCATTGCCTTCAATTTGTTTTAAAAACAGTAAAATATGTTAAATTGATTATTTTAGACATTCCTTGTTATCCCAAAAATCCGGCTTTTCGCACGATTTTTTCCCCAAAATTCAACGTTTGGCGCGATTTTTTTCCCCTAAAAAAAGGCCAGGCCCTTTCCCCAAAATCAGATAAAAATCCCTGATTGCTTACATGACACAATACATTTATGATTATGTCTTATAATTAACCTAAATTGAATCATTACTAAGGCCTAAAGCAGGGGTGTGATTTAAGAACCACCAAGGGGGAGGAATATCCCCTACCATCCCCCCTTACAATATTCAGTTAAACTCCTCATTTTTATACAGATCCAGCAAAGTAACTAACTGCATTTGTAAAATAAGTTTGACAGTGAAAGGGAGGAAATCAGCTGAAAGCAGGAAAAATCACACACCTGCTAAATAAATTAATATTATAAAACTTATTACATTGTATTGATTACTGATTCACTAAATTGTTTCAAGCTTTATAAATGCTAGTTGCCCAGGCGGACTACAAATTTGAAATTGAGCTGCCCGGGCCAAAATCTACTCGCTTGGGCTAGGACAACGACCTATTTCCATCCCTGATTAACAATTGCTTACTGTATATTTTTTGTTTTCCAATTTTAAGAATTATCTGTATTTTACAGTAATATTACTTGCTTATATTGAATTAAGAAGAATTTTTATATGCAAGAATATATATTTTCTTTCGAACATTATTACCAGCACATGTGACAATAGTTCCTAAGTTTAATATTTAAATAAGAGAAATTTTGATTTGGTTTAGCAAGAACTGCCTATTTTGGCTACAGGTAAGGATGAAACAAATCACAATTTTTAATATTTTGTAGTTTGATATTTTCACTTAAATTATAAATTAAATCAACTAAACCATTAAGTCCATTAGTAAGTCATCTTACATCCAAGTAATTAGTCAATGGTTCAGGTACCGGTCCACCGATGCGGTAGTTCTCATTATACTTCAGTCTAAGAGATTGAATGGATGATCCAACTTCTTCTAAAGTCCTTCGAGCTGATTTCGCTTTGAGCAGCTTAATTCTAAAACATACCAATAGATTAACAAAATTACAATGATGCAAACAATGTATAACTATTTAACAGGTTTAATAAGCTGGATTTGAAAGTAATGTATTTCTGTATTAATATAAATTTTGTAAAAATATTTTCTTGAGCAGAGCAAAAATATTTCTTACTGCATGTATGTCAAAGATAGTCGACTTAAAGAGCTCTGAAACTGATATCCCACAAGGGAAAACATTGTAACGGAGTGAAATTAATTGACTTACATTAAATGCTCCTGTTTCTGTTATAAACAGTTATCATACATTTAAAGTGTAAAAATGACAAATGTATACCGGTAAAACAAATATGTTCTCCGCACATAACACAATAGTTCAAACAGATACATCAATTGAAAGTTTAGGCAAATTGTCAGTTCAGCGTTTTTTTTCCTTCTTTAACTAGTACCAGGGAACGGTACCTTTCCCAAAGCCTACCGGAGGCTTCCCAATTTTAGCACCGGACCTTTCCCAATCTCGATATCTACCGTTCTGAACGATTTTAGGTGCCGTTCCCAATAGCCAGTGCCTTTTATTTTCGCTGGAAATATCTTTTGATATTGTCGAGCCTTTCATTTTCGGCCATTTATTTTCGCCGGACATTGTTGCGTAGAAAGTAAACAAAACTTTTCAAATGGGGCGCAACTCTAACGGCTGTGTAAAATGTGAATGGATTACATAACCGCGACGAGTGATCGATATTTCCCGTGAAAGAATTCCATCGCTAAGACCAGTCTTCCTTACATCAATAAACTTTCTCAACACTAATTTTTCGTTGACATTAAAAAAAAACGTAACCGTATTGAGTTAAATGCGCATATTACTTCTATGTATAGTTTTTTAAGTGTCAAATCCGGACAGTAACTATTCGGATACGGATATAAACAAATAAAAGTTTAACATAAAATTAAAAATAATGAGACATGGGTGTAAAATCCTATAGTTATTTACAACATATACATAAGCATTTAATGGCAGATGATCTTAATATCTTATTTGATGATTTGAAAAAAAATCAAAACAAAATATAAGACTTACCTTTGAAAATTATTGTTAAAGCATTCCAATCTACAAACTCATTTTGGTTACGTGTGACTATTCTCACTGTCTATTGTTAAAAGATGTCAAACCAGTACAAGATCCATTGTTGTTGTTTTTGTTTAGTTTTTAAGTTTTTAATTTAACTCACATGAAACATTGCAGGGCTTGTAAGACTTTTAAGGGCTAAAACAAAATTATTAATATTATTTTTTATGCAACCTCAGTGCTTATGCCTTTCACTGGAAGATATTTTTTTCCAATTGACGGGCACATTCTAACTGAAGTGGCAATAACACAATTTTCACATGACATGATACGATAGTCAAAATATCATCACCGTACTGTAGTTTTTCTGTCACAACCTAGAGTTTAAAATGCTTTGTGATGCAGAATATAGCCCCTAATGATAGATTACATGCATTTTAAAGGTTCCCAATTCATCAATTTTGCGACTCGAATTTTTCCCAATTCATTGATTTCGAGACTCGTTTTTTTCCCAATTTGAAGATTTCACGACTCGAAAAATTCCCAATTGTAGGTGTACAGGTATCTTTCCCCTTTGGCGAAAAAAAACGCTGCAGTTGCATCAAAATTGTTGTTGTTTATTTAGGAAATAAATGGTAACAGACTTGCATACATTTACCCATTTCGGATATTATTAACTTTCAATTAAGTGAAGCTGAATCATTTTGAGGGATGAATGCATATATCATCTTTCCAATTTCACCAAAAGTTATTGCCATATATTATTGGTCCTTCATTTACCAATAGGGCATAAATAAAAATTTAAATGGCCTAATGTACGGCATCATTTAAAGCTCGACTCTTTGTAATTACATCCCGGAATTTAATGAAATCGAAAGCACACACATTTGCCTAGAATCTGTTGCACTTTCTTTTATTAAACTGCTTAAAAAACATCATCAGACAGATTAATGAGGGAATTACCTTCTGCTATAGGTCCCCATGCAACCAGTATTATATCAAAATAATACTCAATTTAGAAATGTATTATGAAGATTTGGAATTAAGAGATCAAATTTTGAATGGCAATCAACATCATTTTGTTGATTTTCTCACGTAAAAGTGTGAGTTCCATGTTCTGAACGTATGACTCTATGTTATGTCAGAATAAGTACTAAATGTGTCTCATTTACTAAATAAATTGATAGTTTACAATAAAACATCACATATAATTATAATTTACCTGAACTATCAATCATTAATTGAATAGGATAAACTAAATTATAAAAGATTATAAGTAAATAGTGATATGTATTAGATATTCAGTGTTTAATAAACACATTATAAATAAGATAAATTACAGTTAGTACTGTTATTTTTACATTCATTTATTTTGTTGACAGACTTATATGTTACCCAGCAAAAAAATCCCCAACCACCATGGGGATTAAATCCGGGACCTACCCGTTACAAATCAGACAGACACTCAGGAGAACTTATACTATCTTGCTATATGAGCGAGCTTTTATAGCAAGACAGTATAAGTTACCGGATCCTGATACACACAGTTCATTCCAAGATAAATGCCTGAACAGCCTTAATTCTGACATAACATGGTTACATGTAGTTCTGGCTACCATAACTTTTTTTTTATGATTTTTGACTGGCGCGACTTTATACAGGTCTGTCAATACTATATAAACTGTACGCTGAAGTTTCTTTAGCTAGGTTACATGTAGCTAAAGAAACTTCAGCGTACAATTTATGTAGTAAAAAATCATAAAAAGCGACATTTAAAGATATGGTAGCCAGAACTAGGTTACATGTAAAGATGAGAATAAACACATAAAAAATCTACCTGTGCAAGCCATGGCAGCATACAACTCCAACAGCTAGAATTAGTGTCACAACTATCCTCATTGTTGCGTTAGTTGAAAAAGCAAACTAATAAATCGAACAGAAATTGAGAAAGCGAACGATTTGTATCTGTTTTCGCCGCTTTATGATATCATGTGATTTCAGCCGCTTTCCGATTTCACGTGACACCATGTGATCATGAGCCGGTGTGACTAGATGCTGAAACAGTACTGATCGTGATCGTAAGCAGCACTCTTCTTACACTGCGGTTCATTGCATTCATGTATGGTGAGGAACGAACGACAGCTCTGCCAGGAGAATGCATAAGCAGCAGTTGATCATGTGGTTAGAGAACACTACGATGACCAATCTTAATATGGACAATAATCAACCGCGTTGAACGTACAAAATGTATCAGTACAGTACGGAATCCGAATAGTGCCATCTATAATCTTGCACTTCTTTCATCGGCGACGCACGATATATTTAACACGATTTATTATAACATGTTTAATGCTTTTAACAAAATACAGGTTGTATCAATCGTTGAAATAAAAAATCCCGTATTACGCTACTCGCAGTTTCCGATTCCGTATTAGTACCTCTTCTCGAACCTCACCTCTTTTCGAACCCTTCATTAGTTTACATTTTATGCGCATGCGCGCACGCGCACTACATCACCGTTTTTTAGTATTAGTAATTTGTTTACGTCGACTCGCGCGTAGCTGCAAATCGACGAAAATGCGTCAAAACAGTTAGAATAAGTTGATTAATCATAAAACACGTAAAAATCATTAATGTTTTTTACATATGTAAAAATTTCCTTAAAAAACTATAAAAGCATGGTCTAATTTGTGTTCTAAACTTTGCTTGACAATTTACACATTTCAGCTGCTGCAGTAAGTCACGTGACCATGGTCAAAACATGAGACTAATTTATTTTAAAAGTTGTACACTGAATGGTTCGAAAGCAGGTACTCATTGTTTGGGCGGTATTGATAGTTTTACATGATATGGATGTGCTGGAAACTGGCAAAAATCTGTTATCAAAAGAGGATCTACATAGCAATTACAATTGCCAGCCACGAAGAAACAAGTTATTTATCAAATATAGTACTTGTAAATATGTTTCACAATTTCACCATTATATTTGAGTATTATTGACGTCACATTACACGCACCGAAAATAGAAAGCAGTAAACTATGTGTTAAAAACGTATTTTGGAGTGTGTGTTTATCATGCATAAATGTATATTTCGATAGGAATACAATAAAATAGTGTGGTTTAAACTAAGTTTCGATAAAGACATGGAAGAAAGAAGTGGAAGTGCATATCGTTTAAACGTTTTTGTTATAAACATCGGATTAAAGTTGTCAACTTAATTGTTATACAAATTGGATTAACGATGGCATTAAAGTAAGCGTGTCGGAAACCTGTGTTTTCCCAGTTCGAATGTTTTCACGTTAATTTACATAAACTGTATTCATACGCGTCTTAAATTAACTATGGCTTACCGTTTTAGTCATTGTTTTGTTAAAGTAAAAAATACATTTGTTAACTGTTTTCGTTAGTTGTTGTATATAATAAAAGGAATATTACGCTAGTCAACTGTTCCAAGAGTTTGTATCACTCTCGTGGCTTGTGCTATTTCGCATCACACTTGAGGCTCCGCCTCTCGTGTGATACGTCATCACACAAGACACTCGAGTGATACAAACTCTTGGAACACTTGATTAGCGTATTATTCCGTATATATATCGCCCTTGTGTATGTAGCCCAAAAGGCGATATATCGTGTAAAATATATCGTGCGTCGCCGCGACTGTCGCTCAAAATATCACGCGTCGCCGCGACTGTCGCGCAAAATATAGTGCGTCGCCGCGACTGTCGAGCAAAATAGTGTGCGTCGCCGCGACTATCGCAAAAACAAATATCGTGCGTCGCCGCGACTGTCGAGCAAAATATGGTGCGTCGCCGTGACTGTCGCGCAAAAAATCGTGCGTCGCCGCAACTGTCGCGCAAAATATCGTGTATTGCTTCGTGTGTCGTGTGTCGCCCTTGATGAAAGAAGGGCGAGATTATATATGGCACTATCCACATTCCGTAGATTATCTACGTCTCTGATCAGTAGTAGTCTAGTTGGAACGTAGGCCAACGGTACATGATTTGGCGGATAATTTTCACGTTAAATAATATATAATAATATGCCGTAGTCCACAGACCTGTATGTTAATTAGGTCCCTAATTAGTCCATAAATGCTGTGTGTTTTTTGTATGATAATAACATCTTAACTGCTTTTCCGGTAAAAACTGAAACATGCAATACGCAAAGACCACTAGTTTTTGTACCAATTTTTCGTGTTTTGTGTTTCATTAGACGTATTTTATTTCATCAAGAAACTGGTGTTTAAACAATAGTATGTCATTAATTGCTTAAAATAAAAAGCTTACCAAAATTGCGGATAGTATGTTTAGAATGTCATTTTTATTAGCACTGTATTTTCTATTTTATGTTATTACAGTCTTATCCATTTACATTAACAACATAGTACGTTGTATTTATAAGATATAAAAAACACATAGATCTCTATTTAACAACATTTGTAAATGGCCATTCAAATTTAAATTATGAGAGACTATAAAAAATGTATTATAATACAATTAACACATTTATGGTAAAACATAGTACATGTATTCCGTGAGTGAATAAGTGAGTTTAATTGTGCAAATAAGACTGGTATGAGTGGGGCTTAGGTAGGTAATATGAATACGAGTGAGTGAGTGAGTGTAGATGTGTGACTGTTGAGTATACGTTAGTGATGGCAGTAGAGGGTTTATTGAGTTTTATTTTATGCTTTCCGGTGGTTTATAAATAAATATCAGTGAATTAACACTGATAATTTCACTGTTTCAAACAGTTTAAATTAACAGTGAAAAATATCGATAAGTTTCACTGTTTATTGTGAAATGACGTCATTTTTTACGAAATGACGTCATTATCCCAGCGAAATTCTTTAGTTGAACTCGTGATCATAGCAAATATTTATTTTCACTCGTGACTGCGCCACTCGTGAAAATATTATTTTCTGTGATCACTCGTGAATTAAAATCCATAATCCACCGAATCCAACAAATATCCTCTATATAATGAATTAAACTCTAGGAAGAAAGCCTGTGGTTGACACGTAAGTTAAATGAGGATGAGTATTTTCTAAGTTTAAAGGGATCCATCTCGGCGGTCATGTTGGATTAAGACCACATATGGTATTAAACATTATCTTGCACGCTAGACAATGGAGACAATCAATAGAATATTTAAATAAAGCCTTCCAATCATGAATCATACGCCCCCGTTTCTACTAGTCCTCAATGTGAGAAATGTAAATGCGCGTTGTTCAGGTAATCTGTTTTTCTTTACTTATACTATTACCATTTAGAGAAATGTATTTTATAATATATAAATGTGCATGCAATGATAGTATTTAAAACAAGACTATTGCCAAGAAATAGAAGTCCCCTAACTACGCAGGATCAACCATTTTCAGCAATATTTGTAGTTTATTTGTAGCCATAGCAACCGGAATTCTTGACGTAGAAACAAAATGAAATGACGTGCATAATCTCGATATTGCCATCTAATAATGTTTCAAGTTTCATGAAGAACTTAAAAAGTTATCACAGGATCCAACATTTTCAGCAATATTTAAAGTCTATTTGTTGCCATAGCAACCAGATTTCTTGACGTTGAAACACAATGAAATGACGTGCCTAATCTCCATATTACCATCTGTCTATGTTTCAAGTTTCATGAACAAAAAATGAAAAACTTTTAAATTATCGCAGGATCCAGAAAAGTGTGACAGGCAGACACACAGAGCACAAGCCATAAGTCCCTCATCGGTTTCACCGGTAAGGGACTAACAAAACGATCCACATACATAAACATAACAAGTTAAAAGAGGCTTGTATATCTCATAATATATGAACACGCGCATTACGCATTTTTCTTTGTATTTGTAATTTACCCCACCCACTTTTCTTGTTATTTCACATGAAATTTTATCGGTATTTTAATATATTCCTTAGTCCCATAGTAGTGTTTCAATTTCGTTAGGATGATAATTTTATCTTATCTTAACTGCTTTTCAGGTACACATTGAAACATGTCATAAAGAAACAAACATGTGTGTACCCATTTTTTTTTTATATTTTATTTTCAGAAACATAGGATTTATATAGTCTTCTGTTCATTACATGTATAATTGTTTGGTATGCCTTCTTGGCAGCCATCTTGAGTTTAGACCCTGTGGGCGTAATTATTTATTGTGATTTTTTTTCTTTACCCCAGACAATGAAAAACATCATCAGCACTTTATAAAAACACTCCCAATCATGCACCGTGGGCTCCTGTTCCTATAAGACTATAGGGTATATGAAAGACTTTTAGGCCTATGTATTCAATATTTGTCTAACAAGTATTACATTAAAATTTTCATGCAGAATATATTTATTTTGATCGTGACTATTCGATTACAATATCATTCCGCTTCATTTTTACAGACACAGTTGGTTGACCGAAAAAAACACCGTTAAAATTAAAAAGTTATTGAACGGAAGGATAAAGCATAGGGTTGATACTAGTTTCTACATATTCAATATCACGAACAGGGTAGATATGAAGGTGAAATTATGTAATTAGAAATAATTGTCTTAGTGATACTAGCAATACTGGTACTTATTTGTAGTTATTTCAGATTTGTTATCTTTTCGTTGTGTTTGTCTCACGATGCTGTTTTCCTATCTTTTCGATGGGCATTTAATTAAAGTTATATCTACCTCTTAACAATTCAATGCAAAATAATATATCGTGTTCGGCATTCGCCGTTTTTGTTTGTTTGTTTTAATGACATCGAAACGTAGTTGTGTGAGGTCTATTTATTTTATAATAATCATAAAGGCGTACTATTACAATTGACTAAATGTATCGTGTTCAGCAAAACAACATAGCACTCGAACGATGAAACAAAATACCCAGACCAGTGTTTATCATATGCCACAAACTAGGTAGGTAAACATTTAGAGTTTACATTAAAGCTAGTTATAATATAAAATGGATTCTGGAGTAATGAAATAGTCAATGCCTTTTTGCATGAAAAACGGATTAAGCTATAAAACAGACGTAAATATTGCGTATATCAATCAAAGCTTTAACGTTTGTGAACATAGTAATATCTCAAAGATTTTGTAAAAATAAAGCTTAGATTACACGAGTTTTA
The DNA here is from genome assembly GCF_020536995.1 of Dreissena polymorpha. NCBI lineage: Eukaryota > Metazoa > Mollusca > Bivalvia > Myida > Dreissenidae > Dreissena > Dreissena polymorpha. The sequence continues at coordinate 108,694,106 of NC_068355.1, read as the reverse complement.
TGTAATTGAATTATGTGGCAATATAAAAGTCATGGTCAAAGTTAATTTTTTGCACAAAATTACACATTCCAGAACAAAGTTGTGTACTTTGTCTAATCAATATATATGAAAATCCTCCATCTGAACTATTTAGACATCAAAATTTGTATTTAACCATACTGTAGCATCGTTCATGTTCACCACCTTAATTGTGATTAGTGAGCACGAATTCGGAAAATACTTGATGAAAATAAATAATTAAGATATACATTAGATATTATCTTTATTTATTAAAATCTCTGTGTTAAACCAGACTGTTTATGTTCACTGCCTTGTGATTAGTGAGCACGGATTCGAAAAATACTTGCTGAAAATAAATAATATAGATGTACAACATGTATAACTTTATTTAGTAACATGTATGTATTCGAAAAAGATATTCTTTGAAGCCAGATATACTCGGTAATAAGATATGCAGTCAACAAAGGCTTATCAGGGACGTCAGTTTCCGCTTTTATGATATTTTTCGTTTCAAGAAAGTATAATCTTAGCAAAAGTATAGTTTCTGATAAGCCTGTGCGGACTGCGTTACCCATGCACATACATCAGGACAACATCAAATTAATTTTTTTAAAGTATAACTCGTATGCTTATTCAGAAGCGCAACCGCGCATTTGGGCAAATTGAAGGCTTCGTGTCCCACGTGCTGAAGCGTCCGGCGGTCACGGATGGACGATTTTATCGTTAGCTTGCACCAAATGTAGTCAACTGATCATATCTATAATTTTTAAGGAAAACCTTACTTTATAAGTGAGATATTCAAGTTGGAAATGTGTTGAGTTTGAAAAGTCTCAAATACACTTGCAGGTAACCTGCATTTGCCAAATTGCTCGGTTGCGCTCCTGGATATTCATATGAGCCATGCATTTTTGAAAACTTGTTTAGGTTATCCTGATGTAAGAACCCAGCTTAAATGATAAAATTGAAAGCAATTTAGAATAATAATGCGTTTCACCATTTCCACGTGCAAAAGATGAAACCATACGTAACCCACGTGCTAAAGCGTCCGCTCGTCACGGATGAATGATTTTATCGTGAGCTTGCTCAGAATGTAGTGATATGATCACATGTAAAATTTTAAATCAACATATTAACTAATAACTGAGATATTAAAGTTTGAAAAGCGTTCCGTTAGAAAAGTCTCCAATATGTTTGAATTTGCATTTTACCAGAAACTCTAACTAAATTTTGATAAAATTTCGGCGTATTAAAATTTATATTTCAAAGGCCTAAAATTAATTTGATTTCGATAAATATTACATGTATTACATAATACCAGCGTTTCTGACAGGAGGGTACGTGTTGACCAAACTTCGGGTACGAGTTAACCAAATCGGGTACGAGTTGATCGAATGTACGTGTTGACTAGCTTCGCAATTGAATACATTATAAGCACAACTTTTTATTTAAAACAAGAAATATCTTTAAAAAAGATATACGGCGTTGATTGTGGTTGGAGTTTATGGAAGGTAAAGATTTAAATGAATGAGATCAAGGATAGCTAATATCTTTTTCTGTGCAGTTTTTAGCTGCATCAAACGCAGTACGGGATGTTACGCGGAGTTTTCGCGGCTTATTTTACATTATTACATATTGCTGGTCATAAACCTATAGATATAAAACAGAAAACCAAAGTCAACCGGCCACACGCGAAGTCTCCGTACATATTTTAAATATGTATACGCGCGTTCTTCGAACAAACCTGTTTGAGTGGTTTATCGGGCATTGCTACGTGTATTTGATTCGATTATTAACAGTATCGAGAATCATCGCGCTCATACTTTATACATTAGTCAATATGCTGCAATAATACATTAGTAAATATGATGGAATAATTCTTGTTAATTAATTAAAAATAATATGTATCATGGTATTGTTAAAAACACATTAAGAATCTATTATTGACATGCCATAAAAAATATCGCTGGATATCTTCATTTCACATCTTTCTAGTGGTAAAGAAAATTCCAGTTCACCTAGTTCACGCTATAGCGTCTTTATTATATAACTATTATGTTACTGACCGCGAACTCCGAACAGCACATAAGGTCTGACCTGTATATAAACTCTGACATTCAAACACACTAACCGCGAACTGACCCCTTATACCTCGCGGGTTGAAATGCAATACATTAAAGTGAGGCATCGCTTCCACTGCTATTTATACTTTTTCATATAACATGTTGACAGGAATATGGAAGTCTGTACTAAATATGAGAACATGTCCTTTAAGTATACAACGTTCTCGCGCTGAAAATCCTCTGAAAATAAAAGGTGCACGCACAAACTGTATTGATGTCGAGATTGAGTGTAAAACTGTTCTATCTATTAACCCTTTTTATTAGAGTTAAAACTGTTTCATGCTGAACACGCAGTAAAACAGTGTTACAAAGACGCGGACATGTTTCCAATGTTCTAGTGGTATTATCAAATCAGCCAATGCAGTCAATGAAGTGTATTCATCTGTACTTGGCCGCGGGAAGTTTTATTTGAATTCTATTGGACGCTAACAAAGGTCAGGATAAGGTGAAAAGCTGGCGTATACAGCTAACGCCGAAAAAAACACAACCGAACGGATAAGTATGAAAGATGTGGCCGTATGATACAATTTACATCGCTCTTTCTGAGAACACAGATACGGTGAAGTACGCTGTTTAGGCAAGAGGCGAGTTACTCCCCTTTAACACGTGCACGCCACGTCATTTGTCAAAATGGCGACGTCGTTGAGAGAAAAACAAATTGTCGCACTAAAGCGAATGTTAAATTTCAATGTCAACGTCAGCAAATCGGGAAACTTGGAGCCACAGTGGAAGGTTCTTGTTTACGACCGTTTTGGTTCGGACATTATTTCACCTTTAATTGGCGTGAAAGAACTGAGAGATTTGGGAGTGACACTTCATTTGAATTTGCACTCTGACAGGGACGCCATTCCTGATGTGCCGGCGGTGTATTTTGTGATGCCTACGGAAGAAAACATCCAAAGAATCTGCCGAGATCTTCAGAATCAGCAGTACGAGAGCTTTTATCTAAATTTCATATCCGCCATTCCGCGACAACGGCTCGAAGAAATAGCTAATGCTGCCATACATGCAAACAGCGTTGCTCAAGTGTCAAAAGTATTCGATCAATACCTTAATTTCATTTCGCTTGAAGATGATATGTTCACTTTAAGGCACCAGGATCGAGATTCTATATCTTACTATGCAATAAATCGGGGAGATGTTAAAGATACTGAAATGGACCAAATAATGGACACAATCGTTGACAGTTTATTTTCTGTGTTTGTCACTCTCGGAACTGTTCCAATCATAAGAAGCCCACGTGGAAATGCAGCCGAAATGGTTGCTGAAAAGCTTGACAAAAAGCTAAGGGAAAACCTCCGAGATGCTCGAAATAGTTTTTTCACAACTGACAATATTCAAGCAGGACAGTTCAGTTTCCAGAGACCATTGCTTGTGGTATTGGATAGAAATTTGGACATAGCAAGCATGCTGCATCATACATGGACATACCAGGCATTGAGTCATGATGTCCTTGATTTAAAATTGAATAGAGTTGAAATAGAAGAAGTAAACGAAGCAAGGTCCCCAACTGGACCCAATGCCATCTAAGAAGAAAAAATCTTATGACCTGAATCATACAGATCGTTTTTGGCTTTCCCAGAAGGGTAACCCATTTCCCGAAGTAGCTGAGGCAGTTCAGGAAGAGTTGGATGCTTACAGACTGAAAGAAGATGAAGTAAAAAACCTCAAGGCTGCTATGGGTGTGGAAGGAGAAGATGAGACAGCCATAAGTATGTTGTCAGACAACACTGCAAGACTGACATCGGCAGTTAGTTCACTGCCAGAGTTACTTGAGAAGAAAAGGCTTATAGACATGCATACAAACATTGCAACAGCTTTGCTTGAACATATTAAAAGCCGTAAGTTGGATGTGTACTTTGAGACAGAAGAGAAACTAATGAGCAAGGCAGTGCATGATAATCTGATGGAAATAATAAATGATCCTGATGCTGGAACACCTGAAGATAAACTGAGGCTGTTTCTTATAGCTTTAATATGTGGACCAACTATGAATGACTCGCAGATTGACCAGTACTGCATTGCTCTTCAGGCAGCAAATTGTGATGTAGCAGCTGTGCAGTATATAAGTAGATGGAAGTCATACACCAAAATGACAGCAGCTCCAAGTCAATATGGAGGAGGCGGAACAAAAACTGTGAACATGTTTTCAAAGTTAATGTCACACGGGTCTCAGTTTCTTATGGAAGGAGTAAAAAATCTGGTCATCAAGAAGCACAACCTTCCGGCCACCAGGATTGTTGATGCCCTGATGGAAATGAAAACAATGCAAGAAGTGGAAGATTTTAGATACTTTGATCCTAAACTTCTACGAGGTGACTCAGCTATACCACGTAACAAGACAGCTTTCCAAGAGGCGTACGTGTTTGTTGTTGGTGGTGGAAATTACATTGAATACCAGAACCTTGTAGACTATGCCAAAGGGAAATCCACCACTGCTCCAAGGCGGGTGGTATATGGGTGCAGTGACCTGTCCAGTGCCTCTCAGTTCCTGAAGCAATTGTCCAGACTTGGATCAGAGATGTAATCTAAAGCATGATAGGATACATCACCATTCACTGCACAAATGAAAGTCAAAAGAGATCTATTTAGCTGCTTAATATAAAGTTTTAAACTAATTAAATGGTACTATAAGTATTACATGATAACTGATTAATGACGAATTAATCATTTGTACAAAAGATAAACAAAGTTGGAAGTTGTGCTGATGTTTATTCTGCATACCTGGTACTATAACTCAATAACACTTACTATTTAACTGATGATTGCCAGAACAATTCGAAGATCTTTTGGCTAATTTATTCAGATTTCACAAATATAATGTTGGCTTGTAATGTAATGTATTGAAAGCATTAAGATACTTCTCAACCTAATGGTACTACTATGGTATTAAGCATAATTTTGTTTCAAAATTTGCTTGTGTTTGTGATGTTATTTATGAATGTAAATAATAAATAAATGTGACCATCTATTGTACTACTATTTTATGCCCCCCTTGGAAGAAGAGGGGGTATATTGTTTTGCATGTCGGTCCGTCCGTCCACCAAATGGTTTCCGGATGATAACTCAAGAACGCTTACGCCTAGGATCATGAAACTTTATAGATACATTGATCATGACTGGCAGATGACCCCTATTGATTTTCAGGTCACTAGGTCAAAAGTAAAGGTCACAGTGACTCGAAACAGTAAAATGGTTTCCGGATGATAACTCAAGAACGCTTAGGCCTAGGATCATGAAACTTCATAGGTACATTGATCATCACTGGCAGCTGACCCCTAATGATTTTCAGGTCACTAGGTCAATGGTCAAGGCAAGGTGACTCAACTTAAAAAAATGGTTTCCGGATGATAACTCAAGAACGCTTAGGCCTAGGATCATGAAACTTCATAGGTATGTTGATCATCACTGGCAGATGACCCCTATTGATTTTCAGGTGACTAGGTCAAGGTCACAGTTACTCGAAACAGTAAAATGGTTTCCGGATGATAACTCAAGAATGCTTAGGCCAAGGATCATGAAACTTCATAGGTACATTGATCATGACTGGCAGATGACCCTTATTGATTTTCAGGTCAAAGGTCAAGGCCACAGTGACTCGAAACAGTAAAATGGTTTCCGGATGATAACTCAAGAATGCTTTGGCCTAGGATCATGAAACTTCATAGGTACATTGATCATGACTGGCAGATATTGATTTTCAGGTCACTAGGTCAAAGGTCAAGGTCACAGTGACTCAAAATAGTAAAATGGTTTCCAGATGATATAACGAGAATGCTTACGCCTAGGATCATGAAACTTCATAGGTACATTGATCATGACTGGCAAATGACCCCTATTGATTTTCAGGTCACTAGGTCAAAGGTCAACTTCACAGTGACTCGAAACAGTAAAATGGTTTCCGGATGATAACTCGAGAATGCTTAGGCCTAGGATCATGAAACTTCATACATTGTAGGTACATTGATCATGACTGGCAGATGACCTCTATAGATTTTCAGGTCACTAAGTCAAAGGTCAAGGTCACAGTGACTCAAAACAGTAAAATGGTTTCCAGATGATAACTCAAGAATGCTTAGGCCTAGGATCATGAAACTTCATAGGTACATTAATCATGACTGCCAGATGAGCCCTATTGATTTTCAGATCACTAAGTCAAGGTCACAGTGACTCGAAACAGTAAAATGGTTTCGGGATGATAACTCAAGAATGCTTAGGCCTAGGATCATGAAACTTCATAGGTACATTGATCATGCTGGCCGATGACCCCTTTTGATTTTCAGGTGACTAGGTCAAAGGTCAAGGTCAATGACCTGAAGCAGTAAAATGGTTTCTAACGTATTCACACAATGGCTTCCACTACAACTGACAGCCCATTTGGGGGGCATGCGTGTTTTACAAACAGCCCTTGTGTTAGTTTTCTTACTAATGATATAATTGACTTGATGATGACCTGTGGAAGGTGTGACAGTATTATTAACTTATTAAGGTCACTGGTGCGCCTTTGTTCCATCAGTAATTTGGTTGGAATTTTTTTGGTCGATTTCAAATAGTACATGATTACACACTGCAAGGTGATGCACAAAATACAATGATGTGCTGGGTAGAAAGCTCATCCTGTGTCAGTACTTTCATATATAAAAATAATTGCAGCTTGTTTGGAAAAATTCATTGTCTTTGTTCAATTCTAAATAATTTACCTTAAGCCCCAGTCCCCTATAAGGACGAAAGGACTCCACAGTTCTGTATCAAGATTCCGGACGATTTGTCTTTGAACCTAATGGATTTTTGAGCGTCGATGGAATTTCATAGACAAATGCACTGGTCATAACACAGAATCCACACTGCATCCACACAGATTGTCAGAACAGATCTACGTAATATAACGGACCATTGTCATGGACACAGCACCCATACTGATCAAACACGACATGCCACGTACGGACACTAACTTGTATAAAATCAGGTTGATTTTCGGTCATTCCATAATTTTGCTATCGGATTTCGAGGGTGTGAGGTTGAATGCGTTCCATTTTTATTTTGATAAGACAAATTTATTATTGTTTATAATTTTCAGTTTAATTAAATATTATTTAAATTTATGATCAAATAATACTCGCTTATTGAAATGTATAAATTATAAGTCCACATAACATTGTGAATATTTATAACTCGCTAAGATGAAAAAAACATGTCCATAGAATATTTCATTAAATTACATGAATGTTTTCCTAGTCAGCCACTTTCATTTTCCTTTGAGAAGTCTCAGAATATTATGCAGGCAGGGGGACTGCACAATTGATGTCACTGTCTCTGGAGGCTTCAAAATTGTAGTGTGTTGCAATCAAAAGCGATGTGCCCCCCCCCTTTCTGGAATTCTTAGCATTTTAGAAAGGCATTGTTTTTAGCTCACCTGAGCACAACGTGCTCATGGTGAGCTTTTGTGATCCCCTTTTGTCCGTCGTGCATTGTGAGGCGTCAACATTTGCCTTTTTAACACTCTAGAGGCCACATTTATGCCGGTTGGTTGAAAAACATGGCCACCAGAGGGCGGGGCATTTTTCCTTATATGGCTTTAGTAAAACCTTGTTAACTCTCAAGAGGCAACATTTATTTTCCGATCTTCATGAAACTTGCTCAGAAGATTTGTCCCCATGATATCTTGGATGTGTTCAGAAATGGTAACCTTGGCTTGAAAAACATGGCTGCCAAGGGGCGGGGCATTTTTCCTTATATGGCTATAGTAAAATCTTGTAACTCTAGAGGCCACATTTATTGTCCTATCTTCATGAAACTTGGTCAGAAGATTCATCCCAATAATATCTAGGACAAGTTCGAAAATGATGCCGGTTGGTTGAAAAACATGGCCGACAGGGGCGGGGCATTTTTCCTTATATGGCTTTAGTATAACCTTGTTAACACTCTAGTGGCCACATTTATTTTCCGATCTTCATCGGATATCTTGGATAAGTTCAAAATTTGGTAACCTTTGCTTGAAAAACATGGCTGCCAAAGGAGGGGGGGGGGAATTTTTCCTGATATGGCTATAGTAAAATCTTGTTAACACTCTAGAGGCCACATTTAAAGTCCGATCTTCATGAAACTCGGTCAGAAGATTCATCCCAATAATATCTTGGACGTGTTAAAAAATGATGCCCTTTGGTTGAAAAACATGGCCACCATGGGGGCGGGGCATTTTTCCTTATATGGCTATAGTAAAACCTTGTTAACACTCTAGAGGTCACATTTATTTTCAGATCATCATGAAACTTGGTCAGAAGATTTGTCCCAACGATATCTTAGATGAGTTCGAAAATGCTTTTGGTTACTTTAAAAACATGGCCACCAGGGGCGGGGCATTTTTCCTTATATGGCTATAGTAAAACCTTCTTAACACTCTAGAGGCCACATTTATTGTCCAATCTTCATGAAATTTGGTCAGAAGATTGATCTTAATTATATCTTGAATGAATTTGAACATAATTATGTTTGCTTGAAAAACATGGTTTCCAAGGGGCGGGGCATTTTTCCTTATATGGCTATTGTAAAATCGTGTTAACACTCTAGAGGCCACATTACCTGTCCTATCTTCATGAAACTTTTATCCCGATAATATCTTGGACGAGTTCGAAAATGATGCCGGTTGGTTGAAAAACATGGCCATCAGGGGGCGGGGCATTTTTTTTTATATGGCTTTAGTAAAACCTTGTTAACACTCTAGAGGCCACATTTATTTATTGATCTTCATGAAACTTGGTCAAAAGCTTTGTCCCAATAATATCTTGTTATCTCAGGTGAGTGACTTTGGTCCTTTCAGGCCCTTTTGTTTCATTTAACTCCCTTGATTGGTTCATTTGGTGAACACTTGAGTAATAACGGCTGATCAATTGCTGCCTTCTTCCGCTGGATGGTCCTTGATTATGTGGGGCCTGAAATTTGTTCCCCAACTGGCAAGGACACTCACTGGCAAGCAAGGCATAAATATCATGATCAGGCTGTCACTGAACCCTATATGGCTGGCCCTGGACCCTGTAAGGCAGCTACACGGACCATCCTGGATTCAACCATCATCCTGATGGTATGGATCAAAATGGCAGTTTTGAACATCCCAAATCTCCTGGACTGGACTTCCCCAGCCCCAAGGACATTCCTGGATGTTCAAGGATCGATACGGCCACTAAACACTTCACATGTCGGATATGATCTGTGTTGATCTGGCATCTATGTGGGACTGGGGCTTTGGCTTAAATGCTCACAGGGTGGAAATGGCATGTCATATTCAAGACAGATCTCTTATTTAAAAGTCAAGGTCACTTGGATATTAATTGTCATATTTGGGCATATTTCATCTTGTATGGATTGTAACTTCATCATTCATCAGGATAATTAACAAGAGGGCCATTGGCCCTCAGGCTCTCATCTGAGACACAAAGGAACTACACTATTCTGATAACAAGAGGGCCATGATGGCCCTGAATCGCTCACCTGACTAACCAAATACAATCCCAACCCAGATTTCATCAAGATAAACATTCTGACCAAATTTCATAAAGATTGGATGAAAACTGTGACCTCTATTGTCTACACAAGGTTTTTCTATTATTTGACCTAGTGACCTAGTTTTTGACCCAAAGTGACCCAAATACAATCCCAACCCAGATTTCATCAAGATAAACATTCTGATCAAATTTTATAAAGATTGGATGAAAACTGTGACCTCTATTGTCTACACAAGGTTTTTCTATTATGTGACCTAGTGACCTAGTTTTTCACCCCAGATGACCCAAATACAATACCAACCCAAATTTCATCAAGATAAACATTCTGACCAAATTTCATAAAGATTGGATGAAAACTGTGACCTCTACTGTCTACACTAACAAATTGTTGACGGACCCAGGCACGCACACACGCACGCACACACAACGGACGCCGGACATCACACGGTCACATAAGCTCACCATGTCGCTTTGTGACAGTTGAGCTAAAAAGTGAAAGATGATTTATTAAGATAGGATAAAAAAAAAGTGACTTCTAGAGTATTAACATGTTTTTTTAATGTTCTGACCAAGTTTCAAGAAGATTGGACAATCAATGCGAGTTTTATAACATCAACAAGTCTTCACTATAGCCATATAAGGAAATTTCAACAAACCAGAAGAATTTTCAAACTCAACCAGAAAGTCATTACAACAGTGTGTTCTGACTAAGTTTCTTTTAGATTGCACTAAAAATGTGACTTCTAGACTTAACAGGGTTTCAATATAACTATGTAAGGAAATAATTTCCCGCCACCTGGCAGCCATGTTATTCCACAAACCATAACCACTTTTGAACTAAGCCAAGATTTCATTAGAAACAATGGTCTGACTAAGTGTCATAAAGATTGGACCATAAATGTGACTTCCAACATGTTTTACTATAGCCATATAAGGAAAATATACCACGCCCCCAGGCAACCATTTTTGTTTTCCAACGGACAAGATCATATTCGAACTCAGCCCAGAAATCAATCAAACAAAAGTTCTGACAAAGTATTCTGAAGATTGGACTAAAAAATATGATTTCTTGAGATCATATTCAAACTCTGCCCAAATATCAAGAAAAAAAGTTGTTACAAAGTGTCGTGAAGATTTCTAGAGTGTTAACAAGGTTTTCTTAAAGCCATATAAGGAAAAAATGCCTCGCCCACTGGTGGCCATGTTTTTCAAAAGACCGGAACCATTTTCAAACTTGTCCAAGATATCATTAGAACAAATGTTCTAAGTTTCATAAAGATTGGACAATAAATGTAACTTTTTAAGTGTTAACTAGGTTTTACTATAGACATACTAGGAAAACTGCCCTGACCCTTGGCGAACATGTTTTTCAACAGACTGGAACTATTTTGTAAATTATTCATAAGAACTTATGATGTCCTAACTTAAGATTGTACAATAAATGTGACTTCTATAATGTTGATAAGGTTTTACTATTGCCATACAAGAGAAACTGCCACGACCACTGGCGTCCCAAGATATCATCAGGACACGTGTTCTGGCCAAGTTTCATGAATATTGGACATTAAATGTGGCCTCTAGAGTGCTAACAAGGTAAATTTTGTTGATGGACGATGGGAAAAAGGTGATCACAAAACCTCACCATGAGCACCTTGTGCTCATTTGAGCTTAAAATATATTCATGCAAATGACAGCATGTGACAAGTGCATATTTAATTAATAACTAAATGAATGGTATTTTGACAACACGATTGGCTATTGCCACCAAGCATCTTGTTCTAGAATGACATATGAACAAAGCTGATAGCATGCACAAAACTGCATATAATTAAAAACTGACCAATGCTCCTGTGACACAACAATTCTTGTTTAACACATTTTAATGTCAAGGACTGTGTATAATAAATTGCATTTTAAAAATCAACAATTACCTAAAGCAGCAGCAAGCTTTTAATATTTCTGGTCTAATAGTAAATACTTCATTATTTCATCATATTGACACATATTTTTAGCAAGAAACTTTAGCCTATAAAAGAGTTGACATAAGTTTGACATAAGTGTACAGTCAAATGTAATTGGCTTGATGGTTTTCAAAAAACTGGTACAACTTTTTAAATGTTAGGAATATATTAGCAGATGTTTAAACAATCATTTTGGCTCAGATGATTATACTGTAAATCCTCTTGTTACCTAAATTTTAAACAAGAAATATGACAAAAAAACACATCCAATTTCTGTCAGAAATTATATGAATAAACAACCATTATAGAATGATGCTTTATTTGCAAACACAATTTAACTTTATATACAGAAATCAAACATTCACAAATGTCGCTATTTGAAATATAATATTTTATTTGCATTTAATAGAAACATTATACCAACATCCTGACACTAACATTTATAGCTGACTACATTAAAATACATTTCCAATGTTAATATAACCTTCATGCTGCAGTTGAGTTAAATCCATTTAAAGAGCAATGCACAGAATGTAATATTTTGGCATTATTTAACTTGTGAAACACATAAACAAACAAAAAAGATATAGAATAATAGGTTGGTGTCGTGGATGGAGAATGGTTATCTGGCAAGTCGGAGGAAGTTATCATGTGAGCCGAAGGGGAACCCGATAAGATTCTCCGACGAGCCAGATAACCATTCTCCATCCACATCACCAACCTATTATTCTATTTATCCTGTCACATTTACAACATTCGTTGAAATGTTTCTAAAATATACAGTTTTCCAGTATTTTGTGTTTAAATATTTAATATGGGGTAAAAACACGCCACAGCAAAAACATTGTGACGTCACGTCATGCAAACCGCTTAGGCTAGCTCCCGTCTCGTTAAACAACACAGAAATCGAGTCAATCGTTATTAAATCAATACACAAAGACAAATTTTGCTGTTAAAATAATAATTTTTAAACAAACAATACTTTACACGTATGTCGTAATTTTTTTAATTGAAAACAAGTATATTTTATAAATAGAAAATAGTACAGGTGTGCGCATGCACGGACAGCAACTGACGGATATTCGAGGTCACGTGGTTATCTAGCCTAATATCTGTTGGGATATTAGGTTACCTGGTTATCGGGCTGATTTAAAGGCATGTGACAGGATAAATAGAAAATGTCCTGCAAAACTTCTATCCCTATAGATGCATCACACAAGAGCCACCGTCACAAAACCAAATGCTGAAATTTGAAGGTTAATCATTTACACTGGTTTCCAACATAAGAACTTTAATGAAATCCGTTAATAACCATCATCATGCATGAAACCGGTAAAACTTCATGTTTTTAATGACACTATTTTCTGTCAAATACATTGTAAAGACCCACAAATAGAAGCACTTAATAACCAATATTTACAAAATCTCATTAGAGATTATCTGTACAGCGAGCCAGTTGTGAGAATTTCTTTTGTTAAAGACTGGCTCAGATATCTCACCTGAAAGATAAAGTAAAAATAATATTAAAGAGAAATAGGCATATTTTACGGACAATACAAATATCAGTGGCAAAAATTATGCTCACTTAAAATATGTAAACTGAATATAATAATTACCGGTATATGGACTTTTTTCATAAATAAGACAATATAAATAATTACATAAAAGGATTAGAAAAAACAGAAGTTAAACTGTATTAGTGTAATCATTTTATCAGTATACATTATATCTGAATGGAGTGTCCACATTTTACCACGTTGAGTTATTGCATAGCATTAGGAAATTACTGAATTAACAAGTTGTTTGAATTATATTTGATGTTTGACACTTCTACAACAAGAGCTGTTTTTGTGACACACAATGGCCCCTACTGCACTTTTAAACCAAACTGCCACTATTTTATAGAAAATTGTAAATTCCAATGCCCTTAATTTTGCCAAAAATCATTGGACCAGAACAAAACTCGAACTTGATCTGTAAGTCATATAGACTAACACACCAAAAATCAGGTCAATGTCTGCATTTGTTTAGGAAACAAGAGGGCCTGAAATGCCCAAAGTAGCTCACCTGAGATACAAAGCAGCCCACAATATCATTAGAACAAGAGCACCGCATAACGGGTGCCAACGCTCGGCTGCTGGTGCATTTTTGAATAAATGAAAGCTTGTCAGATTTAATTTTTTTTAGAGGTCACAGTGACCTTAACCTTTGACCTAGTGACCCGAAAATGGGTGTGACGTGTAGAACTCATCAATACCTTGGGTTTTCTCCGAAAACAGCCGAGCTATAAAATGTTCTAAGTTTCATAAAGATTATAAGGACAAATGGCCCGCCCCCTGGCATCCGAGCTTTTCAACAGACCAGAACCATTTTTGAACTATAATCAAAGATATCATTACAATAATAATCTCACCAAGTTCAATAAAGACTGGGCTATAAGTAAAGTGTGACTTTTAGAGTGTTAACAAAGTTTCACTATAGCTGTATAAGGTTAATGCCCCATCCCCTAGCGGCCATGTTTTTCCACAAACCTGAACCATTTTTTAACCTCATCCAAGATATCAATAAAACAATATGTTCCGACCAAGTTTCATGAAGATTGGACGATAAATGTGATTTACAGAGTGTAAACAAGGTTTCACTACAGCTATACAAGGAAAATGCCCCACCCCCTGGCATCTGTTTTTTAGCTAACCAGAACCATTTTAGAACTCAATCAAAATTTTGAGAAAAATATTTTAACCATGTTTCATAAAGATCGAAAAATAAATGTGGCCTCTAGAGTGTTAACAAGATTTTATTATAGCCATATAAGGAACAAGGATCTCAGTAAAACTGATGGATGCTCCCCAATGATTCTTTGTCGATATATGGGTTAAATGTGTGGGATAAAAGTGTGACCTTGAGAAAATCTATTATTAGCCTTGGTGACCTTGACCCCAGTGACCTCAAACCTCATCAAAAGGAAGAAGTCCATGCTAGGTACCTACATGCCAAATATATAAGAGATCAGTCAAATATTGAAGGCGCTATGAGAAACTGTAACCAAAAAGTGACCTTGAGAAAATCTATTATTAACCTTGATGACCTTGACCCCAAACCTCATCAAAAGGTAGAGGTCCATGCAAGGTACCTACATGCCAAATATGGAAGAGATCGGTAAAATATTGAAGGCGCTATGAGAAACCGTAACAAAAGTGTGAAGGAAAATCTATTATTAGCCTTGGTGACCTTGACCCCAGTGACGTCAAACCTCATCAAAATGTAGATGTCCATGCAAGGTACCTACATGCCAAATATGTAAGAGATCGTTAAAATATTGAAGGCGCTATGAGAAACTGTAACAAAAGTGTGACGGAAGGAAGTACAGAAGTAGGGAAGTACAAACTGGCAACTATATGCTCCCCATAAATTTATATATATATATATATATATATATATATATATATATATATATATATATATATATATATATATATATATATATATATATGGCGAGCAATAAAATTCCCACCCACCCACCCACTGTCGGCCATATTTTTCAGCCAACCGGAGCCATTTTCAATTTATTCAAGATATCATAAAGGCAAATCTTCTAATCCAAGTTTCATGAAGATTGGAAATAAATGTGGCTTCTAGAGTGTTAACAAGGTTTTACAATAGCCATATAAGGAAAATTTCCCTGCCCCCCCCCCCCCCCCCCCCCCCCCCCCTTACTGCCATGTTTTGTGACCAACCATAACCATTTTGGAAGTCATCAAAGATATCTTTGGGACAAATGTTCTAGCCAAGTTTCATGAAGAGCAGGCAATAAATGTGGGCTCCAGAGTATTTACAAGGCTTAACTATAGTCATATTAGGAAAAATTCCTGGGGCCATGTTTTTTCAACCAACAGGAACCATTTTTGAACAGTTCCAATATATTATTGGGATAAATCTTCTGGCCAAATAATATGAAAATCGGACAATTAATGTGGCCTCTAGAGTTTTAACAAGGCAAATTTTGACGCCGCAAGACGCACAACGGACGAGTGACAAAAGGCAATCACAAAAGCTCACCATGAGCACATTGTGCTCAGGTGAGTTAAAATGTCTGTCTGTGAAATCTTGTCATGTTAAAAATCTTGTTTAGTATCTTAAAAATTACATCATACAAAAACAACAAAGGGCAATAACCCATGAGTAAGAAAGTGTAGGGTCATGTTTTTTTTTGCCACATTTATATCTTTACACCGATGAAATTTAATGTTGAAATCTTGTTTAGTTTCTGAGATATAGCCCTATAAGTTTATGAAAATCATTTTAAAAAAAGGTAATAACTCTAATTAAATAAATTGTAGGGTTATGGTTATTGTGATAGGCACTTCTCCTTATTGATATACATGTACACACCCATTACGTTATACTGAAACTTGGTATTTTTTAAGGGTCCTAACTGAAATGTCAATGGCAGACATACAATGCAGGTACATGTACATTTAGCTCACTAAGCATTTTGTGCTCAGGTGAAACTCAAAAATATTATACTCCTATACAAATTAATAAATATGCACAACTGGGACCATTTGGCAATGGAATTCAGAGTAACATACAAATAAAATGTACATAAACATACATTAGAAACATAGGAAGAATAACTTGGACATTCACAACTGACAGTTTATATACATGTATAAAGATATCAAATTCATTATTTAAGCTTAAAATAAACCAACTTTTTCCCCTTGTTTAAAATTGTTGTTTCTAAATTTCCACAATTAAATGATATGCATATTTCGAACATTCATTCAGTGGTATAAATTTATTTAGCAATTATGATGTAAGCATATAAGTCACTTATTTCTTCATGGTTAAATTTGAAAAAGAGGGAAATGATTGCCCTGGATCACTCGCCTGAGTAAAAGTAATGCCAAACATGGATTGTAAACTTTGTTTTGTGAAAAGAAAGGGTTGTTGTTTTGTTTTCTGTATTTGTTTATGGTCTTTTTGTAATAGATATTTGTTTCCAATGGCAAAAAAGGTTTAATTTTGATAAAAAAAGATATTAGGACAGTAATTTAATAATGAGCATAATCAGCAAAAGAATTTTTTTTCCACAAATTGTCGGCAAGCTTTGGGATCATGAGATATGTATCTCAGCATCTTTGGATGTTATACGGGATAACTAGCTGCAACTTATTTTTGCAAGAACAGTTTAAAATACCGAAAGCATCTGTATTTGTTTGAATAAATTTAGTGTTAATGAAATAGTTTTTGCACAATAAAATACAATATGTTGAATTTTTATCATACGGGTATAACAAAGTCGGTTATAAGGAAGAAAATTAGTATGAGAATACCAACTAGAAAAGTACCATTGTTCTTCTTTTAAGGTTCCAAACATCTGACACTAGACCTTTCTACTTGTTACAAATGTGTGTAAATATCAAAGTAAACACACACAAGAAATTTGAACAAGAGCACCGCATAACGGGTGCCACGCTCGGCTGAGAAAGCTTGTCAGATTTTTTTTGATTTTTTTTTAGAGGTCGCAGTGACCTTGACCTTTGACCTAGTGACCCAAAATGGGTGTGGCGTGTAGAACTCATCAAGGTGCATCTACATATGAAGTTTCAAAGTTGTAGGTGGAAGCACTTTGATTTTAGAGGCAATGTTAAGTGTTGTTTTCTTAAGTTTTATATTAGAGGTCACAGTGACCTTGACCTTTGACCTAGTGACCCAAAAATGGGTGTGACATGTAGAACTCATCAAGGTGAAACTACATATGAAGTTTCAAAGTTGTAGGTGGAAGCACTTTGATTTTAGAGCCAATGTTAAGGTTTTAGCATGACGCCTACGTCGTACATCGGACGGCGGACGAGCTGGCTATGACAATAGCTCGGGTTTTCTCCGAAAACAGCCTCTAAAAACAAGGGCTGTTTGTAAAACATGCATGCCCCCCATATGGGCTGTCTGTTGTACTGGCAGCCATTGTATGAATACGACTTTTGTCACTGTGACCTTGACCTTTGACCTAGTGACCTGAAAATCAATAGGGGTCATCTGCAAGTCACGATCAATGTACCTATGAAGTGTCATGATCCTAGGTAAAAGCATTCTTGAGTTATCATCCGAAAATCATTTTACTATTTCAGGTCACCGTGACCTTGACCTTTAACCTTGTGACCTCAAAATCAATAGGGGTCATCTGCGAGTCATGATCAATCTACCTATGAAGTTTCATGATCCTAGGCATATGCGTTCTTGAGTTATCATCCGAAAATCATTTTACTATTTCGGGTCACCGTGACCTTGACCTTTGACCTAGTGACCTGAAAATCAATAGGGGTCATCTGCGAGTCATGATCAATCTACCTATAAAGTTTCATGATCCTAGGCATATGCGTTCTTGAATTATCATCAGAAAATCATTTTACTATTTCGGGTCACCGTGACCTTGACCTTTGACCTAGTGACCTCAAAATCAATAGCGGTCATCTGCAAGTCATGATCAATCTACCCATGAAGTTTCATGATCCTAGGCGTATGCGTTCTTGAGTTATCATCTGGAAACCATTTTACTATTTTGGGTCACCGTGACCTTGACCTTTGACCTAGTGACCTCAAAATCAATAGGGGTCATCTGGGAGTCATGATCAATCTACCCATGAAGTTTCATGATCCTAGGCGTATGCGTTCTTGAGTTATCATCCGGAAACCATTTTACTATTTCGGGTCACCGTGACCTTGACCTTTGACCTAGTGACCTGAAAATCAATAGGGGTCATCTGCAAGTCATGATCAATGTACCTATGAAGTTTCATGATCCTAGGCCCAAGCGTTCTTGAGTTATTGTCTGACAACCACCTGGTGGACGGACGGACCGACCGACCGACATGAGCAAAGCAATATACCCCCTCTTCTTCGAAGGGGGGCATAATTATCATATCAAAACAACTGTCAAACTATTTATTATTTAAATTAACACAAAATCTGTAGCCATATAATGTAAACTGCCCCGCTGCTGACGGCCATGTTTTTCAACAGACTGGAACCATTTTCGAACTCAGCCCAGCTATTATAAGAACAAATGTTCCATAAAAAATTAAAATGTAATTGTGCCTTCCAGAGTGTTAACAAGGTTTTACAATAGCCATATAAAGAAAACTGCCCCGCACCCAGGCAGCCATGTTTTTTAACAAACAAACCATGCTTCAGGAATATTGGACAATAAATGTGACTTCTATTGTGTTAACAGGCGTTTTCTTTAATATCACCTAATGACCTAGTTTTTTACCTCATTTGACATGGCCAGTTTCAAACTTGACCAAGATATCATTGGGACAAATCTTTGGACCAAGTTTCATGAATATCAGACAAAAAATGTGGCCTCTAGAGTGTTAACATTATTTGAAGGCAAAATGTTGATGACAGATGACGCAAAATGGACAAAAAGTGATCCCAAAAGTTCACCATGCGAACGTTTTGCTCAGGAGAGCTAAAAAGGTAATTCCATGTGGTTAATACTTGATAGCTATATTTGAAAACAGAAATAACATGATTAAAAAATGTAATCCTCAAAAATGTGGATGTTCTTTATAACTATTAGTACTGGAATAAGTCAAAAATTTGGTACCAAAAATGATAAATTTAGTTATTACAATTGAGTACTTTATAAAATGTACAATTGAATTGACCATAGTTGTACATTATCCTGCATTACATACACAATTATTTTCGTCTATACTAGCATTTATTTAAAAGAAAAAGATCAGTATTTTCTTTCAATTGATTTCTCATTAAATTCCAAGCCTCATAGAATATAAACCAGATAACTTTCCTCATAGAAAATTGTATGACTCAAAATATAGAACTTGTTTTCAATTATAACATATCCAGTAATGAGTTCTATTTCAATATCTTAGATAAGAAGCTTTTTCTATCTCTACAACATGACTAGATATCTGCACCGTGAACATCTGCCTGAACCAATATAACATTGGGTTCCACGTTGACAGTATCACTTGCACTTGTGCCAGTCAGTGTGCTCTATGAAAAGATTTTTGATTCATCAGTGCAAGCACTCATTGCAATGTCAGGGACAACTTGAACCTCATCTATGATGATGCCATCTGCTTCAATATGACAGGTTGAGCTTTGAATACTTTCATCCACTTCCATATTACTTCTCATTACATCCTCCCGGATAGCCAAATCATTGCTCAAATCATCCAGTAATTCACTCCTCGTGGATTCATTGCAAAAAGCAATGTCAGACTTATATCCTTCAGTTTGACCTATCCAAGCTTCACTCATTTTCAACCGACACTTGTTGACCTGAGCTCATTTCACAACTCGATGCAACAGTCAAACTACAGGTAGCAGTCTCAGATTTCCACGTATCCTCAGTGGTTACAACATACTTATCATCGGCAGAGTTACACATCTGTTGAGTTTCTGAGCCACTGGTTGATATCTGCGAGGCAGACTGAAGGGTTGTGAACTCTTTAGACCCTGAGGCAGTACTCTCAATCTCCACCTTGTCACCAACTGGAAGGATGGGCAGGGTTGCTGTTAATTCGTATGGAAGATCAGTGAGACTGGTTTCCCCATCGGCCAGTTGCTGGGCACTAATTTGTATGTCTGAACCTCCGGGCCCCCCCTCCAGAAGACCCCCGTGTACTCGGTATATGTGGATCACCGTCTCTCCACCACCCTCTGGTACCACAGTTACCAGCACATATTGATCACCATCGATAGTCTGAGGTATGCCAATGGTCGCGTTTGCCATTCCCATGTTGCTGTCTACATTTGACAGAAAACTTTCATTCTCTGTCAACTGTGATGCTTGCATGTACCCTACATTGGCATTAAAGGAATTGCCACTGACAGCGTCACTGTATTTCACATCATTTTCTTGACTGAAAATGGCATTGCCCTGGTTTCCTGCTTGGTTTTGTTTGTATATGTTGGAAGTTGATTTGGTGTTGAAGCTGGGTATAGGTGTAGCGATATACTGGGGACTGTTCACAACATTCAAGGGCAGCCTCATTCCGTCCTCCTGCTGAAACAAACATTTGAGCCTTGTTCTGAGAAAACTGGGCTGAATGCATGTGCGTAAAGTGTCATCCCAGATTAGCCTGTGCAGTACACACAGGCTAATCAGAAACGACACTTTACGCCTAAACTTGATTTTTGGTAAGGAGGGACTTACTTGAAACTAAAATACTATTTAAGCGGAAAGTGTCATCCCTGATTAGCCTGTGCAGACTGCACAGGCTAATCTGGGACGACACTTTATGCACATGCATTATGCCCAGGTTTCTCAGAACAAGACACATTTAAAGATCCATATCAGGCCAAATACAACCTAATGCATAAATATTAAAGAATCATTTGTAAAGAGTTTAAGGAAATTAATCTTTTTTTTATAAGAATGTGATAAAAAAAGGCTTGTAAGAGTCTCTTTAGGAAATGAATAAATAACATTACTTTACTATGAAACTCTTTTGATTGTTTGCAGTAATAACATTACTTTACTATGAGACACTTTTGATTGTTTGCAGTAATAACATTACTTTACTTTGAAACTCTTTTGATTGTTTGCAGTAATAACATTACTTTACTATAAAACTCTTATGATTGTTAACAGTAATAACATTACTTTACTATGAAACTCTATTGATTGTTTGCAGTAATAACATTACTTTACTATGAAACTCTTTTGATTGTTTGCAGTAATAACATTACTTTACAATGAAACTCTTTTGATTGTTTGCAGTAATAACATTACTTTACTATGAAACTCTTTTGATTGTTTGCAGACTAAAAAATAAAGTAGGTAAAACGAAAAATGTTAAATCATAAGGCACAACGTCTTCAAAATTACAAGGACAAATGTAAATCACGTTCACAAAACTGGGTAATCAAACAGACTAAAGACTGCTACATCAATTTCTACTTTCAGGATTAACAAATTAAATTTGCGGTAGGATGTTGTTTTATTTTTTACCAAGCCATCATTTGATATGTCATTCCATACATGAGATTCCTTGTAGTGAAATAAAAGATTCCTGGCGTCATAGTTTTTGTCAGACTAGAAATATTATCTCCTCTTTTATGTGGACATTTTCATAGCACTAAGTAAAAGATGACTCAATTTAACATTTTTTAATTTACGTTATGTTAAAAGTCAACCAATTTGTGACTCATTGCCACAAACATTTGTATTGGATACAATAATGAGGATACTTAAACTTGAATCCTGTCATAGTTCAATTTGTCACAAAACTAGCAGTTTTGAGCATTATTTGAAAAAATTTGCATGGAAAACATTGAAAAAGACCTCTTAAATAAATAACTAGTATCAATTTTGGTCCTTTAATTTCATGACTGGATGTTGAACTTTATACTTTGTGCATTTTCTTCTTGGAATATTGTAAGAGATTGATGAATTTCAATATTTTTGCGATTTAAACAAAGATATTTTAGGAAGACAGAGTAGAAAACCTGTCTTATGAAGACCATATGTGTCTTGTTCTGTGAAAACTGGGCAAAATGCATGTGCTTAAAGTGTTGTCCCAGATTAGCCTGTGCAGTCCACACAGGCTAATCAGGGACAACACTTAACGCTTTTATGGTATTTTTCATTTAAAGGAAGTCCCTTTTTACTGAAAAATCTAGTCTAAGCGGAAAGTGTCGTCCCTGATTAGCATGTGCGGACTGCACAGGCTAATCTAGGACGACACTTTACGCACATGTATTTTGCCCATTTTTCTCAGAACAAGACTCAGATTGTTTTCTGGGTAGAACAAGTTATTGGTTTCTCTTTTATTGCATGATGAATAATGAAGTCACTGTCTGGACAAGCTGTTTTTTTACCCAAATTTAACCATTGACCTTTATATGTGACCTTGACCTCTTAGGTAGGTAGAAACTTGTGTGCATGACACATTTTCAACATGGGGAACATTTGAGGTTTATTATCTTTAAAGTGCATGATGAATGACAAGGTAACAGCATGGGTGAACTGTTGTATGGCCAAATTTTACTGTTGATCTTTATGTTGAACTTAGATCTTGTGGCATAGGGGACAGATTTTCAACCTTGTGTTAAAAAAACATAGGCATTTGTGGTTAATTATTTTTAAATGTCATTATGAATGATAAAGTAACAGTCTGCACGAGCTATTTTATAGCCAACTTTGACCTTTGACCTCTAAGTCGTATTTCAACCTTTGACGGAGGGAGACAAGTGTAACAGGTAATAAAATGTCTCTTCAAGTTGTTCATTAAATTGTGTAGTAATTTATTTTTTAAATGCATGACAAGTGCGAAATTTCCAGTCCTGACAAGCTGTTTATGGCCTAAAGTGACCTTATCCTCCAATTTTGACATTGACCTTAATGTTCAATTCAAAATAAGGACCATCTTAATACAAAACCCATGTTCATATAACAAATGTGACCTTCATAAGACATGACCCATGTCTATGACATAACTGTCACTTATACAACACATGACCCATGTCTATTACACAACTGTGACCGTTCATAATACAGGACCCATGTCTATTACACAACTGTGACCTATATAACACATGACCCATGTCTATTACACAACTGTGACCTTCATAATACAAAACTCATGTCTATAACACAACTGTGACCTATATAACACATGACCCATGTCTATAACACAACTGTGACCTTCATAATCCAGGACCCATGTCCATATAACAACTGTGACCTTCATAATACAGAACCCATGTCTATTGCACAACTGTGACCTTTATAACACATGACCCATGTCTATAACACAACTGTGACCTTCATAATACAGGACCCATATCCATTACACAACTGTGACCTTCATAAGTCAGGACTCATATCCATTACACAACTGTGACCTACATAAGACAGGACCCATGTCTATTACACAACTGTACCTATATAACACATGACCTATGTCTATTACACAACTGTGACCTTCGTAATACAGGACCCATGTCTATAACGCAACTGTGACCTTTATTAGACAGAAGAGATGGCTATTACATAACCGTGACCTTCATAATACAGGACAAATGCTATTACACAACTGATATTTTCATAAGACATGACCCATGTCTATCACACAACAATGACCTTCACAATACAGGACCCATGTCTATTACACAACAATGACCTTCATAAGGCATGACCTATGTTTATGACACAACTATGACCTACATAATACAGGACCCATGTCTATTACACTGTTACCTTAATAAGACAGAAGCCATGTCTACTACACAACTGGGAAGTTCTTAAGAAGCCATGTCTATTAAACAACTGTGACATTCATAAGACAGTACTAATGTCTTCTACACAACTTATACCTTCATAAGACAGTAGCCATGTCTATAACACAACTGATAACTTCATGTGACAAAATACTATTACACAACTGTGACCTTCATAATACAGAAGCTATGTCTTTTACACAAATTTGAAATTCATAAGATGAAGCCATGTCTATAACACAACTGGTACCTTCACATTACTCATGTATATTACACAACTTTGACATTAATAAGACAGAGGCCATGTCTATAACACAACTGATACCTTGACAAGACCCATGTCTATTACACAACTGAGACCTTCATAAGACAGGACCCATGTATATTACAAAACTGTGACATTCATAATACAGGACAAATGTCTATTACACAACTGTGACATTCATAAGACATGAACCATGTCTATTACATGACTGTGACCTTCAAAATACAGGACCCATGTCAATTACACAACTGCAACCTTCATACACAAGACCCATGTCTATTACACAACTGTGACCTTCATAATACAGGACCAATGTCTATTACACAGCTGTGACCTTAATAAGACAGGACACATGTCTATTTCTTAACAGTTACCTTCCAAATACAGGACCCATGTCAATTACATGTGACCTTCATAATACAGGACCCATGTCTATTACACAACTATGACCTTCATAAGACATGACCCATGTCTATTACACAACTCTGACCTTCATAATACAGGACCAATATCCGTTACACAACTGTGAGCTTCATAAGACATGACCCATGTCTGTTGCAGAAGTTTGACCTGCTTAAGACAGTACACATGCCTATTACAAAACTGTGACATTCAAAAGACAGAGGCCATATCAATAACACAACTGATACCTACATGAGACAGGACCCATGTCTATTACACAACTGTGACCTTCATAAGACATGACCCATGTATTTTACCCAACTGTGACCTTCATAGGACAGGAACCATATCCATTACACAACTGTGACCTGCATAAGACATGACCCATGTCTATTACACAACTGTGACCTTCATAATACAGGACACATGTCTATTACACAACTGTCACCTTCATAATACAAGACACATGTCTATTACACAACTGTCACCTTCATAATACAGGACACATGTCTATTACACAACTGTTACCTTCATAATACAGGACACATGTCTATTACACAACTGTTACCTTCATAACACAGGACACATGTCTATTACACAACTGTTACCTTCATAATACAGGACACATGTCTATTACACAATTGTGACCTTCATAATACAGGACCCATATCCATTACACAACTGTGACCTTCATAAGACTGGACCCATGTCTATAACATGACTGTGACCTTCGTAATACAGGACACATGTATATTACTCAACTGTCACCTTATAATACAGGACCAATGTCTCTTACACAACTGGGCCCTTATAATACAGGACCCATATCCATTACACAACTGTGACATTCTTTATACAGGACCAATGTCTATTACATGACTGTGACCTTCATAATACAGGACACATGTCTATTACACAACTGTTACCTTCATATGACAGGACCCATATCTATAACACAACTGTGACCTTCATAATACAGGACCCATGTCTATTACACAACTGTGCCCTTCATAGGACATGACCCATGTCTTTTACACAACTGTGGCCTTAATAATACAGGACCCTTGCTATTACACAACTGTGACCTTCATAACACAGGACTTATATCCATTACATAACTGTGACTTTCATAATACAGGGCCAATGTCTATTACACAACTGTCACCTTCATAATACAGAACCCATGTTTTTACACGACTGCCACCTTCATAATACAGGACCCATGTCTATTACACAACTGTGACCTTCATAATACAGGACCCATGTCTATTACACAACCATGACCTTTATCAGACAGAAGCCATGGCTATTACACAACTGTGACCTATATAACACATGACCCATGTCTATTGCACAACTGTGACCTTCATAATACAGGACACATGTCTATTACACAACTGTCACCTTCATAATACAGGACCCATGTCTATTACACAACTGTGACCTATATAACGCATGACCCATGTGTATTACACAACTGTGACCCTCATAATACAGGACCCATGTTTATTACACAACTATGGCCTTCATAATACAGGACCCATGTCTATTACGCAACTGTGACCTTCATAAGACATGACCCATGTCTATTACACAACTGTGACCTTCATGAGACAGGACCCATGTCCATAACACAGCTGTGATCTTCATAACACAGAGCCCATGTCTTTTACACAACTGATACCTTCATAAGACAGGATTAGTATCTTCAACACAACTGCGATCTTCATAAAACAGAAGACATATTCACAACAATACATCAATCTGAATTGTCATAGAGCTTCACATGTTTTACCTGACTTGCAGTCTCGGCATGGTCAGTTGACAGGCGGTCCTTGCTCATGTCCACCAGGATGTCCACAACCTCCCCTGCGACTCCAGGCACCCATGTAGGATCTTTCCTGCAATTAAATGCATTTTTTTTTGCAAATATTTGGACGACTCTACAGCTTGAAACACTTTTCTTTTATTTATGACCCACAAACCATCACTAAACTACTACCGGTAGCTATTTTAATCACCATTGCTAAAGACAATACAGTGACTACAGGGATATAAATTAACAGGAGCTCCTTGGCCTATGGCCCCTTAAATTTGTAGTGGGCTCAAAGATTTTCTGAAAAGACCTCTGTGTCCTCTATATGAGATGTTCTAAAAGCACAAAGCTGAGCAACAGTGTTTTCAGTTTTAGTTGGCAACACTAACTACCATTTCAATAAACCTTTATAAGTGTAACAATTCATCAACTGGTGGGTTTTTTGTTTAGAATTCCAAAACAAGAAGTTGCAAGCGTCACAAAAAGTACCGGTAATTACATATTTGTAACATCTAATTGAAACAGTTTTCAGCAGAATGTGATTTATATGAATACAGAATAAATCATTTATGGTAATTACATTGAGGTACATTCCAATCTGGTATAAGAAATTTACAACATGTTTGACATAAACAAGAGCTCTCCATAGGATGACTTATGCCCCCTATAAACGCTTGATAGAAGTTATGAGCTTTTTTCGAAACCTAAACGCAGATTTCGAAACCTAAAGGCGGACCCTAAGTTCAAGGTCAAGGTCACAGGGGTCAAAAGTTGTGTGCATATGGAAAGGCCTTGTCCATATAGACATGCATACCAAATATGAAGGTTATATCTCAAGGGACATAGAAGTTATAAGCATTTTTCGAAACCTAAACGCAGATTTCGAAACCTAAACACGGACCCTAAGTTCAAGGTCAAGGTCACAGGGGTCAAATTTTTTGTGCGTATGGAAAGGCCTTGTCCATTTACACATGCATACCAAATATGAAGGTTATATCTCAAGGGACATAGAAGTTATGAACATTTTTCGAAACCTAAGCACAGATTTTGAAAACTAAACGTGGACCCTAAGTTCAAGTTCAAGGTCACAGGGGTCAAACTTTTTGTGCGTATGGAAAGGCCTTGTCCATATACACATGCATACCAAATATGAAGGTTATAGCTCAAGGGACATATAAGTTATGAGCTTTTTTCAAAACCTAAGCACAGATTTTGAAACCTAAACGCGGACCCTAAGTTCAAAGTCAAGGTCACAGGGGTCAAAATTTTTGTGCGTATGGAAAGGCCTTGTCCATATACACATGCATGCCAAATATGAAATTGGTATCTGAAGCGACATAGAAGTTATGATATTTTTTTGAAACCTAAACGCAAAGTGTGACGTACAGACGGACGGACAGACGGACAGTCTGATCACTATATGCCCTCCTTCGGGGGCATAAAAAATAGAACCATGGTTACCCTGCAGGATCATGAGGTAAATCATCTCCATTGTCTTCCTCTTCCTCACTTGTCTCCATGAAGTAGTCCCCACGTTTCAACAGGCCTTCTGCAACACATTGAGCTAACACATGAACTTCCCTGTCCATGGAAATTTTGTTCAGTTCTGTTTTAATATTTGTCAATAAACAGCATCCTAAAGTGTTTATGCGTAGGAATGTAATCTTACAGTGCTAGAGGTTTAGAACCCGAACATCAGAACAAACAAGAATTTCTATTGGCAAGTAAACGGTGATTATGCAAAAATTAGTTTCCTGCAATTAGAACTATTAATAACTTTGAATAAATTATTTGAAAGACACATAGACACAAACAAAACTTGACAACCTAAAAGGTCTTATGCATGACTTCTTAGAAATACATTTCACTGCATAATAAACATATGAAGGTCTATGCATTTGACTGCCAATAACATTTTTTGTTCTTGCATGGCAATAAGTTAAAGACAACAAAACATCACATAGACTATTTACCATTTGCTACGACTTTTTTTTAAATTAATGCTTAATACAAGACATCTGATTTATAAATAATAAAAAGAAATCAAATCCACAGAGAATATATGCATTATAATACTGAAAAGGATGTGTGCGTGTGTTTTTTTTATATAAAAGCACTGTAGTGGTTTTTGCCCTCAATACATTTTAGTGGTTCTAACTCCAGTGATATTTTCTGGAAAAACAGGACCTGTCTCCATAGGATGACATATGCCCCCGAAAAACGCTTTGATAGAAGTTGAGCATTTTTCGAAACCTAAACGCAGATTTCAAAACGTAAACGTGGACCCTAAGTTCAAGGTCAAGGTCCAAATTTTGTGTGAGTATAAAAAGGCCTTGTCCATATACACATGCATACGAAATATGAAGGTTACATCTGAATCGACATAGAAGTTATGAGCATTTTTCAAAACCTAAACACCGATTTCGAAACCTAACACGGACCCTAAGTTCAAAGTCAAGGTCAAAGGGGTCCAAATTTGTGTGCTTATGGAAAGGCCTTGTCTATAATGACATGCATACCAAATACGAAGGTTACATCTGAAGCGACATAGAAGTGATGAGCATTTTATGAAACCTAAACGCAGATTCGAAGCCTAAACGCAGACCCTAAGTTCAAGGTCAAAGTCAAAGGGGTCCAAATTTGTATGTGCATGGAAAGGCGTTGTCCATATACACATGCATACCAAATATGAAGGTTACATCCGAAGCGACATAAGAGTTATAAGCATTTTTCGAAACCTAAACGCAAACTGTGACAGAAAGACAGACAGATGGACGGTCCGATTACTCGTACTATATGCCCTCCTTCGGGGGCATAAAAAACATCACAAAAACTTCCATATATATATATTTTAATTGATAATTGTAAATTTGCCAATCATTGAAGGGAACAAGATAAAACCACTCATATAACTACTGTCTGTTATTTTATTCTTACTCTTTCTGTTAGACTTCCTCTTATTGGATGTTTCCTTCAGCCTATTTGGTTTTCGCTGTCTTGGACCTTTGGACTTCTTTTTTAATGCTTCCTCTTCATCTTCGCTGTCCGGTTCCAGCTTTTTATCAAAAACCCCGGGGTCAAACTTGATTCTTTCACCTAAAAGGAAAGAAAAATGTTCTCACATATAGTATCATTAAAATTGGTTTATTAATAGTGTGACCACTAAAGTGTTCATAAGCTTTTCACAATTTGAAAAAGTGCCAAAGATTTTGACCCCATGCAACCAAGTTTATGATTCAACCTTGATAGCATTGTTACACATGTTCTTAGCAATTTCATAATGATTGGGGAAAAAATGTGACCTGCAGAAATTTCACATGTTTTAACGAAAACTTCCCTACCATCTGGCGGCCATGTTGTTCAAAGGACAACAACCTTGGAATCTTTCAACTTGGGCAAGCTACCATTTGGACAATTGTTCTCATCGAGTGTCTGAATAATTGGGCAAAAAATGGTGATTCCAAAGTGTACACAAGCTTTTTCTTTATGTTGATCTAGTGACCTAGTTTTTAACTAAATGTGACCCAGTTTTGAGCTGCAAACATTGGGAGAAATGTTCTGACAAAGAAGTATGAAGATTCTGCCACAAATAGGCCTCAAGAGTGCTCACAACAGACAACAAACAAAAGGTGATCACATAAGCAAGTTGTGCTCAGGTGAGCTTAAAGCTGTCTATTCAAAACTAAAACTCACAAACTAAACACAGGATGTAGTGTTATATCATTAACAATACTTTGGTTTGTATTGCTCTATGATCTAGTCATCTCATATCTTATCTGTTTAAAATCACATACATCCACCGAATCAACCATATTAATCTTAATTATTCAAGAGACATTTATGCATATACTGTACAAGTGCTACATATAAGATTTGTTTTTAAAAAATTGTGGAGATCTTGATCAAACTATTTTAAACAATGTGGTGTTTTTTATTCATACTTTAGGCCTCACAATTACCGGACTACCACTATGAACTTACGTAGAACTTTATCCACCAGTAGGTGATTTGTCCTTTCTTCCTTGTGGAACTTTTTCTGAAATAATACAACAGTTTGAAATAAATAGTAGCCACGCTGCTATTTCATAAACTGAGTATACCATAAGATGAATGTGATTAGCTGTATTGTGAAGGGCAGTTCTTATTTTAACATTCATAACAAACAAGATGTGTTTGTGAAACACAATGTCCCCCTATATGATGTTTGACCTTGTAGGATGACCTTGACATTGTGAAGGATGACCTTGACCTTTCACCACTCAAAATGTGCAGCTCCATGAGATACACATGCATTCCAAATATCAAGTTGCTATCTTCAATATTGCAAAAGTATTCATAAAATAAGCGATTTGGGCCACATATATTTGACCTCTGACCTTGAAGGATGACCTTGACCTTTTACCACTCAAAATGTGCAGCTCCATGAGATGCACATGCATGCCAAATATCAAGTTGCTATCTTCAATATTGCAAAAGTATTTATAAAATAAGCGATTTGGACCACATATATTTGACCTCTGACCTTGAAGGATGACCTTGACCTTTCACCACTCAAAATGTGCAGCTCCATGAGATACACATGCATGCCAAATATCAAGTTGCTATCTTCAATATTGCAAAAGTATTCATAAAATGAGCGATTTTGGCCACATATATTTGACCTCTGACCTTGAAGGATGACCTTGACCTTGACCTTTCACCACTCAAAATGTGCAGCTTCATGAGATACACATGCATGCCAAATATGAAGTTGCTATCTTCAATATAGCAAAAGTTATTGCAAAATGTTAAAGTTGGCGCAAACAGACAGACCAACAGACAGACCAACAGACAGACCAACAGACAGACCAACAGACAGGGCAAAAACAATATGTCCCCCACTACTATAGTGGGGGACATAAAAATATATACTTGGTTTAATTTAACTTTTGCTTATTTGTTTGCTTCAAAAGGTCAAAAGTCAATCCACTCCTGTGTTGCATCAGTGCAGTCTCGCTTGCAAATGATTTCTTGCGTTACTTTGCAGACAAGATAATCAAGTTAAGGGATGATCTGGATGCAATATCTACTAACTTATCATCTGCCAATATATCTATAGGTACTTTCAAGGATTCTGGTATGAACATGTTTATTCAAGCCTCTTTCAGAAAATGATATTGCGAAACTGGTCTATTCATCAAAACCTACAACATGTGATGTGGATGTCTTTCCAATAACTAAACTCAAAGCTCATTTTACACAACTAGCACCTGTTGTGACTGAAATCGTCAATGCTCACTGCTTTCTGGTGTGTTTCCTGACGAGTGGAAGGGAGCTGTCATTAAACCTTTTTAAAAGAAGAAAGGGCTTCCACTTGAACTGCAAAATTATCGTCCTGTGTCAAATCTATCATTTCTCTAAAAAATTCTTGAGAAGGCTGCAATACATCAGATAAACAACCACATTGAGTCAAATAACCTCCTGCCAACATATCAAAATGCCTATCGAAAACATCATGGAGTAAAGACAGCCATGGAAAAAATGTACAATGACCTTTTGGAAACCATAGACAAAAACCTAATAACCATTGTAATAATGATAGACCTAAGTGCTGCATTTGACACTATTGATATTCCTATTCTTATTCAAATTCTCCAAAATGAGTTTGGAATCCAAAGTTCCCCAATTAAAATGGATTGAGTCATACCTGACTAACAGAACAATGAAAGTTTTGATAGAACAATCTTCATCTGACACTGAGCCTTTGAGATTCGGCGTCCCCCAAGGCTCCTGTGCTGGACCAGTGAATTTCACTCTGTATATATCGGCCCTCAACAAGGTGGTTCAGAAGTATCCAGCTGATCTGTATGGCTATGCAGACGATCACAAGATTGCCTTCAAGATTCAGGCAGGGAATCATGAA
Organism: Dreissena polymorpha; assembly: GCF_020536995.1. Lineage (NCBI taxonomy): Eukaryota > Metazoa > Mollusca > Bivalvia > Myida > Dreissenidae > Dreissena > Dreissena polymorpha. Next base: position 108,661,880 of record NC_068355.1, on the reverse strand, counting down.
AATGAAGCATAAGTTCTACAACAACTTGACTGTCTCAATGATATTATAAACTGGATGACAACTTTTAAGCTGAAAATGAACCAATCAAAAACAGAAATCATTTTATTCGGAACAAGGCAACAATTATCTAAAATGTCCATTTCAAGTGTGAGTGTTGGAGGATGCATGGTTAAGTTAGCAGACCATGTGAGAGATCTTTGTGTTACAATGACCAACACCCTTAACCATGACCTTCACATCACGAAGAAGTGCCAAATTGCCCAAATGCAATTGCGTAATTTAAAAGCTATACGCAGGCATTTGACACAGAAGTCAGCGGAGGTGTTAGTGCATGGTCTTGTACACTCCCATATTGACTTTTGCAATGGTTTATTCACCGATCTACCAGCTTACCAAATTCAAAAGCTTCAGCGGACTCAAAATTATGCCGCAAGAGTGGACCTGAATGTGTCATTTGATCAACCAAGTACTGAACTCTTGAAACAACTCCACTGGCTACCAGTAAAAGCTAGAATCATGTACAAAATCCTGGTTATGGTCTTTCGTGTTGTCCATGATTATGCTCCAGGTTACTTGCAAGAAATGTTTGTCCCAGCAAACAGTTGGTATAGACTTCGATCACAAAGTGACTGTAATCTTGTTATTCCCAGGAGGCGAACTAAGATGGAGGATAGATCTTTAGCTGTTGTTGACCCGAAGTGGTAGAACAATCTACCAAGCCACTTAAAAATCATTGACAATGAGGGCTGTTTTAGATCAAGACTTAAAACTCATTTGTTCAATCTTTTTCATGGATAACCAACGTGCAGTGTTTGTGAAGCGCAATAGAATATTTTTATAATAATTTTGCGCTATATAAGTAACATGTATTTGTGTTTGTATTTGCATCCAACATCGATTAATAGAAAAATGTCATGGGCGCTCACAAGACTTAATGGCATCATATGCTCATAAAGAATGTTACAGCATTTTTACAAATTATGACCGATTTTATCCTTTTTACCAGACACTGTTTCTTTCATTGAATCTTAGCACAAGCCTGAGGTGGTCTTTTGGTATCAGAGAGGGTAATTAAATGTTTTTAAAGTTTTTATTTACTATAATACGACAAAAGTGCAAACTTGTCACAAAATACATTGCAATGTCTAGGTTACAAATTAAGCTGACTGGCTACACAAGCAATCCCAATCAAAGTTTGCAGGTAAGCTACCCAAACACACAATGTTTGTGTTCTGTACTGAAGTAATTTAGGCTAGTGTTCTTATTTTAGTAAAAATGACCTTGACCTTGAACCAAAGGCCCCCAAATGCAATCCCAAGCAAGGCCTCTGCACAGAATTTGAAAGCATCCAAACTGAAATTAATGAGTGGAAAGCATTTTTCTATTTTTAATATCAGTTTTGTTGACCTTGACCAAACAAGTCCCTAATTCAATCAAAAGCTACACCACTTCTAGCGTGATTTTTGCCTTCCGCCACGCATCAATGTGATTCAACCCAGAGTGACATACACTTTCGTAACTGCGCTACACCGTGGAACACAGTGATGTTGCTGTGGCGAATGGCAGTGACAGGTTCAATAATATACGTTGATAAGAACTCACGCTAGGGCGTTATGAGGAAATAAATCTCACTGTCGACCACAGCGATCGCGGTGAACCACTGTGATCACAGTGTACCACCGCCGCCTTGGTAATTTGCGGTGAAATACAGGTACTTTTTTATAAACATATGTACATTTAGATATATATTTTCATTTGTATGTAATACTTAATATTAAAATTGTCATTTTTTCCAGTCTTTTCTATTACATTTACCCTCTTTACAGAATCCTTTGACATGTCTTACATTGTCATGATCGAGCCTTGATGATAGATTGCGTTTCATGCTTCATGTTCTGTTTCAATTGCATGAAGGTTCTCTTGTTGTTTTTAATTACACATTTGTTTTTGTTAGCATTTAAAAAGTATTGCTTGTTTGTGTACATAAAGAGCTCGCCACCATTTTCATAAAATTTGTAAATTGATATCAGACTATTTTAGTGACTTCCTGTTTCTATTGAGACATTTTTTGCTTAGAATACATGTGTAAATTCAAGAAATCCCAAGTAAGCACTCAATTCAGTGATATTTTATTATCATTGTCATGCGAACAGATCATTTGTCATGTTGGCAAGTGACTATTTTAATATATACCTGTGCTTTGTTTAAAACAAGTTCATTTCGATACATATGTAAATAACGTATACAAAGGAGTCTTAACATGATGATCAATATAAATTCACTTATAATATGTAAATTGATAGTTAACACAATATTAATAATATTAATATAAATATGCACAACATAACATATGTAAAACATATAAATCTTCACTTCGATTGATGTACATGTAAAACACTGTTTAATAAAATGTACATGTATATAGAATACATACAGTCTCTATAAGAAATGTTGATAAGAAATCGCGATTAATTGAACATGTAATAATATAACTTTGAGCTTTTTTAAAACTGTTATACTTTTTATTTCAGGCACCAGATACTACCCAAGGCCTTAACAATAGAGAGTAGTGACTTCTCCTTTTTTCTGAAACAGGGAGGAGTTTGGAAAATCAGGGTGAAGTTTGTGCCAACAATATCAACTTAAAGATTTTCAAAAACAAAACATGTTCATTTCACAACTTTTATTATTTCTATCATTATACTATGTTTTTTTGTAAAAGCAATAACTTCTCATTAAAATCTACTTCATCATTACACATTTAAGTCATTTAACACATTTAAGTAATTTAAGATATGTACCGGTAGCACATTTTCATCACATATTTATCATCATTATATTATCATCATCCCTATGACTGCTTTAGTATCAAAACACAATCTTAATGCATGGAACATCTAGTATATATCAATAACATCACATACTTATAAGAGTTCATCTTAATATCAAATATATCATTCACATATATTCTCAGTTTCACAATACATTAACTGCCAATCTCAAAATGATTCCATATTGTCAATATTCTCACAACACAACAAAATCTCATTTGACAGCAAATAATGTGCGATAATTACTGAAATTGTGTTGAAGAATTGCAAAAACACATTTTTCTGAAGTGTAAAGCACATGTGAATTGCATTCTGGGAATCTCCCATGACACATCAAGTAGACTGTGTATTAATTTTACTAGCTGGGTGAAGAACAAGCTGTCAGAGGACAGCGCGCTCGACTATTCGAGTGCTCGACAGTATAACATTAACCATCATGGGGAAATTGTTCATATTCAATAATTTATTGGACGATCTTTCAAAAATAAAAAAAGGAAAAAAATAAAAATATTTTTGTAGGGGGGGTGGGGTGGTTGAGAGGGGGTATAATGTGGGGTGGGGTCATTTATAAGACGATCTTTCAAAAATAAAAAAAGGAGAAAAAAATAAACAAAAAATTTGGGGGGGGGGGGGGTAGGGGGGTTGAGAGGGGGTATAATGTGGGGTGTGGAAATTTATTAGATGATGTTTAAAAAAACAATATGGGCTCTCCGTTGAAGTGACAGCCATTGTGTGAATATGTTTTTTGTCACTGTGACCTTGACTTTTGACCTAGTGACCTGAAAATCAATAGGGGTCATCTGCCAGTCATGATCAATGTACCTATGAAGTTTCATGATCCTAGCCATAAGCGTTCTTGAGTTATCATCCGGAAACCATTTTACTATTTCGGGTCACCGTGACCTTGACCGTTGACCTAGTGACCTGAAAATCAATAGGGATCATCTGCGAGTCATGATCAATCTACCTATCAAGTTTCATGATCTTAGGAATAAGCGTTCTTCAGTTATCATTCGGAAACCATTTTATTATTTGGGGTCACTGTGAACTTGACCTTTGACATAGTGACCTCAAAATCTATAGGGGTCATCTGCGAGTCATGATCAATGTACCTATGAAGTTTTATGATCCTAGGCATAAGCGTTCTTGAGTTATCATCCGGAAACCATTTTACTATTTCGGGTCACCATAACCTTGACCTTTGACCTAGTGACCTCAAAATCAATAGGGGTCATCTGCGAGTCATGATCAATGTACCAATGAAGTTTCATGATTGTAGCCATTAGCGTTCTTGAGTTATTATCCAGAAACCGTTTTACTATTTCGGGTCACCGTGACCTTGACCTTTGACCTAGGGACCTGAAAATCAATAGGGGTCATCTGCCAGCCATTATCAATCTACCTAAGAAGTTTCATGATCCTAGGCATAAGCGTTCTTGAGTTATCATTCGGAAACCATTTTACTATTTCGGGTCATTGTGACCTTGACCTTTGACCTTGAGACCTGAAAATCACTAAGGGTCATCTGCGAGTCATGATCAATCTACCTATCAAGTTTCATGATCCTAGGCCTAAGCGTTCTTGAGATATCATTTGGAAACCATTTTACTATTTCGGGTCACTGTGACCTTTATCTTTGACCTAGTGACCTGAAAATCAATAGGGGTCTGATCTGCGAGTCATGATCAATCTACCTATCAAGTTTCATGATCCTAGGCCTAAGCGTTCTTGAGTTATCATCCGGAAACCATTTTACTATTTTGGGCCACCGTGACCTTGACCTTTGACCTAGTGACCTCAAAATCAATAGGGGTCATCTGTGAATCATGATCAATGTTCCTATTAAGTTTCATGATCCTAGGCTAAGCGTTCTTGAGTTATTATCCAGAAACCACCTGGTGGACAGACCAACCGACCGACAGACATGTGCAAAGCAATATACCCCCTCTTCTTCGAAGGGGGGGGGCATACAAAAAATTGGGGGGGGGGGGGTAGGGGGGAAGGGGGGGTGAGAGGGGGGGTATAATGTGGGGTGTGGTAATTTATAAGATGATGTTAAAAAAAAATCGGGGGGGGGGGAGGTTGGGGGGAGGGAGGTTGGGGGGGGGGGGAAGGGATTCTGGGTAGGGGCGTGGGGTTTTGTTTGGGTGGAATCCATAGTGGTATTCAGGCAAGTGTTGTTTCGTCAAAGGAATAATAAAATGTGATCATAAATAAAGAAGTTATGGCAATTTAAGCAAAATGTTCAATTATCTAAGTGTAAAAGGGTTCATTATTATGTCAAAATGCTTGATACAGTGATCTGCTATTGTTTATAGGTTCGGGTCATGTTGGTAAACAAGTATGCAACATATAAAAGCAATATGTCAAAGGATATAGGAAATATTTGGGGTAGTACGCAAACTTTAATATAGATTTATCAATAATATGCATATTCCAAGTATAAAGGGGGCAATAATTATGACAAAATGCTTGATAGAGTTGTCTGCTTTTGTTTATAGGTTGGGGTGAAGTTGGTTAACAAGAATGCAAAATATAAAAGCAATATGTCAAGGGACAATGAAAATAAATGGGGTAGTACGCAAACTTTAACATTTGCTGCATATTCTAAGTGGAAAAGGGGCCATAATTATGACAAATGCTTGATAGAGTTCTCTGCTATTGTTTATAGGTTGGGGTCATGTTGGTAAAAAAGTATGCAAAATATGAAAGCAATATGTCAAGGGACAAAGAAAATATTTGGGGTAGGACGAAAACTTTAACATTTGCACGCTAACGCAGACGCTAAGGCTAACGCTCACGCCGACGCAGGGGTGAGTAGGATATCTCCACTATATATATTTCATATATAATAGTCGAGCTAAAAAAGTAAGCGTGTTCACGCACAGTCTATTGAGTTTAAAATCGGTAACGGCATTCTGACTTTCTTTCACCCAGCCATCTGCCAAAAACCAGCAATTATCAGATGGTCAATCAATTATCACATAATCATTAGACAACTTACTGCATGGGCGAAAATACGAGTGTTATGATATATCAACCAATATTAAGCGACTGCTTTGTCACGGTCAATTAGCGATCCGTGCGGTAAATTGTGTAATCGTTAGATAAACAACAAACAATAAACTTGCTAATCACCTGCAGGCGGTAGCACGCCCTAGCAAAAATAATTGGGCGGCTTGATTTTCGCTTTTCCGGTCTTGCTTACTAAAAAAATCTGGTGACTTGATCTTTGCTTTTCTGTACTCGTAGGTTGAAATCATGGGCGATAGAGCGAAATTATAGAGCGAAATTATTGCTCTAGTTGCCCGTAAGAGTTGTCTCTGGGTAAGACCAAAAATATGTTTTTCAGAAAATAAGGATGTAATAACAATGCTGACAAGATTTGAATTATTTATATTATAAACATTTATTAAAATACATAATAATGTTACAAATATTAATTTTTTATACATCTTTATCTTTTTATTGTAGATGTCTTGTATTTAAATAAGATACATTCTTGTTTACTTAGAAAATAATGATGGAAAATTTGATCTCTACATCATTTTACGATATCTAATAAAATATGGATAATTTGATGTTTGCATCAATTTACACATAAAAGACCTGTACAGATGGTATTTGAACAGTTCTACTCACTTCTGAATGTATTTTCTATTACAATCACAACAAAAATTTACACTCTCATCTACTTGCTAAGATGGCGATATATTTTGATAATAGGTTAATAGGTAAACAAGACTTCTGTGGTCGGAGACACATGCCTGCAGAAGAGTGCTTTGAACAAGTGACCCTAATTTCAATAGGGGTCATCTACTGTTTAAGGCCAATTTACATGCGAAGTATCAAGCCAATATGTCAGTTTGTTGACGAGTTATTGATCTGAATTGATATTCACACTTAGTGTGACAGTGACCTTGACCTTTGACCTAGTAACCCCAATTTCAATAGGGGTCATCTACTGTTCAAGGTCAATGCACATGTGAATTATCAAGCTAATAGGTGAATCAGTTAACAAGTTATTGATCGGAAACAATTTCACACTTAGTGTGACAGTGACCTTGAACTTTGACTAAGTGATCTAAAATTTAATAGGGGTCATCTACAGTCCAAAACCAATTCACATGGGAAGTATCAAGCCAATCAGTGAATTTGTTGATGAATTATAAATCTAATGATGTTCACACATATTATGACAGTGACCTTAACCTTTGACCTAGTGATCCCGATTTCAATAATGGTCATCTACTGTCCAAGGTCAATTCAAATGTGAAGTATCAAGCCAATCGATTGATTTGTTGACAAGTTGTTGATCAGAAATAAAATTCACGCTTAAGGTGACAGTGACCTTTGACCTAGTGACCCAAATTTCAATAGGGGTCATCTACTGTCCAAAGCTAATGCACACGTGAAGTATCAAGCCAATCGGTCGATTTGTTGACGAGTTATTGATCGGAAACGAACTGGTCTACCAACAGAACGACCGCTAAACAGACTGACTGACATCCAGCAAAGCAATATACCCCCTCTTCTTCGAAGGTGGGCATAATAAAGAAACTCTGATATGACATTCACAGAAACTACCGTAATTGCAAACCGACAGATCTTATTTAGTACATAAAGTAATTATAAAGTCTACATATAAGATGGCAGACATAAAGGTTTCGTGTTAATTGAAATATAAAACACTGTTGTTTTTGTTATTCACACAAATTGATGTTTATCACAATATTCCTTCTATTGCGCTTTTCTTTGAAATATGTGAAGAAATAAACTTGTTACTGAACAAAACAAGTATAGACATAGTCACTCCCCAACAACTGATCTTTTTGCATTAAAATATCACTGAGTTGAATACTTACTGCCAAAGGCTCAAATGTATATCCCAATCAAAACATGAAACCAGTTACTAAAATAGTCTGATATCTAATTACAAGTACATATTACATGCTTATATGTAATTATTGGAAAACTATACATACACAAAAAAGAAAGCATTTTCAAAATGTTAAAAAAAAATCTTTAAACAAACAGCAAGTAAAACTAAATGCAGAAACTATACATTTACCTGCATTTCACCACGGCAAAAATTAAAAGACATATGTTGTCAATGAAGAAATTTCATTTCCTCCATTTGACAAAATTAGAAATTATTTATGTATTGTTATTACAAATAAAACACATGTTGGAATCATGCATTTTTATATTTATAATGTAAAGCCACAATTACACATAAAATGTCTAACTTCATTTCATAAATTCCTTAAAAAAAATCAAAATGTCTGTTTGTCACTACCATGTTTAAACAAGAGATGTGTTTGTCAGAAACACAATGCCCCCTAATGCCCTGCTTTGATTTTTTTTTTTACCTTTGACCTTGAAAGATGACCTTTCACCACTCAAAATGTGCAGCTCCATGAGATACACATGCATGCCAAACATCAAGCTGCTATCTTCAATATTGCAAAAGTTATGGCCAATGTTAAAGTTTATCGGACGGATGCACAGACTAACAGACAGAAGGACTGACAGACAGTCCACCCCAGAGGGGGTAATCACGTGAAAGTCAAGATGGCGACGTCCACGCTGAGCGGTTATTTTTAGCCGTTTTAAACCCTTTATTACTCTTGTTTAGTTTTTAAACGACGCTCCCTTTTCAGCCGTATCAGTAAAAAAGTGATTAGCGTTTATTACATATTTAAATTCGCTCTGTATCTCGACTTTACTCCCCGCAAATTTTCTTAGTGGAGCCCTAATTAGGTCATCCCGCTAAGAAATTTTGCACCTAGTAAAGTCGAGATAAAGAGCAAATATTACTACAAAATAAAAGCCAGTAACTTTCTTGCTAATATAGCTGGATAGTTGGCGGAATTTAAAATATAATACAATATTAAAGGGTATAAAACGCCGAAAAATACCGGCCTCGACATAGACGTCGCCATCTTGATAATCACGTGATTACCCCTTCTGTGCCACCTTACCGGGGTTATTAAAAATTGGAATTGTATACCTTCAATTCAAAAAGATTCTATCAATATTACACTGTAACTAGAAATATATCTAGCAGAAAAGAGTGAATTAGCATAGTTTTAATAAATGATTATACTTAATGTTTATTCCCATGTAAACAGAATATGGCATCTCCTCATGGAGAACATGTTCTGTAAGTTATTTAAAACAATGTTATAAATGATGAAGTTACAGTGGGGTCAAGCAGATGGACAAATGTATGCACGCACATACTGGTACTATTACTCTCAAACACAACTGAAGCAAGCTTACAACAAGAGAGCTTGACAAAAAACATGTATTATGGTAGTTTGAACAATCTCTAACACAGCTATTTTACTCTCATAACAAGAATTACAAGCAAAATGAAATTATTGATACCAAATTAAATGGGATTAATGCCCATCATGTAAATAAGAAAGGAATAAAATCAATAAAAGCATTTTATAAGCATTATTTATTTTTTAATGAACTTCGAACCATGCTTGCACTTGTGATTTTTTAATTTATCAGTTTAAATTATTTTAATCTTTATTATTCATTATAAATTATGTAAATAAATTGGTTTGCAATTGTGTATTATAAAAAATTAAGAACATATGTAACTGAATTTCTAATTTACATTGTATTCAATATTGAAGACTTTAATTTTAATGAAACATTATAATAATATTTATTATAATAACATTATAATAATAATTATAATGTTTCAAAATCAATTCAATTATTTGTGCTATTTATTATATAATTATTTTATTACACATTATTAAATAATGTATAATAAAATAGTTATATAATAAAATAATGATTATTTGTATTAATTTATTTTGATATTTTTTATTTCAGCAACAACAAGTTTTGTTATTGCCTCTAAAAACACATAATTCAGAAAATTATTGACAGGTGCCAAATCAAAAGTAAACTTTGTGGTAAATCAATCATCAATATACAAAATTAATCACTCAGGGTGTTTGATTAACAGTAATCTGTCATGATTGATTGACCACTGTCCCCCATCAGGCATGAATGAGCAATTCTGACCCACACTTTTCATGCAATTATTGCAAACAATCAACAAACAATCACTACAGAAGATCTCACACCTATATGGCTTACCAGCCTTAAGCCAAGCCCTCATGAAAATCACAGGTTAGAAGGTGTTACAGCCAATCAGTGAAGCTTTTAGGAACTAATTGACACTTATCACCAATCACAAGTGATCAGACAAATCCTGGGTATATTACAGACCTTGACTTGTCAAAAATCATAAACCAAACTCAACTTGTAAACAGTTTATGAACAGAGAGAAAAGTGAAAAGCATAGAATAAAAGAATAGATCTAAATCTATTGGGACTGTGAATAAATATCAAGTGTGAACCATCAGATTAATTGTATGATCTTTTACAATGGAAGATTTTGGTGATCTGAATTTGCAGGCTGATGGCAAGCTGAGTAGTTTTGAGGACCTATACGCAAGCATGGACCCTGATCTTGGCGGCAACAGCACTCGGCCAGCCAGCACTATGAGCTTCAACTCATGGACCTTCTCACCAATATCAGAGGAGGTCTCATGCCATGATCAATCTGCAGAGATCCATACATCGATCAATCAGCATCCAGCTACCGTGGTGCAACAGCCGATCAGCAACAGCGTTGTCAACTATGCCCCACAGATGCAGCGCAACATGAGCCAATGTGAGTACATGTATCCGAATACCATAACCTACCACCAGCAGGTGAACATCCACAACTTCATGAGTGGCTACTACATGAGACCACCTGCATGGAAACCTGAATACCCTTGCACCAACGTACACAACTCTGGCTACCTAGGACAACCTCCAATACAGCAGTCAATATATCACGCTGACCCACTGACTACAATCAACACAGCTGAGCTAGAGTTTGCAAGATGCTCGACTCCCGAGTACATGATGGCACTCAACTCGCTGCACCAGACAGACTCTCCCTTAAAACATGACCACATTTTGGCGGGAAATTTCTCGTTTGAGAGTACCCCAGCTGGAAAAATGATGTCCAGCTTCAACCAGGACAGTGGCTACTCATCTGACATTGCAGCGTCCCCAATCATACATTTACAGGTATGAACAAGCATTTTTATTTTATTGATTATTATTTCATTAACAATTCAACGTGGATCTGGATTGATATTTTTATTGATTATGTTTTTTGTAAATATCTCAAAAAGACAATACAATTATTATCATTAAAATCAAATGCAATTGTTTCCTCAATTGAAATAAAAACACATGAAAAAATCAATAATATACCTACATGTTTTGAAGAAAAAAATAAATTTAAAAAATCTGCATATATTTGACACAAATATATTACGATCTGACCAATACATTGGTATACAATACTTTTACCATCATTTTCAGGATGGCAACATCAAGCTAGCCCACCACAAGGTCACCTCGACCCCACAACCCCCGCCGGTCCACAGGATGACCAACATGCCTCTAGTCAAGAAGGAGAACATAGCCCCTACCGCTCCCAAGCTCCAGAACACAAGGTACACTGCACCTGCTGTGTACAATGCCCACGTCGCCCTGGGCAACGATGGACATGTGCGCCAGGGAATGGCTGCAATCAAGAGCCAAGGGACAACTGACCGTGTGATGGGATCTTTGTTGCAGTGTGATCAGAAGTATTCCTTGGATGTTAAAGCGTCTTCTTCTGAGTTGGTGCAGACGAAAGCAGAGAAAGACACTGCTAGATTTACAAGCATGGCCGAGTATCAGCAGGCTAAGAAAGCGAAAACTGCAGACACAAAACGTAAAGCATCATCATCCAGTGAGTATAATCGAAGACGCCACAACGAACCCCTGAACAACCATGCTCTGGATGTAATGAACGAGTGGTATCAAACCCACTCAGAGAATCCCTACCCAAACAAGGCACAGAAAGAGGAGCTGTCCAAGCGTGGAGGTATCACAATTGCTCAGGTAAAGTCGTGGTTCGCTAACAAGCGTAATCGTAGCAATAACACCCGGCCGAAAAAACAGAAGCTTGAAATGGAGGGTAGACTTATGGAGATCTGTCATCAGCTCGCTAGAGATGCCCAGAAACCAGAAAAAGACAATGCCTATTATATACAACAGCTGTCATCCATACTTCATACTGCAAAACACTAACAATGGGTGTTGTAGGGCAGTATTTATCCAATAGTTCTATCCTTGTTATTTTTCATTCAATGTCTACATGTCTTTCATATGTGTTACGTTACTAGTCTTTAATATTTGTTTGTTCATTCTTGTTGCTTGTTGCATTGTCTATTACATTTAAATGCTATGACTTGTCAAAACTACTTGGATTAATATTTGATTTACATAATGAACATTGATGAAATAATCTGCATTCCATTGATCAATGCAAAACTGTGATATATATGTATGGTAAACTCTTGTGATATTTTGGAGAAGTTAAACTGTGATATACTATTTCCAATTTATTTACTGTGATAAAAATGCCTCATCATTTCATAGATCATATCATTATCAAATTTATATTAAAATAAGTTTGTAGTCATCTCATTTGAGTATTTAAGTGCAATTTATTTATAACAAAATAGTTTGTCCTAGTGTATGTATGTATCGATGTATAATGTATGTATCTGTGTAGTCATGTGTTACTTGAATGCATTGTTACTTGTTAAGAATTCAATGTGCTATTTCTCTCTTGTACTTCTTATGTAAATATTGTACATAAACTGGTACCATGTATTTTCAATTTTATAATGATATTATTGAATATGTAAATGAAACAAAACACTCTTTCTGGTAGTTTTTCTTTACACCAGGGGCCCGTCTTATCAAAGATCGTACGACATTCTCACCTTACGATGCAATTTTCGAAGCGCCATAAATACGTAACCGTCACATTTATAATTACTTTTGTTGAACCTTTCCATTCATTTTCAAAGTAGCTGTCAAATATCCTTTATATTTGAAACATACAAATCATTATCACTTACATTTTAAAATTACAAAATTCAATCGTAAGTTAACATTGTCGTACGATCTTTGATAAGACGGACCCCAGGACCTTTATTCACCAAACAATATTAGACTTAAGTCTAAGAATAAAGAATATTATTAAAATTGGAATACTCCTGAATTGCTTTAAATTTGAGTCAAACTTGACATATGCCTCCTCTTTGGTCATCAATGTCATCATTCATGTAGAACAGTCCGTAAATGATACTTACATCAGTGCCAACATATTTAAATGCTGGATGTATTTTTCTGAATTCTATATCTATTTTTTTATTCATAGATCTTAGAATGAGCTGGCGAGTAAAAGTCCAGGACAAAACTTGTTTAAATTAATAATTGTTTATCAGCCAATTAAGATGTGTAATTCAGATGCATACCTTGACTTACAGCACAATATACAAAATATTAATCAAAGTACTGACAGTACTGGTGTGATGATGCTTTAGAAGCAGATGAATATAAAAGCATCAATAACGGCCACCTGAATTTACCGGTCACCTGCAGACAACAGTCAGTCTGGAATCCCCCCGACGAAAAACACTCTATATTACACTTGAATTTAACGGCCACCTGACCATAACGGCCAACGGCCACTATATTCCACTCCGAAATTCATGTTTGACCTGAAATCAACGGTCACGCGTCAGTCGTGTCGAGTCGCGAAAATTAAAAACACAGCACATTATTTGTCCGTCTATTTTGCGTTTAAAGCGTCTGAAAGCAGTAATTGTCTATGATATTATAAAAGCGGTCCGCTGCGAGTAAACAAATAATAAGGTGTTGAGAAGGTTTCTTTTCCGGGGAAAATTGTGGGGGTATCTTCAAAAGAAAATATATCAGAGTTTATGACTTGTTGAAAGTAATTATCGCTAAATTAAATGACCGCTATTTCTTTGAATTAGAACGGAACAATTACACCGTACTATCGGTTTATGACAGCGAATCCGCTTTTTAGACGTTTACGGACGTGACGTCAACGGAACCTGACAAGCTTTATTTACTGAATGAATGAGATGCATGAGTAAACAATTATACCAGCGTTGATAAAGTCATTGTTTAATTTAACAATATGAAATTAAATCAATCTAAAAGAAAATATTCTGTTATTAAGCTTTGTTAATGCAATGAGCATTTGTTTTACACGGTATGCAAACGACTGGGTGAGGTAACGACGTAGTAATACTACCAACTGACCAACCTTCTTAAAATTGTGATCCGAATTCAACGGTCACCTGTGGACAATGGTCACTTTGATCATTTCCCTTGACTGACCGCTGAATTCAGGTTTGACTGTAGTTTTTATTGCTTGTCATTTATCCGCATCCTTAATTTAAGATTTGGCATAGCTGCAGTGTACATGGACTTAAGACAATCCGCAGTTCTTTGTAAAACTTTATTAAGAAAAAGAGGCTTTTTTGGCATAATTTTTTCGTACACAACATTGTGGGAACGAAAATTTTGGATACGAAAATTTTTTTGGATATGAACAAATTATGCCAAAAAAATGTGCGTACAAAAAGAATTTGGGTATACAAAAACAAAAAAGAAAATGAGTATGAAACAAAATTAGGGTATGAACAAAAAATTGGGTACAAAAAAATGGGTACAACAATTTTTGGGTACAATAAAAAGAGGATAAATGGGGTACCTGTAAGTATATTGGGTACCCAAAAAGTATCATTTGAAAATTGGTGTACAGTGAGGTATACTTCAAAGTACCTGAGGTACAGGGAAGTAGCACCCGTGGGGAAATTGACCCATTCAGCCAAAGTACTGGTACATAGATTGTTAGAGATAACAAATTTGGTACAAAACAAAATTTTGGTACGAAACAAAATTTGGGTACGAAACAAAATTTGGGTACAAAACAAAAAAGAGTACGAAAAATTTGGGGTATGAAAAAAATGTGGGTGTCTGCTTCCTGTCCCGAACCTCTCAATAAATTTGAAAGAGGATGGGAACCAAGCTGCCTTTACCTTTATCAATGATAATCAGCGAGGTATGCCGTTTGTGAAAAATTAGCTAATTCAATCGGACTGGCTCGGTCTTTTCATAGGTTGCCATTGAAAAAAAATAATTCAAAGTATGATAACTAAGACGAGCTGCTTCGCTGAAGCAGCATTATATAAAATACATGTAATTTTAAACAAAACGCGACATAATCCCATTAAAAGACTATCTATATCTTACAATTCTCTTCAGAAGCCAGTCTTATAATAAATCATACCACAAATTTAATTTATGATCCGATAAATGATATTCATTAAGTATCGTATTTTCCAATCTCTCATACCTTTCAATCTTTCACATATCCTTTTTGTTAAGAAGACATTGATCCTAGAAGTCTATTTGTATGCCCCAGCATCAACTGATGCCATGATGCATATAACGATAGGCTTATCGGTTTGTTTATTCTTCATCTTACAAGTTTAACTCAAAATAAAACATTTTGTACTGCATCAATAATGATTGGTACAAAGAATTGCTACCTGCATGGTGTCTTTGAACAAAATCAACACACCCACAACACCTAACCTTAGTTCAACCCACATCAACCTGCTTTTGGACTTCAACTTCAACGGTCCCAATTCATGGTAAATCCAAAATTACATGCTTCATCTAACATCAATAATGCTTCCTAAAAAACTTTCATACTTGCATGAATGATGCTTTGAACAACCATAAAAATTCATCATCTGACCTCATTTCGACCTTGTTCTACTGTTTGACTAATTACAGAGATGTCAGTTTTGTCTTACATAAAAACTGCTTGCTACAAATTGTTTCAACTTTAATGGATGAGAATTTATACACAATAAACACACCTCACCTGACCTTATTTTGACTTTGAGATAGACCTACTTTTGGAGTAATTCAGAACGTAAATATTCTGAATTGTTTTGTCTAACACCAATAGTGCTTGCTGAAAAGCTTTGATACTTGCATGGATATTATGTATGAACACTCTCAACACACTAATATACCATGACATTGACCTATCTACCTTTGAACTAATACAAATGGGACAACGAAACAAAACTGAAAAGGCTTCCTCTAGGACAAAAGCGTTTTTTGAAACATCATCTTGTTGTAAGCTTAATGTTAAATTGTCACTATAATGTGTCATAATATATTGTAAAACAGGACATGAGCTAGACCTTTTGGGTTGTACATGAGTAGTTTATAATCGATATGGAAAAAACAAAACGATTATATGCTTTTCATCTAAAGTGTGAACAACCAACACTTACAATTTGTTCAAGCTGAAGCAGTAGTTTATACACAATTCCTCCATGACACTTTATAGCATAGATTATCACAAGTCTCTTATAAACCAACTGACACAAATGACAACCAAGTTCAAGTAATATTTAATAGTTATCCAGGTAACCAAGGTTCTATCAAAGATAAATATATAATCATCCAATACAGATTTCTTAAAAAGTGTTTCTAATAATCTGGGTCGTAGCAAGCATATACAATGGGAAAAATCACAAGCAAACAGAAGGGGTTAACACAGGCCCTTTATTTTCATGAATAAATTTGATTTAAATATAACAATTTCATATTGGCAACATTAAACAATTCCAAATAAAAGCTGAACTATTTGAACTATGGGGGGGGGGGGGGGGGGGGGGGGGGGGGCGGAGGTAAAAATTGGGGCTGCTCAGAATCTCAAAAGTATATAGTTTACCCAATTTCCCAAAATGACTGTCTTTTCCAAATTGAAGGTTTAATAACTACTTAATTTGCAACAGTCAGTTAATTAATCTCCCTATCCAGCTTGATGCATGGATCCTTAGTTTAGTTGAAAAATATTTATTTAGATTGATTGCAGAGAAATCCTAAGGTTTATGGAAACACTTAGTTCATTTCCTGGGTAAAACCAGTCCTTGAAAAGAAACATTGAAAACTCTTATTGTCCATTATCTAGTATGTGTAAGCAAAAACAAAATCACAAACTTGAGATTTGCAAAATGGTACAAAAACAACTGTGAGATAAATTATACCATAACATTATGTATATTGTATTTCCCTTCAGTGATTTGATTCATATTCAGGTGTCTGTCATAACAAACAGTATTAGACAAATTAAAATTACAATACACTATTTGAAATACACTATTTTCAAGTGTAAAATACTTCACATTAAAAAAAGCATTATACACACATGCATGATAAGTCAATTTTAGAAAAGCTTTATCATTAATATGTTCATTATTGTATGAATATACAGGGCTCCCCTTGGCCCCAAAATTTCTGTAGCCAACATTTTAGCCAAAGGATTTTTTTGTAGCCAAATTTTAGAAACTGTAGCCAAAGTTTTAGCAAAGCATTCGGAACCGCTTGTTGTAAGCATAGGCTAAAGTAGTGTAAAAGAAGAAACAAAAAAATAGAAGCTTTAATATGTTTATATATTATATTGATCATCAATGACTATTTTTACTGAGAAAAAAATATATCATTAATTTTAAATTGTTGAAATATCTTTGATAAGACAGGACAGATGAAATATAATCATCCTGTAAGTTTTTTAATATACTCATGAACAAAGTTGAGTCAAGATAATATTGACAAGCTTTTATACAATACCAACACAACATATACAATGCATACATGTTATACCTTAATGTCCTCCCTGGTTCTGTTTGGGAACAGCTGTGTGATGAGGAAGAAGTCAATGCCAATCATGGCAAGGGCTTTGTAAAACTTCATAGTCTCTGAAATTAAAACACATTATGTAGAGGATCTGTGTAGGCTTTGGTTAAATATTAATTACATTTTGCTGAGTAGAAAAACAAGGCGTTAAGTGAGGATTTGTTTTGCTTTACTTACTAGTGATCATAGATATTAATATGGAATGGTCTAAATAAGTTAAACTGCTTCAAGTTTAACCACTCCAAATTAACCAATGATATTCCAAAATTAAGATCATTGTCTCAACAGCATCAGACTTGTTAAACTTAAACTCAGATTATAGAAATCTAAATGCTTTCCTTACATCACAACTTAAAGTTACACCATCCATTGTTTGGACAGTTGTGTAAATAACTTAAGTTACATACTTTTAATAAAGTGAATAATAGTGATTATAGTGAAAAAAGCCCTGTCAATCCCAACACTACCATCTCCTACCTCTCTGTGACCAGGGTTTGGAGCGGGTGGGGGGTCGTTTCATGAAGCTCATGTAGGTGGTGGTGGTGTCCGTCTCATCAATGACGTTGCTGTTCCGGGCAACCCCCTTGTTCAGGTCCTCCTTTACCACTAGGCTGCAAGACATTAAAACAGAAAATGTGTGTGTGTGTGTTTGTTTGAAAGGCTTTATTTCCTTCCCAGTGAACCGCCGTTTTTCACAAACTTGAGAGGTTCAAGACTAAAATTTCTACAATTTTAAAAAGTTTGCGACTAAAGTATTCACAATTTAGAACGCTTCATGACTCATTTTTGTACAATTTTAAAACGTTGATTACACAAAATGAGGGTGCAAACTCCGCATCACAAAGTTGGGAAACAAAGCCCTTGCTTCGTTGTATATTAAATTATATGAGGACCTAGAGAGTGGACCAGAACTTCTACCAAATGAACGTACTAATCAGACTAATACAAGTTGGGACAAACTTTAAAATTATCACAGTATTTAATGCTTTGAGGTTGTTTTTTTATTGGCAGATATTAAATTTTCATAGAAATGGTAATTTTTATGGAATTAGAATTACCCTGAGGAAACCCCAACCACCAACCATGCTGACATACAATGGGATTGGGTATTGTTCCATAGGTGAGACCAACCATGTACCAACCGCTATTTCACATGGCTACCACAGACTATCAAGCATTCTCTGGGTCACCAATATTGACTGAACAACTAATAATGCATAATTGAAATCAGGAGAAAACAGCCGGGTAGGGTGGGGGCTTTTTTGTTGCACTTTATCGACGTAATTCTTTCGCGTGACACACCCTCTTATGATGGTGAACAAATGTGCCAAATGATTTTAAAATCTCACAATGAACGACAAAGTTATGGCCCTGACAAGCTTGTTTAGCCCGCCCGCCGACATTTGTCAATCAAATAACCAGTTTTATCCTTCGGAAAACCTGGTTAAAAATGCCAAGCCCCCCCCTGGCAGCCATGTTATTCAACCAACCAGAACCATTTTCGGACTTGTCCAAGATATCATTGGCACAAAATCTTCTGACCAAATTTCATGAATAACATACAAAAGACAAAAGGACAAAAGGTGATCACAAAGTAAATTAAATGTTTAAACAAGTATAAAATTTATTAACTATGACTAATTTATTCTTTTTAAATCATGATCACACACTGGGATTGTACTTCAGACAAGAAGAAACCTGGTGCCACCAATAGAAGAAAGAAAATCATTTGATAAAAAAAATCTCCCATCAGAATAACCTTTTCTCGTTGATGATAATGTTCCCATCTGGCCCCACAGTGACCTGTGGGACAGGCAGGGGTGTGTCTTCCATTAGCTCCTCCTCTTCCTCAGACTCTGCCCCCTGGACAACATCCACTATGTTCTCTTTCTCCACACCTTCTGCAGCCACCTTGTTCTTATGTCTGAAGAGAATAATATTGTATACTTAATATGTATTGTTTTAACATCTTTTGCACAAAATTCTTAGACTAAAATTGTTTTCTGTAAATATTCATCCTACTGTCTTAATTCTCAAACAGTCCTGTTGTAAGGTCTGAAGTAAATATTTAGTTTGTTTATTGTTTATTTGGGGTTTTGCCTGTTATTTTCAACAATATTTCATATCTATAATGACAGTTATAGAACCTACTTACACTTGTCCTGGGTAAGCTGGTTTACCAGTACTAGGGGCATACTTACACCAGTAATTGACAACTGACAGACTTTTATCAAAGGTAGAGAAAGAATGTTAGTAGAAACAATTTCATAACACATTTTAAGAAAAATTTATGTGCCAGAAATTGAACCCGCAATCCTTTTATTGTTCCCACTGAACTAGGAGGTCCAGCGAGTAGAAAAAACCTGTAAACTTACATTTGGTGCATACACACTCTTTGAACAGTATCCTTTAAGCTCACTTATAAAGAGGAAATTATATTCTTTCTAATATTCTGTCCTATTCTCATTACTGAAGAAAATAATTTGGTAATAAAATGACTTCATGCCTAAACTACAACTTTGTCACAAAGACGTCATATACCTGTGCACCTCTCTATGAACTATATTGAAGGGCAAATAACTCAGGCATGTGTGGATGGATCACTAGGGATGGCAAAATGTTTGTTTTTTCATTAACTTCATGGGGATGATATGTAAAAAGAATCAATTTAATAAATTGAAAATGGGTAAAAACTTGGCAACACATACACTTAACAGCCAAAGAGAAGAAGCAACTTTTAAGGACCACTGTCCCTGATTGAGTAGCTTACTTCATTGGGTTACTGGACGGGTTCCAGTGTATAAGGTCCTTCATGCGCATGCTGGTGCGGTCAGGGGGTTGGTCCACTGGGGCATCTACCATCACACGCCGCACTTTCTTCCGACGTGGCTGGAAAACAGACGTAAAACATGTACAAGGGCACAGTGACATGTACAACATTATTTTTATAGCTTAATGTTGTAGCCTCAAGTGCATTTGACATAATACCAAACTCTGGAATTAATTATTCTTATCACGAATCATATTAAAGTCCCTGCTGGCATGTGAAAGTTACACAATGGACATTTTTTTCAGGATCTTTAACCTTGATTTGTGACCTTGCCCTTTAACCTTGATTTGTGACCTTGCCCATTAACCTTGATTTGTGACCTTGCCCTTTAACCTTGATTTGTGACCTTGCCCTTTAACCTTGATTTGTGACCTTAACCTTTCATAGAATTCAAGTTTTATGTGAATTGGTCATGGGCCAAATACAGAGCTGTCTGTGCGAAACAAAAAGGCCACATCCAGGGCAACAGATAAGATTTTATGTCAATTAGTTTTTACTGCAAGCTTTTTGGAACAATTTTTTATTTTTTTCCTTCAAAACTAGTCGGTTAGTTTTTGACAAGTTGATAAAAACTATTTTCTCCTCTGCATCCTTGCGTTTGGTACTTTTTTGTGCTTGACTATCATGTCCTTTTCAACATTGCTTGATCCAGCTCTAGCCAATACTGTTTAAACATTACTTTTCATACCAATGTTGCAGTTAAGGCGCATATCCAAACACTCTCAATCAATGACAAGCTAGTAAAAATGATTTTTCCGCAATGTTTGTTTTTCAAAAAAATTTGCCGCAGTGTTTTGTGCCGAATATTTAAGAATCTGAAAAACTGACAAAGAGCCATGAAAAAATTCATAGTTATGATTCCAATATCAGAGGCTGGGGATTTTTTTTCATGGCTCTTTGTCAATTTTTCTCTCATTAAACATGATTTTATATATTTATTTGAATATATTGGGCTCATGGGTCCATATACTATCCAGGGTATGTTACTTCAACCTGTGAGATAATACTGTGTAACAAGTAATGACAATCAGTATGAGATAATACTGTGTAATAATTATTGACAATTAGTATGAGATAATACTGTGTAACAATTAATGACAATTAGTATGAGATAAAACTGTGTAACAATTAATGACAATTAGTATAAGATAAAACTGTGTAACAATTAATGGCAATCGGTATGAGATAATACTGTGTAACAATTAATGGCAATCAGTATGAGATAAAACTGTGTAACAATTAATGGCAATCAGTATGAGAAAATTTCTGAAATTACTGTGTAAAAATTAATGGCAATCGGTATGAGATAATACTGTGTAACAATTAATGACAATCAGTATGAGATAATACTGTGTAACAATTAATGACAATTAGTATGAGATAATACTGTGTAACAATTAATGACAATTAGTATGATATAATACTGTGTAACAATTCATGACAATCAGTATGAGATAATACTGTGTAACAATTAATGACAATTAGTATGAGATAATTCTGTGTAACCATTAATGACTATCAGTGCTATTTTACTGATCAGCCTCGTTGACCCTACCTCAGTAGAGCCTGTAGTAGTTGCACACTTTTCAGCCGAGTCTTTCAATGGGGATGCAATAAATATGTTTGGGGTGGGGGCCTTCAGGGGGGACTTGGGCACAGCCAGAGGTCTGGAGTGCTTCTGCTCATCGCCTCCTGTTGATTCTGACGGCCTATTTTCATTGGGCTCAGCTGTGACTATTATCTCAGGCAATTTGACTGATTTCTTTTCCACCTTCGGGCTTTTAAGAAAACAAAACAATTTGAGCTAAAGATAATCTAAATGCTTATTATACCCAATTTTATTTATGTATTTTTTTTCTATAGATTTTCAAAATATAGGTCTGCAAATAAAACGAGGAACATGTTCTGTAATATAATTATCAGCCTACACTTCTCATTTCCAATGAGATACAGTGTGCCTTAAAATAACCATTAATTGATAAAGAGAGCATCTAGGGCCAAACCGGCATTATCATTTAAATGAATTAACCAAACAAACCAATTTTAGTATTGGCATTTACAGTTTGATTTATAAGTAATTACTAATTTTTTTTGCAGAGTACGGTAGTAAAACAGTTCATTTGATTCATCCATACAAGGACGTGGCCAAACAAAAATCAAGGACTTAAGTATAACAAAACAAGGGACAAAAGTGTCACAAAACCAGGTTTTCAATTTGAAAAAAAATTGTGTCAAATTCAATCTATTTTTAGTCGTGGCGCCCTTGACCTTGGAGGTATCTACGTAATTCTTTTGCATGACTCACCGTCCAATGATTGTGAACAAATATACCAAGTAATTTTAAAATCTCACAATGAATGACATAGTTATGGCCAGGACAAGATTATTTATGGCCATTTTTGACCTTTGAAATAAAGTGTGACCTTAAAGATATTGACGTAATTTTTTCGCGCAACACACCGTCCAATGATGGTGAACAAATGTGTCAAATGATTTTAAAATCTCACAATGAAAGACATAATAATGGCCCGGACAAACTCGTTCTGCCCGTCCGCCCATCGAAATTCGCCAATCTAATAACCAGTTTTTCCTTCGGAAAACCTGGTTAAAAAAGATAACCAAGCCACATGTCATTAATACCTAACTTCCACTGTGTTCTTCTTTTCGATGTCTGCATCTCTGGAAAGAAAAGACGTAAATAATCACAAACATGACACAATTGGAATCTAGAATTAATTAGCAGTGAATCTTTAATTAAATGTTCAACTTTCATTTATTTTGACTTAACAGTATTCATTTTAATAGTGTTTTTTTTGTCAAATAAGAACTTGAAACTGAATATTCCAAATAAAAATTATAAACACCTTTGTCTCTTTAGTCCTAGATTTGGTTTGGCTTTTGGAAATTTTGACCTTCTTGCAATTCTAGCAGTATTGCCAGCACTTGTTGATGCAGCCATCTTTTCTTCGGTCTTTGGACTTTCTACATGCTCATCTTTATGCTGAGAGATTTTAGATGTAAAAACTTCTTCTTTGACATATAATGAGCTTTCCTTTTCAAGTGAATCGTTATGCAGTTCATCAACATCTTTTTCTTGACTTCCTTTTTCACACACATTATCTCTAGCTACTGCAATGTTAACTTTTTCAAATCTCCTAAGTCTTGCTCTTTGTGGTCCAGGCTCACTTTTCTTGTCAGAGACAGGATGCTCCCCATTTGTGTTTTCTTCAATTTTGTAAGCCTTTTTAAACTCCGACTCTACTACTTTCATGACCACTTTATCATCTTTGGAGTTATTAGATGGTTGATCAATCTGCTTTTCAGTATCAATGGTTGCACTTGGACTTTCAACCTGTCCCTGCCCAGTGACAGAAGTGTCAACAGCCACTGGCAGATTCTCATGATTCTGTTTTTCAGTGACATTTTCTGTTTCCGAGGCTTCTGCAAGATCTTTTGTTGGCACTGACTGAGAAGACGTGTGGCTGCTAATTGATTTTGATGCAACTGGTTTTACACCTCCAATATTTGGTTTTATCTGAAGTCTAGATCTTCTTGAAGCCATCTCATAAAAACTGAAAATAACAACACTGATAAAAGATGAAATGGTGTAACAATATTGATAAATAACAGAATGCCATAACTATGATGACAACATTGTTTAATGAAGAAATCCAGTATTTTGAACATTTTGGGTACACATCTGGTACTACATACAGAGATCCAGATAAGGGCCGTACAGCCATAAATACGCCTTTTTCATGAAGATTTACGCATTTATTTTTATAAACTGGACGTATAATTACGACATTTATATCCATTTTATGCATTTACAAAAAAATCTGGCCGTACCGATACGTCTGTGTCAGCGCGGCGTGATTTGTTGGTCTCTAACCTAACGGCGCTTTTCGTTAATTTAAATTATCGAAAAGTTGTAGACTGGGTTCATTTATTATTGTCTATTCTGTCGCGTGATTTCCTGTAACTTGTAAATCCGTCAAAAACATTATGTTTGCGCGCAATGGAATGCAGGCTTAACCGAAAGCGGTTCAAAATAGTTCTTCTTGAATGCTCTGAGCTTTTATGAGTACATACGTACATCTTATATCCCAGGACCCGGAGGGTCAATAGCTGGGAGTTGGATTATTGCAACTACGGTTCAAAACAACACTTTGTTGTCATATAATGACTACATACGGTGTCGTCTAACCATCCTGACATTAAATCTGTAAACCCAGAAAAAGACATTGTCGCCCCGATATTAAACGATTCGATTGCATCGGTGGCTTAAAACGTTAGAAAACACGATGGAAAACGGACGAGACAGTGAAATAAGTGTTCATTTACTTAGTTTACTAGTTGGCTTGTGTTTTCTTGTCAAGAAAAATGAAGAAATAGTATTAGTCATGAGTTTTAATGTGTAGTTGTATTTGCATCATAATTCAGAATGGAAAACCTAATACAGTAACTGTTTCAGAAGCTACATATATTTATTATAATTGCTGCAAATGTTTTTGTAAAGTCAGTTATACACTCTTCAATATCCAAGAACACGGGTAGTACAGTACTACCTGTATGTTTTGATATGGTAGTACATGTACTAATTGATATTAAGCGTTACATCTTTTCTTTCTGTCAGAGGCAGTACCGTTACTAATTTCACAATTCCTTATTTGGAGCTCTGTACATATTAACTAACATGGAGATTAGTGAATTCACGTTAATATCAGTACAAAAGTTGGACAGCAAGAACCTCATTTCTTCACATACTATGTGTCAGAAAATACTGCTGAGATCAGTTCCTTTACCATCATAGTGGTTCCAAATTAACCTATAATTGGTAAAGCATGGGGAGATTAAAGATATTTTCCGAAATATATCACTTCTGTCAGACACTGATTGAGAAAAACGCTCTCGGCCACTATGTAGACACAATGTCGCATAAGTTAATAATTCACACGTGAATGTCAATATACAGGGTTGAGTGTGTATACAGTAATCTTGTTATCAAATTTTCCTGCTTGATGGCCTGATTTTCAAGCGTATCGCACTCGCTAGAAAACTTGTAGAGGCAAATTTTTTTTATGTGATGTTATGTTTAAAATAATCGACATTTTTTCTCGACGATTTTAAGAAATAATAGCCATCTGGATAAAATAATAGCCATTGGCGAAATGTCTGTCAGCAGCGTGAGCACTGGTTTCAATTATAACTTGCAGTTTTCACAAGGTGTTCAGAACATGAAGTTCAAGACCCTTGAACAATATATTATCTTTTAAATGGAACAGTGTAACAGCCTTTTTATGTTTAGTTTCTGAGGCAAAAAAAATCGTTTACGCACCTTTTTCTGGAAATCTCAATATGTTATAAAATAGATTATATATAATATGATAATTAACATCTGTTGTATTTTTCACGTAATTTCATCATTGCATTGTCTCACCGAAGCGCTTGCAAGGTTACACGCCACATCAAAATGTATAGTTATCGACGGGCAACTATAAATACTGGATCTACCAAAATATACCGGAATCAACCAAAAGTTCTCCAAATAACACCAAAGTCCAGTACTAAAAGTTATATTAAGTATAGATTAAGACAACTTATACAACCAAAGACCACACTCTTTTATTTTTGATCTTTTTTTTCAACAGATATATATCAACAATCAAGTAAAGAACATGCGAAAAAGTGTGCATCGACATTCATGAATTGTTTTATATGCCTATGCAAAATTAATTGCGTTTAAAAAATGTTGATCGTGCATTATAATGATTTATAAACACACATACTCCAGTCCCTTGATTGTGTCAAAATCATATAATGTAGGGATATTAAAACTTAAATTAATTTTACAAATATTTTATAGTGTCTATTTGTTTAAAGACGTTACGTTACTTTACACACGGATTCTAGATTACACGGATAAGAAACGGGACCGTTACGCCAAATATCTTGTTGTGTCTAAGTCACGTGACCGTGTCGTAACTATCGATCTTTTGTCGAAGCGCCGAGGTTATAAATTTGATGTACCCACTCACGTCTTTTGTTAAATTATAGTTTCATTTCTAGGCCGATTTTGACAAATTATATATCATTAGAAAGCTTACGTAACGTAGTTTTCAGATATATCAATATATATTAAGTTTTTCGTCTGATTTCGGCAGCCCGGCGAGTTTTAACTTTAACTTTTGCAAATAACATACCGTTTTGGAGTTTTAGAATCTAGATTTACGGTTGACACGTTCGTACTTTATACCGATTTGTAGCGTTTATATTTGGAGTTCAGTTTTAAAAATAACATCTTGCTTAGGAAAATAGAATTCTGTATACGATAGAAAAAAAATTGTTTAAAAACGAAAGTAATTAAGGAATGAAGGCGGGAAAATGTAGCGCGCGTTCCAAACGCACTGAACTGATGCTACGGTCTTGGCGATTATGCTTTTGTTTAGAAACCGGCCATTGAATTTCTTTTGCCATGTTATTATATTTTTTATGGAATATATTGTAGTATTTTGTTCACGAAACATATCAATAAAGCTTATTATAAATGAATCTTAATAAATTAACGATTTCAGCTCTTGTTTATAACACAGAAAGGGTGTAAAATTTATGATGAAACAGCGTATATAGCGGACCCTCTCGATACATACACAAATATAACACAAACTACGAAATTTTCAATAAAACTTGCAACATTTATTTACAAAGCTTTTGATAGAATACATTTACGTGTTTAATTAAAATGTGTTTCCGTAACACTATTATGTTATTTGATTTTTTTACCTTACTTTGCGATTTTCGGACACTTCAGGGTTATGGTTCTGACATTCATGCCCCTTTTTTCTACCGTTCATCTTTAATGCAGTGCGACAGTACGGACCTGACCATTAGACGCCGTAACCATCTTAATGACTGAGACTTTGTACTTGCGCAATTTCTACGGACAGTTTCGTTTCTCGATTGAAATAATAATCCAGTGTGACTTGGTAACCTAAAGTGCTTGCATT
This sequence comes from Dreissena polymorpha, assembly GCF_020536995.1. Classification (NCBI taxonomy): domain Eukaryota; kingdom Metazoa; phylum Mollusca; class Bivalvia; order Myida; family Dreissenidae; genus Dreissena; species Dreissena polymorpha. The sequence continues at coordinate 108,634,521 of NC_068355.1, read as the reverse complement.
AATCAACTAGTTTTAATGTTCCCCCACCCAACAGAGAACTTCGAATTTCTGTAAATTGACTCTGATTCAAAGTATGCAGCAACTGGACAATGTAGTAAAACTTTGTGTTCTCCAATTGACAGTTAATTTCACGACAAATATTTTTTTATTCACAATTATTATTAGTCCAACTAAATGTGATCTTGTCATTCCTGGGCTTGTTTTCACCAAACAATTCGTAGGCTTAAGTATAAGAATAAAGCGTATTTTTTAAATTTGAAAACTCAAGAATCGCTTTAATTTTGAGTCCAACTAGGTATTGATTTTGTTTTTGTACATTATTCTTCTTTTATAACATTTTGTTATTGACATAATCACCTGTGGAAGCCTGTATACAATCAAAATCAATAGTTATTTTTCTTTGTTCTATGTATATTTGTAGGCGCGTATTCTTAAGTCTAAGAATGGGTTAGTGAATACGGGTCCTGGCTGGCTCGTTGACTTTTTCTTACAGGTGAGTTTTTAAACGTTTTTAAGTAACTTGAAATCTTACTTAAATGTTTGAGCATTTCATTTCAAAATCATTGCACTTTGATTCGAGGCATGTGGAATCATCAGCTATACTTATTGAATCGTCTCCGAATATCATATTGCGCAGTGTTTTCCTTTAACTTTCAGTTACTGCGTTATCTGTTAATTTGTGTCAATTTTGCTGTAGATGCTTTTTTGCACAATATATGTGCGCTGGTGGGAAATGTGTCTTTTATGGCTTTGACCAGCGCTTTGTGTCGTCACTGCCAATTTTCAGATTCTGTTTCCTAAGTTCCTAACCTAATTTCATCATCATCATCATCATCATCATCATCATCATCATCATCATCATCATCATCATCATCATCATCATCATCATCATTATTGAAATTATTATTTACAACCGATAAGTCAATGTCAGCAACCAAATCAACATTCTCATACATAGCAAGAGCATCATCACCAATATTTCCTCACCATCATTTACATATGTCGGTGCGCAAAGCGGCATATCCCGTTTTAGGTGTTTGCCGACGGTTTGGTTATCAACATATTTTTCATGTGTTTCTTCATCAATGTTTTGATATATATTTACATGAGTGTAACTATCATCACATAATAATAAAAATAATAATAATAATAATAATAATAATAATAATAATAATAATAATAATAATAATAATAATAGTAATAATAATAATAATAATAATAATAATAATAATAATAATAATAATAATAATAATAATGTATGTGTTTATATTTTCTTCTCAACGCGTTAATTGAAGTAGAAATATTGTGAGTAGTAGTAGTAGAATAGTAGTAGTAGAAGTAGGAGTAGTAGTAGTAGTAGTAGTAGTAGTAGTAGTAGTAGTAGTAGTAGTAGTAGTAGTAGTAGTAGTAGTAGAAGTAGTAGTAGTAGTAGTAGTAGTAGTAGTAGTAGTAGTAGTAGTAGTAGTAGTAGTAGTAGTAATAGCAGTAGTAGTAGTAGTAGAAGTAGTAGTTGTTGTTGTAGTAGTTTTGTGTAGACTGTTGGTGTTTATTTAATACACAAAAATTACTTAATTAAGTTGTCGAGAAGAAAAGAAAAGTCCAAAAGCCATAAAAGCCACTAATTGGCACATTCAATACTTGTATTTGTCAAAATAAAACATTTTCAATGTATACATTAGTTACAGTATTTATATTTAACAGGCACTATTTTAATTAATTTTGACTGTTAAATGGGATTCAAAGGTTTCACATATTGTAAAAAACTTATGATGGAATGTTTGTCTTGCATGCAGATACTAGTAGTACATGTTTAACATTTAATTCGGCACATCAGAAAGTCTAGAGTAACACAACTATGTTTTCGAATTGCTGTCGAATCACATGCACAATAAATGTGTGTTTGTCTATCTACGTCAGTCTTCCCGTCTCTGGCGTGCATGTCCATCTGTCTGTCTGTCGGCCTTCCAGCCAGCCTGCCATTCTGACTTTATGTTTCGTCTCTCGGAGTGTCTGTCTGTCTGTCGATCTGTTTTTACGTCTCTCGGTCGACCTGTTCGTCTCTCGGTATGTCTGTCCGTCCGTATCCTGTCTATCCGTCTCTTGGTCTGTATTTCTATGCAATGGTCTTTCTGTATATCTTGGTGTGCAAGTCCGACTCTGTGTCAGTCCGGCATTGGTCTGTCTGTCTGTCTGTCTGTCTGTCTGTTTTTCTGTCTGTCTGTCTGTCTGTCTATCTGTCCATTCGGTTCTTCTGTCCGTCAGTTTATCGGCCTGTTTTTTAGTCCGTCGCATGGTCCGTATGCCCGTGTGTCGGTCTTTCTGATAGTTCATAGTACTGGTATCTGTCCGTACGAATCTCATTGTGTCTGTCTGCATGTCCGCCTCTCCGTCTGTCTCTGTCGAACCCTCTGTTTGTCCATTAGCTATTTGTGTATTTGTGTAAAGTTGTCATAATAATCGTTTACTGAAGAAGGCCTTTGGCCGAAATATTTAATAAAAGAGTAAATGTGTGAAGTTTTAATAATTTCCTCCCTCTGGAGATCCAATACACAGAGTATTTGTGTATGCATGTCCGTCTCTCGGTCGTTCGGATATATTCCAGATAATGATGGATTAGATATGTTATTTATATATGTTTGAATTTTGTTGTTTCGTTAGATTTTATTATATATTTTGAATATAATTCTTTGCTAAAAGACTTTTCACTATAACATGGTATTGGGCTGTAGAGGTGAACCAGAGTGCCCAGAAGAAACATCAGCCGTTCAGTATTATGACCACTTACCATACGCTAAGTAGGGAATGGGAATTGAGCCCGGGTTTCTATGTTAATACAAAATAATTCGCTAATCAAACAGTAAATAGTTTAAAGGGAGATTAAACTATTTTTATATGTGTTAAATTATAATATATTGATAAAAATATGTTACAATAACACAAAATAGGCAAGACAAATTATACATTGAAGACGAATTTTATAAAATGCAGCAAAGACAAATTAGCGCCCGAGCCTATTATGACGAAGATATTTCGTACATATTTTCTTACAATAACCGAAGCAGTCGTCTTTTTATTAGGATCGGAGTTATAGTGTTCGTGTGTCGTATGAATAGATATCGTTTCAGGAAATTAAAATGATCCGTCTAACAAAATTGTGTCTTTGTGTCGTGTGAACGAATCTGCACTAAAACTAAATGTAGATTCACATCGTGCATGCATGATATACACGCTGACGAATTCGACTGTACAGACATTTTCGATTTCAGAATTAAATACCTGGCTTATTTCTCATTTTTCGACAAATGTTATTCTTAACTTTTATTTTAATTTATATTTAAATATATGTAAAATAAGTTTTTTTTACACATTTTATATACATTCATAACTATTTGACAAAATAGTATAATCTCCTTTTTAATTCGGTTTTTCTTGATAGGTCAGGTAGAATCGTTTATGTTCTCAACAAATATTTGTAATACTGTTTTGGATTGGAGAGTTTATAAATTATAATATAAGAGCTTATTGCATCGAAACAACGCGCCACAAAAGTATGGACTTGTGCATTCACTATGTTGTCATCGCGGCGAATCGCATGCCCAAGAAACATATCACGCTTTATCAAGATGTTTAACGATCTCAAGAGCAACGCTGGATCATGATCCGAAACACGACTGAAACCATGCCCTGTATATATGTCCAATTAATTTCCGGTATATATTTATAATTCATTTGAGAATTATTAAAGCTATTTTTCATTAAAATCAATGTTTAGTGTACAAGTGTATTGCCACTTACAATTACCGTACTTTATATGTATGGTTCACATTATTTACGTTTAACTTTCTTTAAAACACACACACACACAAATTTTACGCTTTCGTCAATTTATCGTAATATCTCTAAGTTTGAGGACCCTCCAAAGTTTCGGATAACCCCGTTTTTAGAAAAATAAAGATTTTTTCGTGACTCTAAATTTTCGTCCATAATAGATGACTCTAAATTTTCGGACAGTTTATTTAATAATGCTATTTTATCAGAATTCTGCCCGTTGCGCTTATCTGGTGTCATTTCGATCCTGTCTTTTTTGCAACCGGATAAGGTCATAAAACCTGGCAGATAAATGCCTTGGGGCAATAGACCATTACTTTTTCGTTATTGTGTAAATAACTATGGCACGACTGACAATTGTCGGCTCGGGTACTACTTGCATGTACTCCGGGACTTCCTAAGTATACTTAAATTTACCCTGGTGCAGAAAATATACTAACACGAGTTAGACCGCACCCCAGTTTTATTCCCGCCTAAAATCTGATGTCGTTAAACGCGCTACGGAATACGAAACACAATTATCGTCGAAAAAACTTCCTCAAAATGAAAGGCCGTACACACGAAATTTTGACTGGGGGGCCCAAACGGGGGGGGGGGTGCGGGAGGGCTTGCCCCTCCAAAATAGATTTTTTTATTAGGCACTGTTCAAATTAAATTTTAATGCATATACAACCTTATTTTGTGCTATACATTTATGGTGCTATATAACAAGTAAATCAGCACCTTTCTGAAGTCTAACGCTTTAACCATTGGTGTGTAATTCAAACGCATTTTTAAAGCTTTAGATTTCAGAAATGTATGATGTTTCATGAATAGAAACCTTTGAAAATCAAAAACCTTTAATAAGAAATGTAACATAAAGTATGACTCTAGAGGAGGTTTGATTTCAAAGATAAAATACTATTATGGTTATATGTCAGTAACTAACATATAACCTACTGTAATAGTATTTTCTTTTTGAATTCAAACCTCCTCTAAAGTTTTAAAGTAAATTCATAATAAAATCATTAATGCTTTGTTGAACAGGAGTTTCGATTATATAGAGACCATTTTACAGAATATTGACATAAATATGAACATAATTAATTTGAGAAAAAAGCCGACAAGGAACAATTTAGGTTAAGAATTCCCGGGTACTACTCAGTATATTTTCCGTACCCCGATTACATTTAGGTATCCTTAAGAATATTCGTGGTACATTTAAGTAGTACCCGAGCCGACATTGATCAATCGAGCGTCAATTCAATAAAATAACGTTTTATTGTAGATTTTGGTAGATTATGGCTAGATTCCGGTAGGTTCTGTTTTTTTAGCTTGTTTCTGATACATTTTTGTAGATCCGGTATATTGTGGTATTTCCAGTAACCGGTTATCGACAACAGCACACATACCGGCAATATGGAAATTATTTGTCCACGAGTAATATTTCTTATAACATTGCTAATTTCTTTTTTAATTAACTCATCATGCAGTGACGATGAAGTGCCGCGTGTTGGTAAGAATATCTGTTTGCATATCAAATCTTACTTTTTGAATTTCAATGTAATTTCGCGATGATCATAAACTGATAAAGCTGAAAGATGAACTATTGCAACTAGTTGTCTGCTCTTTCGCCTTTTCGGAACCAAGCTTTTTCGGTCCCGTCTTTTTCAGGTTCATTTGGTCCCAATGTAAGGCTCATTCAGACATTCGGCTCAAGTACCAGGGTTTTTTGGGCCCATTTTGAATTTGAATAAACCATTATATCATAGTGACCAGAAATGAGGCTGCCCTGATTCGATGCAATTTTGTTTGCCTCTGTTTGATACATAAGCCACATCCGTTGAAGTCATACAATTACACACAATTTACTATAGTTAGACTTCGTTGTGTGCAAATAAGCTGGTTCAAAGTTAAGATATGGTTGATGCGTTTGCATTCGATGTATTTTTATGTCTCGTGACATCGGATAATTTCGACGTAGGGGTATTTTTGACCATCACGCACAGGCCTTGAAGAATCCACTTGACCACTCGCATATGCCAGTGAAGTTGACGGTCTGGCGAGTCAAGTTTGTTAAATACTAGACCGACCAGGCAAGTGCTGTTTTTCAAGTTGAGACATATAAATTCAGTTCCAGAACTCCTGCCACATCGATAAAAATTGCGAACAATTTGTCGAACAAACAAAAATAGGTTTAGTACACAAAGAAACTGCATTTTCGTTCTGACAATTAAAAATAATTCTCGAAATCGGCTGCGCTTTTTCGTAGGTGTCAGTGCTCTTAGCTAATCTATTAAAAGTGAAAAAAACAGTTAAATATATTGGTCACTCCGTGAAGAATAAAATTTTATTTTAATGTAAAATATCAATACAAAAATAATACATAACTCACGGTCGTTAATAACGTGCGCCACCTCGTTTTTGAGATGCATTAATAAATGAGCCAATGCTACTTCCGAGGTGGCGCTCAGGCCCTGATGTTATGAAATTTAACGGATAATTGTACAGGTTGATTAGGTTTAATATGTTTTTCAACACATTTCGCATTATTTTTTAAAATCGGCCAATGTACTGTTATTCAGCGATTATAAATTCCTCTAAAAATGTACAGAAACATACAATCACAACCCATTTGGAACTGTGAGGACCTTTATAAGTTGTTGCATGGTAGGATTCGTAAAAGCAAATCAATGTATTTTGCCTGTGTGACGAGCATATTCCAAGCCAATTAAATCGCTCATTACATAAAACGATTGGTTTGAACCTGTACAAATTAATGCGTGCACAAAAACATCTGCTTCTAGCTGATATAATAGATAAATTTGCATTTTTTCAAAAAATGATGGAGCCAATGCCAAGGAGGTGGCGCTCAAATTAGGAGTTGGCGCCAATGTACTTTTATAGCCGTTTTAAAGTGAAATATTTTATGTTATGGTTTCTATTATGTTTGCCAGACTTACATTATTTTTTTGTAAGTTGACTACTTCAGCAAATTTGAGTCGCCCGCGTTTTTAATTAGAAAAAGTAGTTTTCTAATAATGTCTTGATGGATTTGAACGTTTGTCTTTGTAAGATAACAACATTTAACATGTATTATACAAAAAGTTTAATGGAAAAAGACCGAGCTATATTAATTTTTTTGGAGTTGATAGTGGGAAAAACAATATATATGAGCTTAATTAACATTCTTGACCTGGGCCTTTTAGTGAATTAAGCATTTGGATGAAGGGCCACAAATCATCGTTTCAGGCAGAAGTATTATCTTTTATTTATTTCGTGAATTATCATACTGTATACACATATTGCTGTCGATGAATTATTTTGATAATGTTGAACATTAAGTTATTGGTTTAATGGAGTATTACAAATTGTTGGTATGCAGTGTTTTTTTTCACCTATAGGGGAATGGTGGCGGGGCCCGTCCAAAGGGGAAAAACGCGTCGTTTTTTAGGAAAAGGGGAAAATTAAAAATTTACTCTTTTTATAGGTAATGATATTTATTATATGAATACACATGTATGCATGAATGTAATATTCACAGCTGAATGTCTTTGTCCTATTTCTTAAATATATTCCAATGATTTTTTCAACATTAGTTTCAGACAATTCAGCCTTCATGCACAGTCTTAGTTTACCTTGCCATTTTGAGTCTGATTGGGATTTTTAACCAGGTTTTCCGAAGGAAAAAACTGGTTATTAGATTGGCAAATGCGGGCGGGCTGGCGGGTGGGCGGAACAAGCTTGTCTGGGCCATAACTATGTCGTTCATTGTCAGATTTTAAAATCATTTGGCACATTTGTTCACCATCATTGGACGGTGTGTCGCGCAAAATAATTACGTAGATATCTCCAAGGTCAAGGTCACACTTTGAGTTCAAAGGTCAAAAATGGCCATAAATGAGCTTGTCCTGGCCATAACTATGTCATTCATTGTGAGATTTTAAAATCATTTGGCACATTTGTTCACCATCATGGGACGGTGTGTCGCACGAAAGAATCACGTCAATATCTCCAATGTCAAGGTCGCCACGACTAAAAATAGATTTAAAAAAAAAAACTTACAAAGGGGGTTAATTTTGTTTGTTCATTCAAAAGTTCAGTTTGAGTTTTCTCCCTTTATCAGATTTTTTTCACAATGAAAACCTGGTTTTGTGACAATTTTGTCCATGTTTAAATCGATAAAATGGAAAATGTGGGCATTTTGTATCAATATAATGGACCAAATTGGAATGTTTTTATCAACGAATATTGACACAAAACAGTGTCCGACAAATTTCTTATTTTTCAGGTAGCCCACTGGGCTACCAATAAAAATATTTGGTAGCCCATAAAATTTTCCTACAAAATGATAAGAGGCAGGTTTTCATCTTTATTTTATTTCTTCATTTACATTTACATATACATAATATGTATACATACATATACATAAAACAGCAAGTAGTCTGATGTACACAGTCAATAGCGTAAATTAATGTTACAGTACAGGCACCGTGTACTTAAATGCAAATGTACCAAAGAAAATCATATACTACATGTAGATATTACATGTATGTGCACATGTATGTGTACTTAATTCGGACAGCACGTTAAGTCGTAAACGTAAATAAAGCGTTTAGATGATCAATACGATTGACTCCTATGGTGTTAATCAATGCAATTGCCCTTTTTAACAACAAATACCGAGTTTCAAGAAATCAAGAGTATTAAATCATTTATTTACTTGTGTCCAACTTTAAGTACTGTCCGAATTTACGTATTGCATCCGTATGTTACGACACTTGTGTGCAGTCAGTATACAATACAATAATTGTTTCAATAATGAAGGAACTGTTACAGCGTAACGGTAACGATACAGCGTGTTTACATGATATTTTATTAAGAGAAAATGTCAATGCCAAATAATTCGCGAGATACCCCGGTACTTTAGTTGAAATTCACAACGAAACTTTTAATGGAAATTAAATGATCTCAATGTTGTACCCGCTACGAAATTTTTATTTACAAATAAATACACCCACGCCAATTTTCGCGCGCTTTTTATTAGGACAAAGAAGTGCATTTCTTAAATGTAGAATTTTGTAACCTAAAATAGCTGTACACAACGCGTGCAAACCGTGGCAGGTTATTTACGCATGTTGCAATACAACAGTCCTGATTGGGAGCTTATTTCATCATATCTTTAAATAGAACCATATGCCGAAATTCATTTGACACTTTAGAAAATTTCAAACGTTTGTGTTTATGACTCTTGTCGTCTATATTACCCACCCATAATTTGGTTTAAAAAATATAAATCGGGCATATATGGGATTATTGATTTACAGTCGATTAATCCAATTATTAATTGACAATGCAAACTAATAAGCAGGTGTTAACCGCGTTCACAAAGTTGTCATTAATATTCATTTTCGGTTTTGTTACCGTTTTGAAAAATCCGCTATTGTTTTGATTTATTTAATGTTTGGCGTCCTTGGGTATTTAACGACATCAAAAACGTTGTCGCTATTACTCATTGTTGCTGTTAACAAAGAATTCCAAACTGCGAAATGATGTTGCATCATGTGCGCCAACTATCCAATCGGCTCTCATTATATTATTAGCAGACGACAAATGTTGATTCTGATTGGATGATTAAAATACACTGATACTGTTTAAGACATTACTGCAAGTAATCGGTGACTGATTAGATAATTTATTGCACTTTGTTATCGGATTATAAGCAATACACAGTGTACAAAAACATGATCAGCGTGTTTATTCTACGTATGTCTGTCAATAAACCGGGCTACCGCTCTGATAAATTTATAGTAGCCCGGTGGGCGTCAGCTGGAAAATTTCAGTAGCCCAAGAAAAATTTCGGTAGCCCCCGGGCTCCGGGCAATGGATTTGTCGGACACTGCACAAAATAACTCAGGCCATTTTGGGAAAAAAATGCAATTCATGTTAAATTAACTGATTTGGGAAGAACTAACTTAATATAACTCTTTATAATAATTCAAAATCATATTAATTATAGTTATATACTTAATTAGTTGTTTATGAAATAAATTTAAGATATATCAGGGCTCAACATTTACCGAAAAACCAACTTGCCCTACCGGGCCAGTACTTCCAAAATCTACTTGCACTGAAAGTAAAGCACCTTGCCCAAACATGAAATATCACATCAACTGTAGACCTCATATTGTTTGATAAACCAAATTGATACACCACAAAACCTTTTTTATTTTTGAACATTTAACAAAATGATTATAGCAATTTAAGTCTAAATTAAATGCTCTTTGTCCTTTTTTGCACTTTTACGGGCGGACAACTAGATTATAAAATAACTTGCCCAGACCCAACTTTTACTTGCCAGGGGCAATAGGACAACCATAAATGTTGAGCCCTGTATATTTATCATAAGACAGTTATTTACCAAAAAAAAAAAAAAAAAAAATTTTTTTTTTTTTTTTTTTACTTTTGGAGGGGATTTTTTCTACAAAATTGGGGAAAAATATATACTCTTTTTTGAGGGGAATGGGGCCGAATATTGGCCCCGAAATTGCAATAAAAAAAAACACTGGTATGTTTCGTACAATATGTTTTATTCATGTTGCAGGGCTTAACACTAAGGCATGTCCGAACGACATTCACTGCCTGTACCTAGGTCCGGGCTAGCCAATGTCCCAGGAACATGCCCGACCGGTCGTGTGTATTTTGGGCAGGATAATGTGTTCTATATAAATAAACTGTGTTTTTAATAAGCTTCACAAAGATGCAGAAATCTTAATACAGTATGATCAGATGACAATTAAATCCCAAAGTGAAGTTGGAGACAACAAACGGATCGTATAATGAAATATATTTGGAACCCCCTGATTGCAATCAAAAAGAGGCCGACAATTTAGAAAATCCCCGGCGGTTTTCCTGGTAAAACACGTCAGTACCTATTTTTAAACAGAATTCCGCTAGATACGGTTTTTGATTGGTTTCCTCAAAGTGACGTGTTTTCTCGATAAAAATACGTTTTAAACTAAAAGCCAGGATCGCCCAGGATCGTCGGGGATCAATGAACGTATAAAACTCGCCATTAACACAAAGTTACTATGAAATTATTAGTTATTTACCAATTTTAAATAATTTTAATTTGTTTGATCGATTAGAAGTGTTTTGACAATCTTTTTTAACGCAATTCAATTAGCAAAACTAACATTAATGGTTGATCCCGGCTTTTAGTAGAGAGTTAACCATGTACAATTGTTACGACTACCGTAACACGTTATTCTGCGATACCTTAGGTTCACTTACCATTTGTCGTCAGATGGCAACCGTGGCAATCTATGTGAAACAGGTTTTAACATTCATGTCGTTGTTTAAGTTTGACATACAGTGGGGATGGGGGTTCCTCCGATAAGAAAAGAAAAGGGAAGGAGGAAAGTAATAGAAAGTATGAGGGAAAAAAAAACAAGGAAATTTCTCCCGAAATGGTGTGAAGATTACAAATAGATGTCTTAAGTAGATGAATATTGAATTTTTGATCATTAGTAAGGCAAGCTAATACGAATGATTGAATCATAATTGCGCATCTCGACGCACAAGAAAATACAAGATGAATGATAAATATAAAGGTTTTGATAATGTTTGGGTCAGGGCACATGAAAGATTGGCTAGTTGAAAAAAAAGTAAGTGTGAAGCCCTGTGTTGGTGACTTCTTAATTGAGTTGATCACTTATACATTTAAAAAACTACATCCTATTATGCCCCCCCTTCAAAGAAGCTTCATAGGTACATTGATCATGACTGGCAGATGACCCCTATTGATTTTCAGGTCACTAGGTCAAAGGTCAAGGTCACAATGACTCGAAATAGTAAAATTGTTTCCGGATGATAACTCAAGAATGCTTAGTCCTAGGATCATAAAACTTCATAGGTACATTGATCATGACTGGCAGATGACCCCCACTGATTTTCAGGTCACTAGGTCAAAGGTCAAGGTCACAGTGACTCGAAACCGTAAAATGGTTTCCGGATGATAACTCAAGAATGCTTACACCTAGGATCATGAAACTTCATAGGTACATTGATCATGACTGGCAGATGACCCCTATTAATTTTCAGGTCACTAGGTCAAAGGTCAAGGTCGCAGTGTCAAAAACATATTCACACAATGGCTGCCACTTCAACTGACAGCCCATATGGGGGGCATGAATGTATTACAAACAGCCCTTGTTTGATTATGTTTTGTTTTTATTAGGGATGTCAACGAATATCCGAATATCCGAATATTCGGTCCAAGACCGAATATTCGGATACTGTTTTCCGAATCGAATATTCGGAAGAAAAAATAAAAAATCGAGTAATTTCAAAGACTTTGTATTCGTGAAATTTGCTTCAAACATTGTCAAAAAAGTTGTTCCTCGTGTCATAATGTTTATTCCGGTAGGCGCGATAATGCGTTGCTTTGGTGATGACAGTATACCGGTCATAAATCCAGCTAATTGCCTAACAAAGCCAGACACTTTGTGTCAAAATTATGATAGGTGCAAATCGCGTCGGCAAACAAAACACCGACCTGCACTTGATCCAATGACTCGAATTACATTTAAAATTATCAAAGATTAAATGAGTAAAGGAAAAGCCAACTTTGTGTAAAAAACAAATAAGACCGTATGGCAATTAAAACACCGACCCGTCTTGATCTAATAACTTGAATTACATTTAAAATGATCAAAGATTAAATGAGTAAAGAAAGAGCCGACTTGGTGTCAAAAACAAAACAGATCGTATGGTTATAATCACGTTGTCCAATCAAAAAAGCTTTTAGAAAATAATTTACTCAACCTCTAATGAGTATTTGCGTATCGTATGGTCCAAAGATTAATTAATTACTCAATATTTAATCAGGTATTATACTTAAAGAAATGTTTTTGGTATTTCACCCTCATTTAATTGAAAATATTATAATTGCTACACGCATAAAGTAAATCTCTGTCCAAGCAAAATGCCACCTACGCCTTCCGCTGCTTGGAAGTATTTCACGACATAATCCGATAAGAAGTCGCCGATCCAAGTGTCTTTTAAACATGGCAACTTTAAAAGACTGACTGTTTAGTCTGTTAAACAGGTTCAAAGTGTGTTGTGGCTATGGACATAATTTGTTTAAGTTCAGCTTTAATTATATTTAGATCTAACTGTTTTGTCATGTAATTATTTTGTCGTCATGTAATATTATGTTTCTCATTCTATTGTTGATGTAAGATATTAATAGTTTAAAACAGCTTTTGTCATTCAATTTTAACAATAAAAAGTAATCAACAAAAACATTAGCGACTGCAACGCTGTATCAATATTTAGTCACTTCCTGTGAACTTCCGGTAAAAACGAAAGTAGAATTCTTGGAGTAATGGTACGGTAAACAAAGTTGACTTTTTTCCAACAATGTTGACAGAATATTCAAATATTCGTTCGGAAGGGTGACCCAATATTCGAATACCGAAATCGATATTCGTTGCCATCCCTAGTTTTTATACAAAACCAGAAAGTTTCACCGGTGCACGTATTTTCCCAGTCCCTGTGATCGTTTATTATTGCTCAGTCCCTGTGATCAGTTATTAATTAAAAGAATTAGTTTTGCATTATTGGCAATATATGTTGTAGTAAATGTAATAGGCACAAATGCAGTACTTATTTACACTAATTTACACAAAAAATCACCACTATGCAAGATATTCTGACAACAAAAATATATACATTGATCCGTAAAATAACTTCTCCCATAAGCGAAAAAAACGTATTACATACGAGTCGCCGCACTTCAGTGCGACGCCAATTAATTGAATTAGGACGCATTCTCATGGCAGTGATATAGTTTCTGTAAGTTTATTGTAACACGTAAATAAATCTATTTTCATACTTTCAAATCTGTAATCACTATGCAATTTCCAATTACAAAAACATATTCTGAAATAGTTGACGTGATTGAAACTTGAATGTTTAATAAATACACTGTAACTCCATTATAGTGCGGTCCGTTATAACGCTGTGTCCAATATAAAGCGGGGGGTCCTTGGATCCCGTTTTTTCTCCAACCTTCCATTTCTGACTCAAATCCATGTTATGCAACTTTCAGAAAATTCAAAGAAGCCGGTGATCTCAGCTTGATTGCTTTATCCGTCCGTTTAACTGATTTTAATCGATTAGAGGTTAAACGACACTCGACAGCTAATTGGTGTTAATCTGTTGTGTAATGTCAATAAAGGTGTGAAAACTCGCGAGTCCGTGTTAATTACATGTATTCCCTATCAGAGCGGTTCAGTGCGCTATTAAAGTTATTTAAAACGATTACCTGTTTATGTTTTGTATTTATCGTGTATTGTATTTCATTGTATAAACTATGCCTGTGTGTGTTATTGTTTACTATATGCTACACATGCTTGATAAATAAAAATATCTGTGTGTGTGTTTAATGTTTCAGTACGTATATGAAAAAGAAATGAAAAAATCCTGAGTTTTATTTACATGCTAACGCAGTGTAATAGGTAACAGAGATGCACTTAAAATTTGTGCCCATTATCAGAAAGTCCACGGAAAGCACGTTTTTTACATGCTGCATATGACGCAATAAAATATTTCTTTGTACATGTATCGTATTGCATTCAATCTAAATTTAAATTCGCTTGTCCAATGAAAGCTGTGTCCCATAATGCACTGTAATAATTTTTCTGAAAAATGGCATAGGCATATGAATTTGTTTACGAAATTCGTAAACATATTTCTTGTCATAAATGTTTAACATTATTTTTTCGTAAGTGATGTTGTAATTATATTTGATTATCGGATAAATGTGCACATTAGAAAAGCGGTATGTATACTGTTATCGTTCGATTCGGTTTATATGCATGTATTTGCGGATGACAACACAGCATGACAATACACAGGACCTATATTATAGGCTATACTTTACCTGTTTTTATAGCCCCTGTAAATAAATAAGCTCAAAACTTATAACGCTGTTGCGTGGCTTGGACCCCGTCATCCGCGTTATATTGGAGTTACAGTGTATTTGAAACTAAATAGCACTGCATTGTTTCAGGAATTATTGGGGCAGGCATTGGAGGAACATCGGCCGCCTTTTTTCTCCAGCAGTTGTTTGGCGGAAAAGTAAAGATTGATATCTTCGAAAAGCAGCATGTTGGCGGTAGGCTGGCTGCTGTGAAGGTTGGCGAAGAAGAGTTCAATGCTGGTGGAACCATAATTCACCCAGCAAACCTCTATATGCTGAACTTTACAGAAATGTTAGGTGTGTTATATAGCCATATTCTTTACTCCATGTGGGGTTTTCTAGAAGTTAGTATGACAAAAGATTTTAAAGAAACTTTTTGTATTATATATGAACTTTAAAGAAAAGGAATTAATTTTTCAAAACATAACCTACAACCTCGGGGATTATTGTATTCTTTAAATTTCAATGCTTAACGGAAGCTTTAGTCTAAAAGATACCATCATTAATTTTATTGTCATAATTCTTCAAAATATTTGTGTGCACAGTTTATACACATTATATTTTACACGATATTATGATAGATAACTGTTACATCCCATGCTGATTGTTGACAAGGCTTGAAACGTGACACCAATCCTGAGGCGGGAAGACTTGGCCTATATGACGGCAATGAGATTGTATTTTCCACAAGTGCCTATTCCCCGATCACACTAGCAAAGCTGTTCTGGAGATACGGCATGGATATCTATAACATAAGGAGCTGGGTGCAGGAGAATATACTCAACTGCATGACTCGGTAATACTTGGTACATGTTACAGGTTTACAGTGTGTTTTTTTCAATCAATTTTGGGTCCGCTTTATCATCTCCAAATGGAAATAAAGTTTTGTTTTTTTTCACAAATGGGACCTTAAATTTTCCAATTGAAGGTTTTCATATTTTTATGCCCCCTGTAGGGTGGCATGTAGCAGTTGAACTGTCCGTCTGTCTGTCTGTCCGTCCGTCCGAAAACTTTAACATTGGCCCTAACTTTTGCAATATTGAAGATAGCAACTTGATATTTGGCATGCATGTGTATCTCATGAAGCTGCATATTTTGAGTGGTGAAAGGTCAAGGTCATCCTTCAAGGTCAAAAGTAAAAAAATACAATCCAAGGGAAGTAATAAGCTTTAAAAAGGAGATAATTTCTAAACCTGCCAAATGATATATTGAAATTTTATTTCAAAGCGTCGCAATAGGGGGCATTGTGTTTCTGAGAAACACATCTCTTGTTTATATATATTTTTTTATAAATCTCAATATGGAGTTCATCTCCCATCAAGCTATACAAGTTGAACCATAGTTAATTTATTAAAATCACTCGTGCTCTAAAATGTTTATGTTTTGTTATTTAAAAAAAGCATGAATTTCCCAATTTTAGGTAAAATGATGTGTTTTAAGCTCACCTTAGCACAATATGCTCATGGTTAGCTTTTGTGATCACCTTTTGTCTGTTGTGGGTTGTGCAGCATTAACATTTGCCTTAGTAACACTCAAGATGCCACATTTATTGTCTGATCTTCATGAAATTTTGTATGAAGATTTGTCCCAGATATCTTGGACGAGTTCAAAAACAGTTTCAATTGCTCGAAAAACATGGCCGCCAGAGGGCGGTGCATTTTTCCTTATATGGCTATTTATGGATAGAGTACAACCTTGTTAACACTCTAGAGTCTACATTAATTTTATTGTCCGATCTTCATGAAACGTGGTCAGAAGATTTGTCCCAATTAAAGCTAGAATGAGTTGGTTTCGGTTGCTTAATAAAACATGGCCGCCAGGGTGTGGGGCATTTTTAGCCCATCTATTGTTTATAGATATCTGCGTCGGCGTTTGGTTAAGTTTTGTGTTTAGGTTAAGTTTTAGTGGGGGACATATTGTTTTTGCCCTGTCTGTTGGTTGGTTGGTTAGTTGGTTGGTCTGTTGGTTGGTCTGTTGGTTGGTCTGTTTGCGCCAACTTTAACATTTTGCAATAACTTTTGCTATATTGAATATAGCAACTTGATATTTGGCATGCATGTGTATCTCATGGAGCTGCACATTTTGAGTGGTGAAAGGTTAAGGTCAAGGTCATCCTTCAAGGTCAGAGGTCAAATATATGTGGCCAAAATCGCTCATTTTATGAATACTTTTGCAATATTGAAGATAACAACTTGATATTTGGCATGCATGTGTATCTCATGGAGCTGCACATTTTGAGTGGTGAAAGGTCAAGGTCATCCTTCAAGGTCAGAGGTCAAATATATGTGGCCAAAATCGCTTATTTTATGAGTACTTTTGCAATATTGAAGATAGCAACTTGATATTTGGCATGCATGTGTATCTCATGGAGCTGCACATTTTGAGTGGTGAAAGGTCAAGGTCGTCCTTCAAGGTCAGAGGTCAAATATATGTGGCCAAAATCGCTTATTTTATGAATACTTTTGCAATATTGAAGATAGCAACTTGATATTTGGCATGCACGTGTATCTCATGGAGCTGCACATTTTGAGTGGTGAAAGGTCAAGGTCATCCTTCAAGGTCAAATATATGGGTTAAAAATTGCTCATGTAATGTCACTTCTGCAATATTGAAGCTAGCAATTTTATATTTGAAATGCAGGTGTATCTCATGGAGCTGCACATTTTGAGTGGTGAAGGGTCAAGGTCAAGGTCATCCTTCAAGGTCAAACATCATATAGGGGGACATTGTGTTTCACAAACGCATCTTGTTTTGCTTTTTTTTTGTTACAGCCTGTGTCATTTGGATTGGGAAAATTTGCGCGATAAACCATGAAATTGGGAAAAATAGTGCGATAAACCATGAAATTGGGAAACATTATAAATATGATTATGAGAACAGAATTAAAGTTGCTAAGTTCATGTTTGACAGCATTTTTAACCAGGTTTTCCGAAGGAAAAAACTGGTTATTAGATTGGCGAATGCGGGCGGGCTGGCTGGCGGGCTGGCTGGCTGGCGGGCTGGCGGGCTGGCGGAATAAGCTTGTCCGGGCCATAACTATGTCGTTCATTGTCAGATTTTAAAATCATTTGGCACATTTGTTCACCATCATTGGACGGTGTGTCGCGCGAAATAATTACGTCGATATCTCCAAGGTCAAGGTCACACTTTGAGTTCAAAGGTCAAAAATGGCCATAAATGAGCTTGTCCGAGCCATAACTATGTCGTTCATCGTCAGATTTTAAAATCATTTGGCACATTTGTTCACCATCATTGGACGGTGTGTCGCGCGAAATAATTACGTCGATATCTCCAAGGTCAAGGTCACACTTTGAGTTCAAAGGTCAAAAATGGCCATAAATGAGCTTGTCCTGGCCATAACTATGTCATTCATTGTGAGATTTTAAAATCATTTGGCACATTTGTTCACCATCATTGGACGGTGTGTCCCACGAAAGAATCACGTCAATATCTCCAATGTCAAGGTCGCCACGACTAAAAATAGATTTAAAAAAAAAAAAAAACTTACAAAGGGGGTTAATTTTTTTTGGTCATTTCAAAAGTTCAGTTTGAGTTTTCTCCCTTTATCAGATTTTTTTTTCACAATGAAAACCTGGTTTTGTGACAATTTTGTCCCTTGTTATATTATAAAGTGTTGCTTTAATGTCTTCTTACAATGAATACAAGTTAGCTTATATGCTTCCACATGCATATTAAACTTGCAATAATCTATAAATTCTTAAATATACCATTTAATCATAACCTCTTTAAGAGTATGAATTTGATTCAGCATTTTTTTAAATTAAATATCATATACATTTTGTAATGGTGAAAACATTTGCAAATGTTAACAAACACGCTTTAGTGTTCTTGCTGTGTAAATGATGTATTAAATAGAGTTTAAATTATATATTTCATTTGTTTACCTTTCAATATCTTGCACTTGACATCCTCAGTTCCATGCTATTTTAACAAATGGTACCGCTTGACAAACATAATAAAGCAGAATATGCATATGAATCTGATTATACACAGTTCCAATAACATATCAATCAAATCATGTTTGTTTCTTTTCCTTTTCGAACGCTACTCATTTTAAATGCTTTAACTTTGTGAGTAGACTAACTCCAATTTCCCAACTCTGATTTTGACACATTCACTGTGAAGATTTCTAATAAATATTTGTTGTGTTTTATCTCAAACGTCGTATTTTGCGTTATATGACACACGCATTAAATTATTCCCTAATAATCATAATATATCCGTAGTTAATTTGAATGTTATTTATCATTTTTGCTGCTCATTGCAAATTTCTCGTCTGCTTGACGCCATTTTGAACGTGTGTAAAAACAGGCGTTAACAATTGGGATACATCGACTATCGTCAATATCCTCTGCAATATAGAGAGAGATGTGTGGATAGCAAGGTAAAATCGTATTCGGCTACATTCGCGAACAATACGTAAGTCAGTTGTCGTTCGGCGACGACTAGACAAGCTCGATCGGCACTAGTTGTACAAAATTAACGCAAAATGACATTGTAATCTTTTTGGATTTATTGGGAAAATTTTGTCAATTTTTGGGAAATTTTGGTCAGAATTTTGGGAAAAAACGTCATTTTTTGCAATTGGGAAGCAGCCGAATATTGACGGTAATTTTGAGCAAAAAAATCACTGAAGTATCAAGGCTATTGCTTTCAAACTTCAAATACTTTCTTACTATTATGAGTGTACTGTACCTAGCAAGTTGAATTTGACCTTGACCTTTATTTATGATAAGATTTGATTCATGTTTGACAAAACAACACTAACCTGACATACCACAATAGACTCCATACAAACCATCCCCCACGCCCCACCCCAGAATTCACCCCACCTAAATTTGTTTCTCCATTTTTTTCTTATTTTTGAAAGGTCATCTAATAAATGACCCCACCCCCACACTATTACCCCTCTCAACCCCCCCCCCCACCCCACAAAAAATAATTTTTTTTTTTAAACATTGTTAAAACAAGAGGGCCATGATGGCCCTGAATCGCTCACCTGACTAACCATGCTACATCAACGTAAATTCTATCAGACCCATATACAATCCTAAGCCAGATTTCATTAATTAATACATTCTGACAAAATTTCATTAAGACATGATGAAAACTTTGACCTCTTTCATCTAAACAAGGTTTTACTAGAATTGGCCCGGTGACCTAATTTTTGACCCCAGATGACCCATATACGATCCAAATTATCAGATATTATTAAGATAAACATTCTGACCAAATTTTATAAACATCTGATGAAAACTGTGACCTCTGTTGTCTACACAAGGTTTTTCTATTATTTGACCTAGTGATCTAGATTTTGACCCCAGATGACCCAAATGCAATCCCAACCCAGATTTCATCAAGATAAACATTCTGACCAAATTTCATAAAGATCTGATGAAAACTGTGGTCTCTAGAAGACTGATTTTGCAGGAATTCCCGGCACTGACACAGATGATATTTTAGTGTAAATTATTATAAAAAAATTATTTATTGAGATATCTTCATGAAACTTGGTATGCATATGTTAAATGACATGTTCTTTTTTTTTAAGGTCCATTTTTCTCTATCTGCAAGTGCGAAGATTTTTTTCCTATACAAACAATGATGTCATGATTCGTTTTTATTTAAGTTAATAACTTTATGTCGCATTACTTTGATGTCATTCCCAAACTGCTTTTGTCTATTTAAATTTTTACATAAAAGATAACAGTCATATTAAAATGGCAATAAAAGTAAAATCATTAAACAAACAAACATGTGGTTGAACAGAATATATTTATTGCCAATACACACAAATAGACATAATACATTGAGTACAAAATTGCAAAAATGTCCCTTAATAGTTTACATACAGGATGATTATCTATAATAAAAATAATGCTTTTATAACAGAATAAATTCACAAACAAATATATATAAACATTAATAAAACTAAAATATAATTTTATACAATTATTGAATATAAAAATACTTTCACTTTCTTCTTTCCATTTAATGTTTATTTCACCAGCATTTTTCACCCTGTATTTCAGTGTACTGTCATTTGCATCAGATGGATGAAAACGTCTCAACCATTCCATCAGTACTGTTATTGGAAGATTGTCTTTGTTAACATAAGCTTTTAACTAAATAACAAGTCTGTTGGTCAGTTGTTCTGCCTTTATGGGCTGAAGAGTCATTCAATACTTGCAAAGTTAAACCAATTTGTTGGCTATAAAGTTGGAAGTTTCGGGAGTCCATCTTCATATCCTCCCTTCAGACCAGACCATGGAGGTTTTGTGGGATTACAATACACCTGAAACATAATTAAGACACACATTGCAATAAAATTACATGAACACTCTGCCATAAAAAAATTGTGCACAATTGAGAAATAATTGTTGTGTATGTGGGTTAACATAAACATAGAACAACACAGTACGTTTGGTGGCTATTTTAATACTACATCGTATGACCAGTGGTGAGCATGCAGAAGTACATAGAGGGCGTGGCTATGATACACATGATTGAACATTAACCAATCAGATTCATGATAAATACATAACAATAATGAGAACCAAATGTCTAACGTAGTAAAGACCTAAATAATGTCCTCTGCACATTTAATATTGTACAAATATATTGAAACAACTTAATCATTAAAATCCTTAATACTTATATAACATGTATATTATTATTTGTTTCGTGCAAAATCAATCAGTTTACCAAAACTAATTGGTATATTATGGTTTAGAAATGCTGGTCGAAATGATGCGTATCCGAAATGATATACAGTACTGTTTACATAATTTGTTTAGAATTTAAATGTCCTTACAAACAGAAAATAACTAATTAGTGACAGAAAACACAGAAATATAATAGATGAATTGATTAGCACCCACTGTAGTGTTTTTCTTTTGCTTAACAAGGCTTTATTCTGTGAATATTTCGTTAATTTTTCGCTAAGCGAAGGAAATTAAAATGGCGCGTTTGCCGTAGAAGATTCCGGGATTTTCGTAACCACTGAACTTTGAACAAAAATGCGTTGGGGTAAACGTGAACCGATTTGGTCATGAAATATATCAAATTAAAGCTTAAAGTATCTACTATTAAACGATATAACTTCTATTGATACATAATGATTAAGTTTCCGACAAATTCACGCAGACATTGGTCCATTCTAACACAATTGTTTACAAGCCGATTTTAACGGAAGTTGTATCATCATGAAGGGGAATTCCTCCTCTAATTGGTAAATTTCACCTCATAAATATTCATTGGGATTTACCTCACCGCAAAACATGTGTAAAATACCCACCGTCACCGAACCGTGTCCGCCATATTGCACTCTACCGCGGACGTGAAAAAATACCAATAATCCGCATTGTTCAATAATTAAGCAACGATTAATAACACTTATCCTTCATGAAATAAAAACCATAATAAAGAAAATTTTATTCTCTTTAATCTGATATATAAATTATTATTATTCACTTAGTGAAAACAATTAATTATGCTGTTAAAGGTTTTTCTTTTATTTGACCTAGTTACCTAGTTTTTGACCCCAGATAACCCAAATACAATCCCAACCCAGATTTCATCAAGATATACATTCTGACCAAATTTCATAAAGATTGGATGAAAACTGTGACCTCTATTGTATACACAAGGTTTTTCTATTATTTGACCTAGTGACCTAGTTTTTGACCCAAGATGACCCAAATACAATCCAAACCCAGATTTCATCAAGATAAACATTCTGACCAAATTTCATAAAGATTGGATGAAAACTGTGACCTCTATTGTCTACACAAGGTTTTTATATTATTTTACCTAGTGACCTAGTTTTTGACCCCAGATGACCCAAATACAATCCCAGCCGGACATCACACAGTCACATAAGCTCACCATATCACTTTGTGACAGGTGAGCTAAAAACACACAAATATTTATTTTTATTATTTAACCAGGTTTTCCGAAGGAAAAAACTGGTTATTAGATTGGCGAATGCGGGCTGGCTGGCTGGCGGGCTGGCGGAACAAGCTTGTCCGGGCCATAACTATGTCGTTCATTGTCAGATTTTAAAATCATTTGGCACATTTGTTCACCATCATTGGACGGTGTGTCACGCGAAATAATTACGTCGATATCTCCAAGGTCAAGGTCACACTTTGAGTTCAAAGGTCAAAAATGGCCATAAATGAGCTTGTCCTGGCCATAACTATGTCATTCTTTGTGAGATTTTAAAATCATTTGGCACATTTGTTCACCATCATGGTACGGTGTGTCGCACGAAAGAATCACGTCAATATCTCCAATGTCAAGGTCTCCATGACTAAAAATAGATTATTTTTTTTTAAACAAACTTACAAAGGGGGGTAATTTTGTTTGTTCATTAAAAAAGTTCAGTTTGAGTTTTCTCCCTTTATCAGATTTTTTTTTCACAATGAAAACCTGGTTTTGTGACAATTTTGTCCCTTGTTTTATATTTGAAAGACTGTTCAACCATCCAACCCAAGAATTCCCCCCCCCCCCCCCAAAAAAAAACAACAAACTTTTTTTTCATTTTTTGAAAGATAATGTGATAAATGACCCCCCCATCCCCCCTTACTATACACCCCTTTCCACCTCCACCCCAACACCTTTTCTGATTGAAGTTTTGAGATAGGTCCCTTCACCTTTAAAAAGAAAAATAGACAAGTGGTCTGCACCCGCTAGGCGGTGCTCTTGTTCCTTATATGGCTATATATAAAGGAAAACCTTGTTATCCCCCGCCATAGGGGGAGGGATATTGTTTTGGCGTTGTCTGTCCTTCCGTCAGTCCGTCCGGCACTTTTGTGTCCGTAGCCATATCTTGGACCTGCTTTGGCGGATTTCATTGAAACTTGGTTTGAGTATATATATGGATAAGAGGATGATGCACGCCAAATGGCATTGTACACCATCAGATAAATAACGGAGTTATGGCCCTTTGTATCTTTAAAAAATGCTTTTTTAGTGTCAAATATAACACTTTTGTGTCCAGAAGCATATTGGCGGGGGATAGCAATTCAATGAATTTGCTTGTTAACACTCTAGAGGCCACATTCATTGCCCAATCTTCATGCAACTTGGTAAGAAGATTGTTCGCAATGATATATTAGACAAGTTCGAAATGGTTGCGGTTGGTTGAAAAACATGGCCGCCAGGGGGCGGGTAATTTATCCTTATATGCCTTTAGTAAAACTTGTTAGAACTCTGAAAGTTACATTTATTTTTAACTGTTCATGTTTGTTCTAATGATATCTTTTCACAGAACTGTCAGTTCCTTTGTATCTCAGGTGAGCGACTTTGTGCCTTTCAGGCCCTCTTGTTTCCAAATCCAAAGAAATCCGGCATAAATAGTACTAATTTGTGTTTAAAAAATGTGAATTGTATATGTCTTGTTTTTAATTTTTTTTTTACATATTTTACAGAACATTCAATTCATTATATTTAATGATGACTGAAAGTGCACATGAAAAGAAATAATGATTTTTAATATAAAAAATGAATTTCATATTATGAATATTTACACTTAGTTGGGACAATAAAATCATGCCAAATACAGGACACATGCACTCCTGGAGTAAATATTGGGACTTTTTAGTGACATCAACAGCTACTAACATATAAACTAAATCTTAAGAAAATACACTGTTGTGATTTTTTTCACAGTACTGGTTATATTGTTGGTTGAAGGCTTGGGGTAAATGTATGTGGGAACTTCAAAATGTTCATAAAACTGTTAACACAATCAAATTATTGTTCTAAAAGATATAACAATCTGCATTCTGACAGTATATTTTGAAGGCTCTACAAGTTCCAGGCCACTGGGCATGCATTCTCTACAGTGGAGGATCTGCTGAATGCCATGTGCCCTCATCTGGTGCAGTATGGAAAGACCTCCATCAAGGAACTCTTGAAGAAAGATGGATTCTCAGATCGATTCATTGAAGAGTTCGTTATGGGCGCTTTACGTGTAAATTATGGGCAGACGACAAGTGTTCATGGACTTGTAGGTTTGTAAAAAAAGAGACTTGTTTTCAAGAGTCTTGTTGATGATGGTGTTGGCATAAAAGTTATGATGATAAAGTTAACACAAATGCAGCATTTTTGATAAAAGAAGTTAAAAAATGAGTTTTATATTATACATAAGCTTCTCAAAAGAACATTTTAAGCAAAAGCTGAATAAAAAAATTGTGGCACAAAAAAAAAAGGTACAAACAATCATAAACAGTTTCTGCATAGCACATGAGGCTTTGGCATAGTATAGGGAATATTGACAGAAACAGATAAAAAAACTCATAGTGGTTCAATCATACAATATTATTAATATAAAGAGTGCATCTTCATCAACAGGTTCGGTATCTATGGCAGGAGTTGAGCCTGGGCTGTGGAATGTTGTCGGTGGCAATCAGAAGGTGCCCCAGGGGCTGCTGGGCAAGTCAGGTGCCAACCTGATCAGGGGAAAGGTATACACATTGATACAGACATAAACTTCTTACACAAATTTGCTTAGTCAATATTCTGTTCCATAAGTAGGCCTACAATAATAATGAAGACTTCCTGGTGGACTTTGCAATAGATTGTAATAGCATACTGTGGAATCATTGATTTTCAAGGGTTTGTAATTTTTTGCACCATTGCCATTTCACAAATTTATTGCAACTGCAAATATTCTCCGATTTAATCAACAGTCAGCTCCGCAGGGTACACATTCATCCACATGTCATATACACAATTAAACATTAAAAAAGTGCCCATTGTTTTCCTTTTGTTTACATGAATAATAAAGTATTTATATTTATAAATAAATACTTTATTAAAATTTGCAATTATTGAAGGGGCCTTTTCACGTTTTGGTAAATTGAAACAATTTTAAAAAATGTTTCAGATTCACAAATTGTTGTTGTAGTTATGATATTTGTGAGGAAACAGTAATACTGAACATTTACCATGCTCTAAAATATCCATTATAATTTGTTATGCATCTTTTGATGATTTAAAAACCTGAAAACCTGGTATAACAATAAAGTGTATAAGTGCAAACCACAATTTTCACATAGACATGGGCCACATGAAGGATTAAATTAAAACCAGAAATCGCTATGAAGTGCAGAAGCCCAGGGCACACTTAACACGTTTGGTAGTCGCCTATTCCACTGTGTGCCCTTTCATATAGCCATGGGCTTGGCTGCCATATCTGTGACCTACAGTTCAGGAGCATTAGTTGCTTTTGTGACAAGCTCTAGAAAAACTTATGTCATTTGGAATAATAATAGACATAAAAGGAGTTTTGCTTGGTTTGATAATCGCTCTGATAATACTTTAATGAGGTCCTGATTGGCAACCCATTTTTAGCTCACCTGTCACGAAGTGACATGGTGAGCTTATGTGACCGTGTGATGTCTGGCGTCTGTTGTGTGTGCGTGCGTGCGTGCATCCGTCCGTCAACAATTTTTTGTATAGACAGTAGAGGTCACAGTTTTCATCCAATCTTTATGAAATTTGGTCAGAATGTTTATCTTGATGATTGTATTTGGATCATCTGGGGTCAAAAACTATAGGTCACTATGTCAAAAACTAGGTCAAATAATAGAAAAACCTTGTGTAGACAGTAGAGGTCACAGTTTTCATCCAATCTTTATGAAATGTGGTCAGAATGTTTATCTTGATAAAATCTGAGTTGGGATTGTATTTGGGTCATCTGGGGTCAAAAACTAGGTCACTAGGTAAAAAACTAGGTCAAATAATAGAAAAACCTTGTGTAGACAATAGAGGTCGCAGTTTTCATCCAATCTTTATGAAATTTGGTCAGAATGTTTATCTTGATGAAATCTGGGTTTGGATTGTATTTGGGTCATCTGAGGTCAAAAACTAGGTCACTAGGTCAAATAATAGAAAAACCGTCAACAATTTGTTTGTGTAGACAGTAGAAGTCACAGTTTTCATCGAATCTTTATGAAATTTGGTCATAATGTTTATCTTGATGAAATCTGGATTGGGATTGTATTTGGGTCATCTGGGGTCAAAAACTAGGTCACTAGGTCAAAAACTAGGTCACTAGGTCAAATAATAGATAAACCTTGTATAGACAATAGAGGTCACAGTTTTCATCCAATCTTTATGAAATTTGGTCAAAATGTTTATCTTGATGTAATCTGGGTTGGGATTGTATTTGGTTAGTCAGGTGAGCGATTCAGGGCCATCATGGCCCTCTTGTTTCTAGTTCTAGTTATTCATTTACAACTTTTCCTCCATAGGTAACCAGTGTATCTCTATCCAGTGATGGTTCCCCTCCTGTTTACCAGATTGACTACCTCCCCCAAAAGTCATCAAAAAATGGAGACGATCTTGAGTCGAAAGAATACGACATTGTGATACTAGCCACGCCCTTTTACAAAGCATTGTCAGACATAAGCTTTGTGGATTTCCAGACCAGCATTGACCCGGTAGACAATGACTTTCATCTAACTGTGGCCACGTTTATGCAGGGACTTCCAAATGCATCATACTTCAACGTAGATTCATTGGACGACCTTCCCAGTACTATCCTCACTACCAAAGAGAACATTTTCTTTAATTCGTTAACCAAAATGAAACCAGTCAATGACAAGTCAAAACCATCTGAAAAGCCAGTGTACAGAATGTTTACAAATCATGTTCCAAACGTAGATGAACTAAAGCAACTTGTCCCTGAGTGGTCTGATTTAAGAGTGGTTAACTGGATGGCCTACCCTGAATACTCTTCAACTGTAAACTTGCCTTCGTTCACCCTCCACGATCAGATGTACCACATTAATGCTATTGAAATGGCTGCGTCCGCCATGGAAATGAGTGTCGTTGGAGCAAAGAATGTGGCCCTCTTGGCGTACTACAGATATTTCGGACATTATGACAAAATTGATGAAATGTTATCAGGTGAAACTGCCACAGATCGTTCTGATCTCTAGGGTAGCCTTCTATGTCACATAGTGGTGCAATATGTTTTAATGAATTATTTACTCACTTGTTACATTCATGTCTCGTTAAATGTGTACCAAAGGATGTTTTAGTAAGTCTTCTTTGGTCACACGCATATGAGGTGTACATTAATACTTGAAAACCCTGCCATTTGTGGATTTTAAATCACATTAATGAGAGCAAACAAGTATTGATTATCCAATACTCTGTAGCAGTGATTTGTTTTGCCCAACATTTCAGCCTCTTACAAGCTGTTTCCCAATTCCAAAATGAAACTATTTTTTTCTGAATATCTGACCAAAATTTCCGCAAAAATATGCCAAACCTTTCCAATAATTGGTTAATTTAATATACATCAATTTAATTCCCTAGCACTTAATAATATAAATTTGAAAGCAGTTAAACATGCATTTCTAAACAATTGGTTTACTTTGATTGATAATCATAATAAAGTGATATTATGGGCATCTAACAGTTTATAGGTGTCTATCCCAATCGTTGTTTATTTTTGGTGTTTTCACTTCATAATACACTTATATTTGTTAATGCAGCATCAACATACTAAAACAATATCCTGGAAAGAGAAAAATAATGCATTTGAATATGAACCGTACTTTCGTTTTGACAACTGTCAATTTGAATCTTAATGTAGTTTTAGTGCAAATTTGTTAATACAGCACAAAGACACTTTTGTTTTACGTATCATTTCGGCTTTAGTGTTTTATCCAGGCCTAATCAGCGTGGCAACCTGCCATGCCCCCTTTTTCGGAGCACCACACTGACCCTTTCAAAGCCAATTAGCGCCACGTGTACTTTTATCCAGATCCATATGTATAAAGTCTTATCTGCTTTTGCAATCGCGTGTCTCGGTGTCCCCAAGACGCACATATTAATGCATGACTGCGTATGACGCAATAAAAGAGGGCTTATTACCCAAAAGTGCTGTAAAATCAATAATCATTCCGTATCAATTAATTGCTCGAGTTGGTATAAGCTCCAAATACAACATTTTAACTCCGCCAGGCATTTTTGTGATGCATACATCATTTTGATTACCTAAGCGGCATTTTCAATGGAAGCAGATCAGAAAAAGGAGTTTGTTCTTAAGAAAACAGGGTGGGTTTTGTGTCGACGAATTAATGATAGTCAAGTTTCTAAATGACAAACAATGACGACCCAAACTTCTGGCGCAGACTATTTAACTGAAATAAACCAGCAATAGTTGTTATTCAGTCCTCGCGTATGACTGTTTTTTTTCGCTCACTTACATGAGGTAGAAATAAAATTTACCTAAATCAATGAAGTAACGTATTGTTATTTAAACTAAAATGATCGGAAATCTTTTGTTAATATCAGAATATTCGTAAGACACGAGGGCCGTAACAGTAAAGATTGCTATTACTTAGAGATAAGCCAAGTTTTGAATACTGTGACAGTGTCCATTACAAGTCAAATCCTAATGATTTTAAAGAACTTGTATTTACATGTATAGCATTTTTTTGTTTGTTATTTAATGACAACCTGGTCCATGAGTGGCAAACCTGCATATACATGTACCGCCATTCGTTTGACTCTCATTGTCACGAGGAACACGCGGATATTTCAGGCTGTTTGAAACTTTCTTTGTTCAACGTATCATTAATTAATGAATACAGACAAGATTTATAGTTAAAAAGTGGCATTTATTAAAGGCATTACGAAACACATGTAATTTAGTTCATTCAGGGACGTATACAAACACGTGTTTAAGGACGTATACAAATGCGTGATTTTTTCACGAAAATCAAAGTTTTAAGCTGTGATTAAAAGTTTCAACAAGTTGAAAACACCCAATGTGCCCTTTGTTAGAGAATCGCCGTGCGAAATGCCTTTTTTAGCTCACCTGTCACGAAGTGACATGGTGAGCTTATGTGACCGTGTGATGTCCAGCGTCCGTTTTGTGTGCGTGTGTGCGTGCGTCCATCAACAATATGTTTGTGTAGACAGTAGAGGTCACAGTTTTCATCCAATCTTTATGAAATTTGGTCAGAATGTTTATCTTGATGAAATCTGGGTTGGGATTGTATTTGGGTCACCTGGGGTCAAAAACTAGGTCAATAAGTCAAATATCAGAAAAACTTGTGTAGACAATAGAGGTCACATTTTTCATCCAATCTTTATGAACTTTAGTCAGTATGTTTATCTTGATGAAATCTGGGTTTGGATTGTATTTGGGTCATCTGGGGTTAAAAACTAGGTCACTAGGTCAAATAAAATAAAAACCTTGTGAAGACAATAGAGGTCACAGTTTTCATCCAATCTTTATGAAATTTGGTCAGAATGTTTATATTAATAAAATCTGGATTGGGATTGTATTTGGGTCATCTGGGGTCAGAAACTAGGTCACTAGGTCAAATCATAGAAAACCCTTGTGTAGACAATAGAGGTCACAGTTTTCATCAGATCTTAATTAAATATTGTCAGAATGTTTGTCTTGTTAAAATCTGTGTTGGGATTGAATTTGGATCATCTACGGTCAAAAACTAGGTCACTAGGTCAAATAAAAAACAACTTTTGTAGACAGAAGAGGTCACAGTTTTCATCCAAACTTAATTAAATTTGGCCAGAATGTTTATCTTGATGAAATCTGGGTTGGGATTGTATTTTTGTCATCTGTGGTCAAAAACTTGGTCACTAGGTCAAATCATAGAAAAACCTTGTGTAGACAATAGAGGTCATTGTTTTCATATGATCTTGATGAAGTATGGTCAGAATGTTTCTCTTGATAATATCTGATTTTGGATCGTATATGGGTCATCTAGGGTCAAAAATTAGGTCACCGGGCCAATTCTAGTAAAACCTTTTGTAGATAAAAGAGGTCACAGTTTTCATCACGTCTTAATGACATTTTGTCAGAATGTATTAATTAATGAAATCTTTCTTGGGATTGTATATGGGTCTGATAGAATTTAAGTTGATGTAGCAAGGTTAGCGATTCAGGGCCATCATGGCCCTCTTGTTTTTAAGTCATTCGCCATGCCCCTCTGCCCTTCTAGATTAAACACTAGGCTTACAGGACTCGCCAGTCATGTAAAATATCAAATATATCTTTTTATTAACAACTGGTAGCAAGATGAGTTGCAGATAATTAATCAGTTATCACATTTTAACTTACTCTTTTGACCTGTTAATTCTTTTCAGCTCAATTCAACAGTGAAAAATGCCCATAATATCACTTTAATAATGGTTCATTTTTCCCAATTTCATGGTCTATTGTGCTTTTTTACGCAAACAAATATCATTTTTAATCTTTTTACAATTTTGTTGCATACAGATTTCAATCATTTCAATGTATAAGGTTTTCATCAAATAATATGCATGTGTAGAAAAAATGTTGACAAACGTTCTCGTCATAACTTTTTTTCCAAACATCAGAATTTTCAGAGAACAGTATTTTGGCACTTGAAATGCCCTATTTTATATGAATATTGCTTCATGAGATTGGGAAGTTTAATGCAAGATCATTTTAACAGGGATATTTAATTTGTTTACTGGTATAACTTGGTAACTTTCATGAGCCATGTTTTGGTATTGACTTATGTAATTTTTGCCATGTTGTACAACCGTACTTCCTGAAACAAAACAAGTTTATGTTCAGTTACATGACTATGTAAAATTTAATAAGGAAATATGTTCATTTATGTTAGGGTTACCAGTAGCCCAAATGTTTAATGGCAACTTAAAATTTTAATTGGTTCCAACAAATTCTGTAAACTGGCTTATTAAATTTCTAAACATATGAAAAAAAGATGAATACTTTCTGATAACATTAATTTAATCTACTGATTTAATTTCTTAGTTCCAATCATGTTACAGCTTAGAATATTGCCAATGTTTTTGTTGTCATGTCATATGTAAGTTTAAAATACATTTACTGTTTACTAGTTTTGACCATTGATTTCCTAATGCAAGACGAGGTGTTTAAAAAACTTGAACAATGCTGTTAATGGTTAGTTTTAATAATCTACTCTTGTCCACATTGAAGTACAAAATGGAGTTATTTACAATAATTGAATAACAATTGAATAAACTCTCAAAATGTCGGTCATCTTATTGTTTTCAGGGCACAGTAATTATACTTTAGATTTAGCCCTTTCAGTGCGGGAACCGAATTTTGAAGGCCTGTGCAAACAGTTTGGATCCAGATGAGACGCCACAGAACGCGGCGTCTCATCAGGATCCAAACTGTTTGCTATTTTGATAGTATTCTTTGAAAAAAATCGAAGACAAGGGACAAAATTGTCACAAAACCAGGTTTTCATTGTGAAAAAAAAATCTGATAAAGGGAGAAAACTCAAACTGAACTTTTGAAATGACCAAAAAAAATTAACCCCCTTTGTAATTTTTTTTTTTTTTAAATCTATTTTTAGTCGTGGCGACCCAGACATTGGAGATATTGACGTGATTCTTTCGTGGGACACACCGTCCCATGATGGTGAACAAATGTGCCAAATGATTTTAAAATCTCACAATGAATGACATAGTTATGGCCAGGACAAGCTCATTTATGGCCATTTTTGACCTTTGAACTCAAAGTGTGACCTAGACCTTGGAGATATCGTCGTAATTATTTCGCGCGACACACCGTCCAATGATGGTGAACAAATGTGCCAAATGATTTTAAAATCTGACGATGAACGACATAGTTATGGCTCGGACAAGCTCATTTATGGCCATTTTTGACCTTTGAACTCAAAGTGTGACCTTGACCTTGGAGATATCGACGTAATTATTTCGCGCGACACACCGTCCAATGATGGTGAACAAATGTGCCAAATGATTTTAAAATCTGACAATGAACGACATAGTTATGGCCCGGACAAGCTTATTCCGCCAGCCCGCCAGCCAGCCCGCCAGCCAGCCAGCCAGCCAGCCCGCCCGCATTCGCCAATCTAATAACCAGTTTTTTCCTTCGGAAAACCTGGTTAAAAATGCTAATTTTATAAATTTAGCAGACGACATTTTAGCAGATGACAAATTTCCCAGCATGCCAAGGGTTAATGGAGCCTCGCCCTAGGTGAACAGGGTTTCAAGCATGTGAGCAAAGTTTCATCACAGATTCGTCTGTGTAGTCCCAAGCATGTGAGCAAAGTTTCATCACAGATTCGTCTGTGTAGTCCCAAGCATGTGAGCAAAGTTTCATCACAGATTCGTCTGTGTAGTCCCAAGCATGTGAGCAAAGTTTCATCACAGATTCGTCTGTGTAGTCCGCACCAGCTCATCAGAATAAACACTTTTGGAAGTCCCTTTCAAACAAAACTCCAGTCAAGGCTAAAAGTGTTTTCCCTTAACAGCCTGTGCAGACTTCACAGGCTCAAGGCTAATATGAACAATACTTTACCCGCATTCATTACTTTTGCTTTCCTGTTTGGTGCTACATTTATTACGGATAGGAAATGAGGAAACAATAAAATACTTGTATTTCATAACCAGTTGCAGTTAACCTTATTGCCCTTAATGATCAATGTTAATCAAATTAACCCTAAGAGCAACATCAATTATCAGTGAAACTGATGGATGCTCCAAAATAATGGCCTCATCAATCTATGGGTTATTTTAAAGCAAGAAATTGAGCCAAGAACTTTTTGAAAGATCAACAGACTGGAACAATTGCATTGACCCACAGGTTTTGGGCGTGTGGCCAATTCACTGATACAATATATCATAAAATAACATTTTTCATTACTTTGACAAAAAATTAATATCGAAATAATATATATGAACATATATATGTTAATATATTAAATTTTTGTTCAAAGTGATGAAAAATGTTTTATGACATTTTGATAGTGTTTCAGTGAATCGGCCACGTGCCCAAAACCTGTGCATTGACCTGGCTTTAGAGCAGAACAAAGTGTCTCTGTGTGCATATTCTGCTTCAACATTTTGGATCGATACAGTACGAAAATGATTTGAAAATCACTGATGCTGAATGATTTAAAGACCACATTTCCCCTTTTTGAGAGCATAATCAAATAATAGGAATAAAAGAATTAATACATGATGTGCATAATGAATTGCTGAAATGTTTGTATGACTGTTATGACCATACAAGTCAAAGGTATTTGGAAAGCCAAATACAACAATTGCTTTAAGTTTTATGCCCCAAAAGTATCATTTAGACCCAAAAGTATGTTTTTAACCTTCAAACGAGGTGAAAACAAACAAATTGCATTTATTGATTGAAGAACATAAATTTCGATGTACTCTATTAATATATGATTTTTCATAGCAATCTGTTCCATACTGTTAGTCATTCTTTGAACAGAAAATAAAACAAGAGGGCCAAGATGGCCCTAGTTCGCTCACCTGAGAGGAGTCGGTTCATTCAATCTTAACCAAACTTCAAACTTTACCTAGATATTGTCCAGACAAACATCCTGGTCAAGTTTCATCATTATTGAGCTCAAACTCTGGCATATGGAGTGTTTACGAGTTTTTTGTAAGATTTGACCAGGTGACCTATATTTTGACCCCTCATGACCAAACATCAAACTTTGCTTACAAAAATAAATATTATGACCAAGATTCATAAAATATGAAACAAAATTGTGACCTCTTTAGTGTTTTCAGGGATTTTGTAAAATATAATTAAAATTTTGACAATCTAAGGGCAATAATTTTGTCAATTATTATGCGATTTTGCTCATTATCAAACTTGACTGAGATCTTGTGGCCATATAGCTTCTTAGCAACTTTGATAAAGAATGCTTGAGAAATGTGAATGCTAGAGTGTTTACAAACCAAATGTGGATGAACGGACGGCCGGCCGATAAAGACCAACCCTAAAACCTCGCCTGAGCAATCAGGTGAGCTAAAGTGTTTTTTTCACCGATCTGAGCCATTTTCCAACTTATCCGAGATATCAATAAAACCAATGTATTGACTAAGTTTCACGATGATAAAGCAAAAAATATGACTTCTAGAGTATTCAGAAGGTTTATCTATGGTCATATAAGGAAAAGTGCCCCACCCACCCCCTGGCAGCCATGTTTTTTGACCGATCGGGACCATTTTCAAACTCATCTGAGATATAGAGGACCATTTTTGAACTCGTGTGAGATATCAATAAAACCAATATTTTGACCAAGTTTTATGATGATTGGGCAAAAATTGTGACTTCTAGAGTGTTTACAAGGTTTCTCTATAGCCAAATAAGGAAAACTGCCCCGCCCACTGGCAGCCATGTTTTTCAACGGACCGGAACCACTTTTAAACTCAAGCAACATATCATTAAGACAAACATTTTGACAAAGTGACATGAAGATTGGGCATGAAATGTGACTTCAACAGTGTTTACAAGTTTTTTCTTTTTTTTTACCTAGTGACCTAGTTTTTGATCCAGCATGACCCAGTTTCGAACTTGATCGAGATATTATTGGGACAAATCTTGTGACCAAGTTTCATGGAGATCGCACAAGAAATGTGGCCTCTAGAGTGTTTACAACCAAATGTGGACGGACGACGGATGGACGTACGACAGACAAAGACCGATCCCAAAAGCTCACCTGAGCAATCAGGTGAGCTAAAAAGAGCAGAGACTATATAAATATATGTATACTGTGCACCTCTTCTGAATATTCAAATATTATCACAGTTTTCATCAGATCTTAATTAAATATTGTCAGAATGTTTGTCTTGTTAAAATCTGTGTTGGGATTGAATTTGGATCATCTAGGGTCAAAAACTAGGTCACTAGGTCAAATAAAAAACAACTTTTGTAGACAGAAGAGGTCACAGTTTTCATCCAAACTTAATTAAATTTGGCCAGAATGTTAATCTTGATGAAATCTGGGTTGGGATTGTATTTTTGTCATCTGTGGTCAAAAACTTGGTCACTAGGTCAAATCATAGAAAAACCTTGTGTAGACAATAGAGGTCATTGTTTTCATATGATCTTGATGAAGTATGGTCAGAATGTTTCTCTTGATAATATCTGATTTTGGATCGTATATGGGTCATCTAGGGTCAAAAATTAGGTCACCGGGCCAATTCTAGTAAAACCTTTTGTAGATAAAAGAGGTCACAGTTTTCATCACGTCTTAATGACATTTTGTCAGAATGTATTAATTAATGAAATCTTTCTTGGGATGATAGAATTTAAGTTGATGTAGCAAGGTTAGCGATTCAGGGCCATCATGGCCCTCTTGTTTTTAAGTCATTTGCCATGCCCCTCTGCCCTTCTAGATTAAACACTAGGCTTACAGGACTCACCAGTCATGTAAAATATCAAATATATCTTTTTATTAACAACTGGTAGCAAGATGAGTTGCAGATAATTAATCAGTTATCACATTTTAACTTACTCTTTTGACCTGTTAATTCTTTTCAGCTCAATTCAACAGTGAAAAATGCCCATAATATCACTTTAATAATGGTTCATTTTTCCCAATTTCATGGTCTATTGTGCTTTTTTACCCAAACAAATATCATTTTTAATCTTTTTACAATTTTGTTGCATACAGATTTCAATCATTTCAATGTATAAGGTTTTCATCAAATAATATGCATGTGTAGAAAAAATGTTGACAAACGTTCTCGTCATAATTTTTTTTCCAAACATCAGAATTTTCAGAGAACAGTATTTTGGCACTTGAAATGCCCTATTTTATATGAATATTGCTTCATGAGATTGGGAAGTTTAATGCAAGATCATTTTAACAGGGATATTTAATTTGTTTACTGGTATAACTTGGTAACTTTCATGAGCCATGTTTTGGTATTGACTTATGTAATTTTTGCCATGTTGTACAACCGTACTTCCTGAAACAAAACAAGTTTATGTTCAGTTACATGACTATGTAAAATTTAATAAGGAAATATGTTCATTTATGTTAGGGTTACCAGTAGCCCAAATGTTTAATGGCAACTTAAAATTTTAATTGGTTCCAACAAATTCTGTAAACTGGCTTATTAAATTTCTAAACATATGAAAAAAAGATGAATACTTTCTGATAACATTAATTTAATCTACTGATTTAATTTCTTAGTTCCAATCATGTTACAGCTTAGAATATTGCCAATGTTTTTGATGTCATGTCATATGTAAGTTTAAAATACATTTACTGTTTACTAGTTTTGACCATTGATTTCCTAATGCAAGACGAGGTGTTTAAAAAACTTGAACAATGCTGTTAATGGTTAGTTTGAATAATCTACTCTTGTCCACATTGAAGTACAAAATGGAGTTATTTACAATAATTGAATAACAATTGAATAAACTCTCAAAATGTCGGTCATCTTATTGTTTTCAGGGCACAGTAATTATACTTTAGATTTAGCCCTTTCAGTGCGGGAACCGAATTTTGAAGGCCTGTGCAAACAGTTTGGATCCAGATGAGACGCCACAGAACGCGGCGTCTCATCAGGATCCAAATTGTTTGCTATTTTGATAGTATTCTTTGAAAAAAAACGAAGAAAATGCTAATTTTAGAAATTTAGCAGACGACATTTTAGCAGATGACAAATTTCCCAGCATGCCAAGGGTTAATGGAGCCTCGCCCTAGGTGAACAGGGTTTCAAGCATGTGAGCAAAGTTTCATCACAGATTCGTCTGTGTAGTCCCAAGCATGTGAGCAAAGTTTCATCACAGATTCGTCTGTGTAGTCCCAAGCATGTGAGCAAAGTTTCATCACAGATTCGTCTGTGTAGTCCCAAGCATGTGAGCAAAGTTTCATCACAGATTCGTCTGTGTAGTCCCAAGCATGTGAGCAAAGTTTCATCACAGATTCGTCTGTGTAGTCCCAAGCATGTGAGCAAAGTTTCATCACAGATTCGTCTGTGTAGTCCCAAGCATGTGAGCAAAGTTTCATCACAGATTCGTCTGTGTAGTCCGCACCAGCTCATCAGAATAAACACTTTTGGAAGTCCCTTTCAAACAAAACCCCAGTCAAGGCTAAAAGTGTTTTCCCTTAACAGCCTGTGCAGACTTCACAGGCTCAAGGCTAATATGAACAATACTTTACCCGCATTCATTACTTTTGCTTTCCTGTTTGGTGCTACATTTATTACGGATAGGAAATGAGGAAACAATAAAATACTTGTATTTCATAACCAGTTGCAGTTAACCTTATTGCCCTTAATGATCAATGTTAATCAAATTAACCCTAAGAGCAACATCAATTATCAGTGAAACTGATGGATGCTCCAAAATAATGGCCTCATCAATATATGGGTTATTTTAAAGCAAGAAATTGAGCCAAGAACTTTTTGAAAGATCAACAGACTGGAACAATTGCATTGACCCACAGGTTTTGGGCGTGTGGCCAATTCACTGATACAATATCAATATATCATAAAATAACATTTTTCATTACTTTGACAAAAAATTAATATCGAAATAATATATATGAACATATATATGTTAATATATTAAATTTTTGTTCAAAGTAATGAAAAATGTTTTATGACATTTTGATAGTGTTTCAGTGAATCGGCCACGTGCCCAAAACCTGTGCATTGACCTGGCTTTAGAGCAGAACAAAGTGTCTCTGTGTGCATATTCTGCTTCAACATTTTGGATCGATACAGTACGAAAATGATTTGAAAATCACTGATGCTGAATGATTTAAAGACCACATTTCCCCTTTTTGAGAGCATAATCAAATAATAGGAATAAAAGAATTAATACATGATGTGCATAATGAATTGCTGAAATGTTTGTATGACTGTTATGACCATACAAGTCAAAGGTATTTGGAAAGCCAAATACAACAATTGCTTTAAGTTTTATGCCCCAAAAGTATCATTTAGACCCAAAAGTATGTTTTTAACCTTCAAACGAGGTGAAAACAAACAAATTGCATTTATTGATTGAAGAACATAAATTTCGATGTACTCTATTAATATATGATTTTTCATAGCAATCTGTTCCATACTGTTAGTCATTCTTTGAACAGAAAATAAAACAAGAGGGCCAAGATGGCCCTAGTTCGCTCACCTGAGAGGAGTCGGTTCATTCAATCTTAACCAAACTTCAAACTTTACCTAGATATTGTCCAGACAAACATCCTGGTCAAGTTTCATCATTATTGAGCTCAAACTCTGGCATATGGAGTGTTTACGAGTTTTTTGTAAGATTTGACCAGGTGACCTATATTTTGACCCCTCATGACCAAACATCAAACTTTGCTTACAAAAATAAATATTATGACCAAGATTCATAAAATATGAAACAAAATTGTGACCTCTTTAGTGTTTTCAGGGATTTTGTAAAATATAATTAAAATTTTGACAATCTAAGGGCAATAATTTTGTCAATTATTATGCGATTTTGCTCATTATCAAACTTGACTGAGATCTTGTGGCCATATAGCTTCTTAGCAACTTTGATAAAGAATGCTTGAGAAATGTGAATGCTAGAGTGTTTACAAACCAAATGTGGATGAACGGACGGCCGGCCGATAAAGACCAACCCTAAAACCTCGCCTGAGCAATCAGGTGAGCTAAAGTGTTTTTTTCACCGATCTGAGCCATTTTCCAACTTATCCGAGATATCAATAAAACCAATGTATTGACTAAGTTTCACGATGATAAAGCAAAAAATATGACTTCTAGAGTATTCAGAAGGTTTATCTATGGTCATATAAGGAAAAGTGCCCCACCCACCCCCTGGCAGCCATGTTTTTTGACCGATCGGGACCATTTTCAAACTCATCTGAGATATAGAGGACCATTTTTGAACTCGTGTGAGATATCAATAAAACCAATATTTTGACCAAGTTTTATGATGATTGGGCAAAAATTGTGACTTCTAGAGTGTTTACAAGGTTTCTCTATAGCCAAATAAGGAAAACTGCCCCGCCCACTGGCAGCCATGTTTTTCAACGGACCGGAACCACTTTTAAACTCAAGCAACATATCATTAAGACAAACATTTTGACAAAGTGACATGAAGATTGGGCATGAAATGTGACTTCAACAGTGTTTACAAGTTTTTTCTTTTTTTTTACCTAGTGACCTAGTTTTTGATCCAGCATGACCCAGTTTCGAACTTGATCAAGATATTATTGGGACAAATCTTGTGACCAAGTTTCATGGAGATCGCACAAGAAATGTGGCCTCTAGAGTGTTTACAACCAAATGTGGACGGACGACGGATGGCCGTACGACAGACAAAGACCGATCCCAAAAGCTCACCTGAGCAATCAGGTGAGCTAAAAAGAGCAGAGACTATATAAATATATGTATACTGTGCACCTCTTCTGAATATTCAAATATTATCTTATTCCCTTCATTACCTCAGCATGCTTGACACATGAAAAAGGGCAATGGCTCTGTACATATTAGACAGAGGTATTGTCCTTAACCAAAGCATTTTGCCCATTTTTCTTGAAGCCATCATCTACCATTATATAAACACATTTATTGGAACACATTATTTTGATACATGCAGCTATGCACCACACAAGGAACACAGTATACTAAAACACAATTTGTTCTGATAACAGATTTGTAGTTATTGTACTGGTACTCAGCAATGCTTCTCAATGGCCTCATCAATGTACATGGGCATTTAAAATATCTTCAAAACTAATTAAGAGCTTTGTTTGTGAAACACAATTCCCCCTACTACACTTTGAAGCAGCACATCAGCTTTTGTACAGAAAATTGTTAAGTCCAAGGCCTGTTACTCAAACTTGATCTGTTCTGTAATTCATGTAAGGAGACTCACAAACTAAGGCCAGTATCCATCTGCATGTATATAAAAAACCGAAAAGTGTTATTTTGAAGATTTTTTTTGAGTTCAAAGCCTTCTTTCAAAATAAATGGACAAAACGAAACTCACACTTAATCTGTAAGACTGTAAGTCAACTAGTTAAATAAGCAAATAGCAACAACTCCACAAAAGCTGAAGAGTTGTAGTTCTTGCAATCTACACTCCCTCTCAATGCCCTATATTAACATACAAAGTTTTAGTAAACTATTTAAATTAAAACAATGTTATTCTTCGTAGAAGAAAAATGATTTTAGGGCAATAACCTTGTAAATCCTGACGAGATTTATTATTTTGTATTCTGCACTTTCCCTTTATTCCTTCTATCATTTAAAGACATTTTATTTAAGTCCCTTCATTGTTGGGAAGGTATTTTATACAAAAGAAATGGACCATACAAACAATATGCAATGGGCAATAACTCCAAAAATACTGATAATAGTTATATCTCTTGTACTCTGCATTTTCTTTTACTCAAAGTCATCTTTCAATGTGTCAAGTTTCATTTCAATACTGAAGGAGTAATGCTCTGCAAAAGTAATAACTAGTAACTAATTACAGATCTGTAATAGAAATAACTAATAACTAATTACAGATCTGTAATAGAAATAACTAGTAACTAATTACAGATCTGTAATAGAAATAACTAATAACTAATTACAGATCTGTAATAGAAATAACTAGTAACTAATTACAGATCTGTAATAGAAATAACTAATAACTAATTACAGATCTGTAATAGAAATAACTAATAACTAATTACAGATCTGTAATATAAATAACTAATAACTAATTACAGATCTGTAATAGAAATAACTAATAACTAATTACAGATCTGTAATAGAAATAACTAGTAACTAATTACAGATCTGTAATAGAAATAACTAATAACTAATAACAGATCTGTAATAGAAATAACTAGTAACTAATTACAGATCTGTAATAGAAATAACTAATAACTAATTACAGATCTGTAATAGAAATAACTAATAACTAATTACAGATCTGTAATAGAAATAACTAATAACTAATTACAGATCTGTAATAGAAATAACTAATAACTAATTACAGATCTGTAATAGAAATAACTAATAACTAATTACAGATCTGTAATAGAAATAACTAGTAACTAATTACAGATCTGTAATAGAAATAACTAATTACAGATCTGTAATAGAAATAACTAGTAACTAATTACAGATCTGTAATAGAAATAACTAATAACTAATTACAGATCTGTAATAGAAATAACTAATAACTAATTACAGATCTGTAATAGAAATAACTAATAACTAATTACAGATCTGTAATAGAAATAACTAGTAACTAATTACAGATCTGTAATAGAAATAACTAATAACTAATTACAGATCTGTAATAGAAATAACTAATTACAGATCTGTAATAGAAATAACTAATAACTAATTACAGATCTGTAATAGAAATAACTAATAACTAATTACAGATCTGTAATAGAAATAACTAATTACAGATCTGTAATAGAAATAACTAATAACTAATTACAGATCTGTAATAGAAATAACTAATAACAGATCTGTAATAGAAATAACTAATAACTAATTACAGATCTGTAATAGAAATAACTAATTACAGATTTGTAATAGAAATAACTAATAACTAATTACAGATTTGTAATAGAAATAACTCCGTAAAAATCTATTGAAAGGTTTATGGTTCTTTAACTTTGCACTTCCATTTAATTCCTTCCATAATTATATGAACTTTCATTTGGATAGCTTCATAATTTCATAAGTTATGCAATACAGAAGAAATGGATTTGACAACAAATAAACAAAGGCAAAAGCTTAAAAAATACTGATAGTTGTGGTTCTTGTACTGTGCACTTCCTCAAAATGTCATCTATCAGTATACCAAGTTTCATTAAAATATTTTTAATACTTATTAATAAGAAGTCATGCTCATGGAAATTTACTTAATGGCAATCACTTTGTAAATGACCTCTATCATCATATGAACTTTCATTTGAATTATTTCATTACTTCGTAAGTTATGCTCTACACAAGAAACAGACTTAACAAATAATAAGCTAAGGGAAAAGCTTAAAAAAGACTGGTTTGAGCATGGTGGTTCTTATCTCCACTCCTCTCAATGTCCTCTATAAATATAATAATTCTTATTTAAAGGTCACATGCCGCGCTTTTTAAAACCTGTAAAACTCCTTTATGTTTCAAATTAAGTGCAAATACCAACTATTTGGCTCCTCACTTCAATTCAGTAACGGTGTTATTCGCACATTAATTTATTAAAGGGCAATAATTTCGCAAATCTTTATAAGAGAGTTTTGGTTCTCTTCACTTCTTCTTAAGACCCTCTATTATTATATACAGTTTCATTTGAATCCTTTCAATAATTTCTGAGTACTGCTGCACACAAGAATGTTGGATGGAAGGCAGGATGATGTGATAACTGTAAACATGTATGCCTCTCTAAAAGAGCATAAAAGTGCTCATTCTATCTTTATTAAAATCTTTATTCCCATACAAATACAAATAAAATCATGATTGTACAATTTATATTAATGTGAACATACATAAATACAGTTTTATATGAAACTATAATAAAAGCACACAATTCTATATAACACACTTTCAAATGCTCTTCTGACTCCTTAGGATTTGTTCAAACCACAATCAGGATTAAGTAAATGCAACAGCATATGTAGAATATATAATAATACAGATCAGAAAATGGTAGCAAATTTCATCTTTGTTCACCTAAATGTATTGCACAACCCAAAATTGCGTTAAGTTAAAAAAAATTCTCTCCATGTTCTCAACAAAAATATCCAACTTATTTTTTTGTGCCAAATTATTCCTGCCAAAAATATTTATAGGGCAATTAGAGAAAAAGTACAAACATTAAATGTTGCATTTTTAATGTTAGCACATATGCATCATATTCAATAATCTATGTTGCACTCAAAACGCTTTTTTTAAATAGTAGATCTAGACTCATTAACTGCAATATGGAACACAAAATAATAAATTTACCTACACAAATCTTTTCACAAATATTTGATGTTTAAAAAAAAAATAAAAAAATATATGATGATTATATAGCATTTTTTTAAGCATATACAAAATTGTGCTCAAGTTGTGCTGACTTTTTTTGTAATAGACTGTATACATGTGTTCTTTAGTAATTTTTTTTTAAAAAGCAGTAGTTAAACAACATAAATTTAAATACAATTGAATAATTCTTACATACAAATAATGTTATACCAATACCAAATATTTTGTGAAATAAATATCTGTATAAATTTACAACACTTATTATATATAATCTCGGGTATAATTAAAGCAATATAATAACCACTGAAAGAATTGCAAAAATGCCATACATCTTGAATGTACAACAATCTCCATTTTAGGAAAAAGATTAACTGTGCCAACAGTTAGTAGTTTAAGAGCAGATTGTTCACAAAAAAGCTTTTATAAACGAGACAGGGATGATGCCATCATAACTTTGAACTCTGAGAGCAAAAACAATAGATGGTCAACATGCGGTAAGAAGCATGTGGGTGTGTTGATGGAATCAAAGCTTTGTAGGAAACATCAACCTCATAAGGATGGATAAACTGACAAACACACAGGCCTATTACTATAGGCTTTCCATAATCAGTAGATGTTTGGGGCACCTCCCACAGTCAGAAGATGCCAGGGGCCCCTCCCAATATCATTTGATGCCAGGGGCACCTCCCGGAATCAGTAGATGCCAGGGGCAGCTCCCAGAATCAGAAGATGCTCAGGGCACCTCCCAATATCAGTTGATGCCAGGGGCACCTCACAATATCAGTAGATGCCAGGGGCACCTCCCACAATCAGTAGATGCCAGGGGCACCTCCCAATATCAGTTGATGCCAGGGGCACCTCACAATATCAGTAGATGCCAGGGGCACCTCCCACAATCAGTAGATGCCAGGGGCACCTCCCAATATCAGTTGATGCCAGGGGCACCTTCCAATATCAGTTAATGCCAGGGGCACCTCCCAATATCAGAATGCCAGGGGCACCTCCCGGAATCAGTAGATGACAGGGGCACCTCCCAGAATCAGAAGATGCCATGGCCACCTCCCAGAATCAGTAAATGCCAGGGGCACCTCCCAGAATCAGAAGATGCCAAGGGCACCTCCCAGAATCAGTAGATGCTAGGGGCATCTCCCATACTCAGTAGATGATCAGGACACCTCCCAGAATCAGAAGTTGCCAAGGGCACCTCCCACAATCAGTAGATGCCAGGGATACCTCCCACAATCAGTAGATGCCAGGGGCACCTCCCAGAATTAGTAGATGCAAGGGAAATCTCCTAGAATCAGAAGTTGCCAAGGGCACCTC
The DNA here is from genome assembly GCF_020536995.1 of Dreissena polymorpha. Lineage (NCBI taxonomy): Eukaryota > Metazoa > Mollusca > Bivalvia > Myida > Dreissenidae > Dreissena > Dreissena polymorpha. Next base: position 108,589,613 of record NC_068355.1, on the reverse strand, counting down.
CCACAATCAGTAGATGCCAGGGATACCTCCCATTATCAGTAGATGCAAGGGGAACCTCCCAGAATCAGAAGTTGCCAAGGGCACCTCCCACAATCAGTAGATGCCAGGGATACCTCCCACAATCAGTAGATGCCAGGGGCACCTCCCAGAATCAGAAGATGCCTGGGGCATCTTCCACAATCAATAGATGCCAGGGGCACCTCACACAATCAGTAGATGCCAGGGGCACCTCCCACAATCAGTAGATGCCAGGGGCACCTCCTACAATGAGTTGATGCCAGGGGCACCTCCCACAATCAATAGATGCCAGGGGCACCTCCCACAATCAGTATATGCCAGGGGTACCTCCCACAATCAGTAGATGCCAGGGGTACCTCCCAGACTCAGAAGATGCCAAGGGCACCTCCCAGAATCTTTAGTTGCCAGGGGCACCTCCCAGATTCAGAAGATGTCAAGGGCATCTCCCAGAGTCAAAAGATGCCAAGGGCACCTCACAGAATCAGAAGATGCCAGGGGCACCTCCCAGAATCAGAAGATGCCAGGGGCACCTCCCAGAATCAAAAGATGCCAAGGGCACCTCCCAGATTCAGAAGATGCCATGGGCACCTCCCAGATTCAGAAGATGCTAGGGATACCTCCCAGAATCAGAATGCCAGGGGCACCTCCCAGAATCAGTAGATGCCATGGGCACCTCCCACAATCAGTAGATGCCAGGGGCACCTCCCAGAATCAGAAGATGCCAAGGGCACCTCCCAGAATCAGTAGATGCAAGGGGCACCTCCCAGATTTAGAAGATGCCAGGGGCACCTCCAAGAGTCAGAAGATGCCAGGGGCATCTCACAGAATCAGAAGTTGCCAAGGGCACCTCCCAGATTCAGAAGATGCAAGAGGCATACAAATTTTGTTTGAAGAACATGAACTCACTATTTGAGAGCCCTAAGCTTATGAATCTGAATGTGCTGACAAATGATATCTTCGAAACATGATACATGGGACAAATACATGATGAGAAGTTAATTGATTAGAAAATGAAATGATAACATACATGTTGTACAGTAAGATAAGGTAAGGAATGGTAAAATACATGTTGTACAGTTAGATAAGAAATGGTAAAAACTAAAATCACATGAAAGGTAAGAAAAGTATAAGAGAAATACATAAGAGACAAATAAAAAGATTAGGTAAAGATCGTTTTCTTCTGTAAGATAAGTAAACAGAATGGGAAAAATTTAAGTTTACAGGAAGTATAAAATGGAATGGAAAACATACAAGTTTAAAAGTATGAATACAATTCCAAATACTCAAACAATATCGTTTCTTTTGTTATTTGAATATACATGTAACCATTAACACTTCTGAAGTTTTTTATTGACCAATTAATTACAAAAATGAAAAAACTACAAGAAGTCTACCAAGTCAAAAGGGGCATGGAGAAACTACTTGTTCGTGAACAAATGAAACACAAAATTCAACTTGTCCACATTCAAAACTCACTTTTTAAAGAAACAAACAAGAATTAAGCTAAAATGTTCCTGAAACACAATAAAATAAAATGAAACTGATGTATTCATTTTTTAAACATTGATCCTTAAAACGACACTTATCCGTTTAAAAAAAAACCCCGCAGTTTTGACTTGATACAAAGTAACAGACTGCAGCTGAAATGGCCATAAGTTATACATAACGTGAAAAAACCTCTAGCAAAAGGCTAACACAAAAGATGTCAAAAAGGGGCAGACAAGTTACATGGAACATTTACAAGTCAGGAAAATTGGGCTTAAGAATTCAACACCACTGCTCATTTGATAAATATATGTGTAACTTAATTCAGAACTATACTTTGGTATGCTGCTCTCAGGTTTAAAACATTTTCTGCATTCTTGACATGCAGTTTCACAACGCTAATTTCATTCTTTGCCTTGATGATAATTTAGCAAGTATTGTTTCAAAACAATAATTGCAGCAGAAACAAAGATAAATAAGGTCTGATCACACTTGTCTGCCACAAAGAAAGATAGGACAAGTAGAATAAGGCAATTGTCAAGCAATATGGTCCCCTACCGGCTCCACCATTGGCAGAAATTCCACCATTTTCAGATTCTTTTTTTTTGGTTGCCATAGCAACCACAATTTTTGATGTAGGAACAAAATGAAATGACATGCATAATGTCCATATTGCCATCTATCCATGTTTTAAGTTTTATGAAAAAATATTCAAAACTTTTAAAGTTATTGCAGGATCCAGAAAACCACCATTTTCAGCAGTATTTCTAGTCTATTTGTTGCCATAGCAACCAGAATTTTTGACGTAGGAACAAAATGAAATGACGTGCATAATGCCCATATTGCCATCTATCCATGTTCCAAGTTTCATGAATTTTTTTTTTTAAGTTATCGCAGGATCCAGAAAAGTGTGACGGATGGACTGACAGACTGAGCGCAAACCATAAGTCCCCTCCGGTGAAACAGGTAGGGGACAACAATTACAACAAGAGCTGTCAGAGGACAGCGCACTCAACTATTCGAGTGCTTGACAGTATAACGTAAGCCATCATGGGGATATTGTTCAAATTATTCAATAAGGTCAAGGTAATAGTTCAGGTATATTTTCTACAATCTATTGAACATTTGTAAAGACATAAAACAAACTAATAAGATTTTATTTCAAGTTTTATAGCAATATCTTGGGTGGGAAGTTTAAAAATAAAGTAAATATATAATTGTTTTTGTTTTTTTAACCATGTATCAAAGAAAACAATATTCTTTTTGGGTTGGGTAGGGGGGGAGATTGAGAGGGGGGTATAATGTGGGGTGTGGTCATTTATTTAGACGATCTTTCAAAAATACAAAAAGGAAAAAAAAAAGGTGTGGGGGGGGGGTAGGGGGGGGATTGAGGGGGAGGGGTATAATGTGGGGCGTGGTCATTTATTAGACGATGTTTGAAATATAAAAAAATAAAAATTTGGGGGGGAGGGGGGCAGGAATTGTGGGTTGGGGTGTGGGGTATTGTTTGGGTGGAATACATTGTGGTATTCAGGTAAGTATTGTTTTGTCAAAGTATTAATAAAATCTGATCATAAATAAAGAAGTTATGGCAATTTAACTCAAATTTATTCTTTTGACCTTGAGAGTCAAAGTCATTCAAAGGTCAAGGTCAAATTGGACTTGCCAGCTACAGTACCCTCATGATAGTAAGAAAATATTTGAAGTTTGAAAGCAATAGCATTGACACTTTAGAAGTCAAGTGGATCTAAACACAAAATTTAAAAAAATATTCAGTTACTTAGACAAAAAAGGGCCATAATTCTTACAAAATGCTTAATACAGTTGTCTGCTTTTGTTTATAGATTGGGGTCATGTTGGTTAAGAAGTTTGCAAAATATGAAAGCAATATGTCAAGGGACATTGACAATATTTGAGGTGGTACGCAAACTTTAACATAGATTTATTAATAATATGCATATTCTAAGTGAAAAAAATGCCATAATTCTTACAAAATGCTTGATACAGTTGTCTGCTCTTGTTTATAGGTTGGGGTTATGTTGGTAAAGAAGTATGCAAAATATTAAAGCAATATGTCAAGGGACATAGGAAATATTTGGGGTGGTACGCAAACTTAAACATTTAACGCTAACGCCGGCGTGAGTAGGATAGCTCCACTATATATATTTCATATATAATAGTCGAGGAAATATTTGGAGTGGTACGAAAACTTTAACATTTGCACACTAACGCTAACGCCTGGGTGAGTAGGATAGCTCCACTTTATATATTTCATATATAATAGTCGAGCTAAAAACTACAGAATCAACTTGTTTAAAATTTCACAGATAATATATTAGTGTTCAAACCATTACACTTATATGTCCATCACAACACTTCAATCACATGACAGAACATCTCTTAGAGCTTCGCACACTGTCCATCACATTGCCAATGCCTGAGGTAACACGGGATCCACTCTGAATAACCCTGGCGATAAGAAACAAACAAGACATGACATAATAGTATAGAATATGTGGGGCCAGTAAATACTTGCACATAAACATGTGTTTTTTGTTGTTGTTATTGTTTTTAACATTTCATTGTTCTGATCATGATAAAAACTAACATAGTGACAACCAATGTTTTTAAAAAAATGGAATGGTTAAAATACCTCACACAGTGTCATCAAACCGGACTTTCTTTTCACATAATGATGATAAAATACCAATAAACATCCCTTGCTTCTGAGATGTGTACTCAATTTTCAACTAAAATTTTAACCTTCAAACCCCAACTTACCTCCTAATAGGCCAAGTGGAGCAATGACCTTTTGTATCATTGTTCCTCTGAAACTTTGGGTTTATCCACGGCTGTGAGCTGTAATCAGCATCAGAGAAATGACCTTTGCTCCCATGATCTTTACAGTCATGGGTGTCAAGGCTATTAGAGTCGATGTCAAATGAATCAGGTATGGGTGGATTCTCTATAACAAATGAGGGGACATTTTCTTGGTCTTCATCTATTGTTGAGTGGGTTTTGCTCTCCCCTTCTTCAATAAGACTCTCCTCCTCATCATCATCATCGTTGTGCATTTTACTTGGGCTCCAGTTATCGAGGTTGATCTCATTTTGCTGCTGGTCAAAGCTCTAAAACCAAAAAACACACTCTGTAAGTTTTTACAAAAATTAGATTTTCATACAATTTGTTTTTTCTTTTCTTCTCAAACAAGAGATGCGTTTGTCTGAAACACAATTCCCCCTACTCCGCCACTTTGAAATTGTTTACATTTTTTTGGACATATGACCTGAAGGATGACCTTGACCTTTCACCACTCAAAATGTGCAGCTCCATGAGATACACATGCATGCCAAATATCAAGTTGCTATCTTCAATATTACAAAAGTGATTGCAAAAGTTTAAGCAAGGTTAAGACAGACAGACAGACAGACAGACAGACAGACAGACAGACAGACAGACAGACAGACAGACAGACAGACAGACAATTACCGACAGGCTAAAAACAACATATCCCCGATCATTCCATCCGGGGGCATAAAAAACCAAAAGCAGACATAAATTCAGTAGCTTAAAATGCCCACAACATAACCCAGATATAAATTCATCATAAAGAAGACAAATAAAAGGTGTGAACCTTTTTCATTGTTTTCACATAAGATGCCCATTTTTGAAACTTGGACCTTGCTTCTTAGCGTACCCACATAACAATTTAGAGGCTTATTGCCTTAAAACTTGTGCAAACATAAATATCTGTACTGCCTAAACTAATACAGGGCTTCCATTAAGTTTTAAGTTAGTTAAAACTTCCAGTTTTTAAAAGCAATTGAAAGCTCCGTGAATATATAGAATAACAGTTTCAACTCCAACATACATATGAGTCTGCAGATGTGCCTGCTGACGAGACAGACAAGACAGACACTGTTCTGGGTCTCTTTGGTGGGGTTAGGCACTGGCTGATGTCTTGGAGAGAACCGGGCAAGGGAGGCGCCTGCCACTTCTTGGCAGATATGCTGCATTTCTGGCTGCCTTGAATCTTTTTCTGAATTGAAAGGAACAACTTATGTAAATTGTATGTTTTCTTATCCTGTTTGAAAAAAATATCTTTTTGCCAAAGACGTGCAACATTTACCTGTAATAGTAGTTTTGTATTACATTTCTTGTATTAAATGTTGTGAAGAAATAATTTGGGACAGTCCAGCTTCAGCAATATTATAGGGTTTCAATGTTGTGCAGTTAAAACACTTCTAATTTTGCAGGACATGTCACCAGGTATTGTGTGCATATAAGCTGTACTATTTATCATTATCAATTTTTTCTTATTCGAACAGTTTCTATATATGTTTTTAAGTCATTTTAATATAAACAAATTTTAGCAAAAGTTACATTTTAAAAATATTTGTGAACTGGCCCTTCAATATTTTAAAAATAGAATATGCAATTTTCAAAACAATTTCTTTAAAATATGTGAATGACTGCATTTCTTATTATAAAGTTAATCTTTAGAAGCACAGTTTTTCTCTCTGGAATATCCCCATTCATTATAATCATACCTTGATATCTTGTTTTCTCTCACGCAGCCTCATTTTCATGAGTGATCTGCCTCTGACAGGCACCTTGTTGCTGCTGGGCTTCCGTAATGTCTGACGGTTCACTGTGATTTTCCTATCAACATATTTGAAGTATAGACAATCATAAAAACATAAGTGCTCAGGGCTCTTGCAGCCTATTGAAATTTTTGCCAAATGAGCTGTAAACAAACAAGACTATTGCAAAGCAATATACACATGTATGTCCCTTACCGGCTCCACCATTGTCAGAATTTTTTATTTATATTTGTTTTTTATAATTTGTTGCCATAGAAACCAGAATTTTTTATGCAGGAACAAAATGAAATGATGTGCATAATATCCATATTGCCATCTATCCATGTTGCAAGTTTTATTAAAAAATATGAAGAAATTTTAAAGTTATCTTAGGATCCAGAAAAGTGTGACGGACTGACAGACAGACAGACACACAGAGCGCAAACCATAGTCCCCTCCAGTGAAACAGGAAGGGGACAATAATTAAGTGGTGATTTATCATTCAAGCTGGCAAAAGTTACCGGCAGCAACTTTGTTGACTACATGGTTTTACTAGAAACACAACTTTTTACAACTTTCATGTCAGCTCTTAGGGTGTAAGAAACCAATGCAAAACAAAACAAATCCTACAGGACATGAGGTCTGATAACTTTTACAATTAACTGGACCCTCACCAGATTTTACTGGACTTATTATTTTTTAACCAAACAATAAAAAATAACTTTCATAGTTTACTTTTATCATTATGACGTTCCCAATTGTTAACAATTCTAAATACAATAAGATTCTTCAAAATTTAAACATTTTCTATTAAAACTTTTTATAAATTGTGTGCGACCATTGAAAAAGCCGTTTGTACAGCTGACTTTTGCATCAAATTATGATATGGGACAGGCACCGTTCATGTGGTTCACAGCTTTCGATTTACAATCATCACAAGGATAGAAACCATTAAAATTCAATTAAAAACTTGATGTGTTGCCTTCCTCATGAAACAAGATCCATATTTGGCTGGTTCTAAGAATCACACTTGGAGTTTTTATTTTGTCAAGATAAAATTATAAAATTATACTATCAAAGTGGAACAATAGCAAGCATGTTGTCTTGTTTGTTAAATCTTGTTTATTGGTGTAATTGTTTTTTTCTTCTTATTATTATTCATTCTGTTTTTGTAATGCAATTTTCATAATTTCTCCTATTTTATTGAAGGAGTGATCCATCACTTTGTTTTGTCACTGAAAAACGTATGGCTGGAATTTCCTAGAAAAACATAATGTTCACTTATAAATGGCAAGTGCAAGGTAATCCGAAAATTACACACCATACCATACCTCAATACATGTACTATAAACAAGTGAGATATACCAGGGTGCAGAATCAACGGGGTTTTCAGGGGTTTACACATTGGTTGAGAGAAGTGACAGAAGGTTATCACACCATTTAGAACTTTTATTTTTGCAAATATCTCAAGTTATTGAAAAACATTTGCAAAAACTTTAGTGCATACAAGTTTTTCTTTTCAGGTTGTGCTGATGTCTTAAAGTATGAGAATAAATCCTTGAATATGTCTGAAATCAGTGACAAAATTTCACGTTCCGTGAAGCAAAGCCGTGTAGTACAAATAAAATTTTGATCAATAACACAGGCTTATTAAATAAAGTAATTCTGATGTATTTCGCATTGCCATAAGCAGCATAACAATCTGTATTTTATGCTCTAATTGAAATTCTCAAGAAAAATTGTTTTAAAAAGTAATTTGAAATAAAGCACCACTAACCGTTCTGTTTCATTCAATTAAATTTAAAAGGGGGAACCCCACAAAGTCACGTGATCCTGCACCCAGATATGTATAGTTAAATAATAACAGTGTGGCCATTAGTTTCTTGTTATGCATAATAAATTACTTTTAAATTGTAAATGCTTAATGCATAACATTATGATCTTTGAAAGAAAAATTTGATAGGTCCTTCCTTAAAAATGATTTTGTTTGGCATAACCCGACCGACCCACTGAAATCGGCCTGACTGAATTTTTTTTGTTACTATCCAAATTTTTTTTTTGCTTGCCGTAAATCCTTTCCACTGAATTTTTCCTTTCCCCTTTTTATCCTTTCCAGTTATTTGCGTCATTTACACAATGAGTGTTTTAGGGCCCAACCCTAGGTGGCAACAGTGTGAATCAGATATGCGTCAATAACCCATGTCACTATCAATTGATAATTTCAGGGGTTTATTGCAGTTTTATTACTTTGTTTTTCTTACCACATTAATCGGTCCGTACCGTGTACTTCACTGCGATAAAATCATGGCAAATTACGTGAAAGACTGATTATACTAGCCAACGGGTGTTATCCTCCTGGAAATTGTGCTTTTAATGCATAATATTATCAAAACATTTCTCGATAAGTATAAATGTTCTGTTAAATTCCCAAATGAGAATAATAATTTGTAATCCGAAACACACTTCCGACTTTTTAATGTTAACACGACTTTAACAAATGCTTCCAATAAAGTCATCATGTATATTTCTTACAAAAAAGCGCGAAAATTATGCGACATTAAAAGTACAAGGTCAATGTATAGGCATGGAAGCGTGCGTGTATTGATTTTTTTATACAAACTTTGTAGCACAGAGAACATTTAATTCTGTTGATTTCGGTTAAAAGTTTCTTTGGTATTTTTTTAACACAATTATATTGCGAAGAATTTGATATTTCATCTGAATTAATTTCAAATCAAACACGCCGTATCTTTATCGTTACGGTCTTTTAGTTGAGTAATTATTAAAACAGTAGTTGTACTGTATACTGATTCAAGAGAACATCTGGACGGAACTGGATTAAGTGTTGGGCTTTATGAAAACACGCTTAGCTCTGCTGATCTATTGTGTAGACTGCTGTCTGCGGTGTTTCATCTGACTACAGGCATATTAAAAATATATAATTTATTCTCATGCTTTTTTAGCATATATGTTTAAGCTCACCTGTCACACAGTGTTCCTTGGATGTCTCTCTACCTAAATTAATCAAAGAATTATATTCCATGCAGAAAAATCTTTACCAAGTTTCTTATCATGAGCCAGAAGACTTGGAGCTTTATTTGATAATTACCTTTGGTTTATGTCAGAGTTCAATGTCAGAAAAAATAATTACTAAACAAGAGATGTGTTTGTCAGAAACACAATGCCCCCTTATGCGCTGCTTTGAATTATTTGTTTGATCTTTGACCTTGAAGGATGACCTTGACCTTTCACCGCTCAAAATGTGCAGCTCCATGAGATACACATGCATTCCAAATATCAAGTTGCTATGTTCAATATTGCAAAAGCTATGAAGAAGGTTAAAGTTTTGGTTAAAGTTTTTGAATTTGTTTTCTTGACATTTGACCTTGAAGGATTACCTTGACCTTGACCTTTCACCACTCAAAATGTGCAGCTCCATGAGATACACATGCATGCCAAATATCAAGATGCTATCTTCAATATTGCAAAAGTTATGACCAAGGTTAAAGTTTTGGGACAGGCACGCAGACACAGACATACAATGACAGACAGGCCAAAAACAATATACCCCCGATCTTTCGATCCGGGGGCATAAAAACAAAATCCCTACCTACCACCCAAATTTACCTGGGTCGGGTTATGCCAAACAAACAATGTTTTAAGGATGGCCTAGTTCACCTTGTCGGTGAATTTAGAGAATTTGTTTGTGTTTACAAATTATTAGGGATAGGAACAAATACTAACAAGAGGGCCAAGATGGCCCTAGTTCGCTCACCTGAGAGGAGTCAGTTCATTCAATCTTTACCAAACATAAAACTTGACCTAGATATTCTCCAGACAAACATCCTGGTCAAGTTTCATCATCATTGAACCAAAACTCTGATGTATGGAGTGTTTAGGTTTTTGTAAGATTTGACCTGGTGACATATATTTTGACCCCTCATGACCAAACATTAAACTTTGCTTACAAAAATAGATATAATGACCAAGATTCATAAAATCTGGAAAAAATTGTGACCTCTAGATTGTTTACAAGGATTTTTTATAAATGTGACTTCTACAGTATTACACGGTTTTTCTTTTTTTTGACCTAATGACCTAGTTTTTGAGCCTGCATGACCCAGTTTCAAACTCAATCAAGGTATCATTAGGACAAATTTTCTGACTAAGTTTCAAGAAGATCAGACAAGAAATGTGCCCTCTAGAGTGTAAACAAGGTTTCTCTATAGCCAAATAAGGAAAACTGCAATGCCCACTTGCGGCCATGTTTTTAAACAAACTGGAACCACTTTTGAACTCAACCAACATATCATTTAGACAACCATTTTGATAAAGTAACATGAAGAATTGGGCATGAAATAAGACTTCTTCAGTGTTTACAAGGTGGTTGTTTTTTTTTACCTAGTTTTTGACCCAGTTTCAAACTCGATCAAGTATCATTAGGACAAATCTTCTGACCAAGTTTCATGAAGATCGGACAAGAAATGTGGCCTCTAGGGGAGAGAGTGTTTACAAGGTTTCTCTATAGCCAAATAAGGAAAACTGCCCCGCCTATTGGCAGCCATGTTTTTCAACTGACCGGAACCACTTTTGAACTCAACCAACATATCATTAAGACAAACATTTTGACAAAGTAACATGCAGATTCGGCATGAAATGTGACTTCTACAGTGTTTACAAGGTTTTTCTTTTTTTTGACCTAGTGACCTAGTTTTTGACCCGGCATGACCCAGTTTCGAACTCGACTGAGGTATCATTGGGACTAAGCTTCTGACCAAGTTTCATGAAGATCTTACAAGAAATGTTGCCTCTAGAGTGTTAACAAGTTTTCTCTATTGCCAATTAAGGAAAACTGCCCGCCCACTGGCGGCCATGTTTTTCAACAGACCGAAACCACTTTTGAACTCAACCAACATATCATTAAGACAAACATTTTGACAAAGTAGCATAAAGATTGGGCATGAAATGTGACTTCTACAGCATTTACAAGGTTTGTCTTTTTTTGACCTAGTGACGTAGTTTTGGACCCGACATGACCCAGTTTCGAACTCGACCGAGGTATCATTGGGACAAAGCTTCTAACCAAGTTTCATGAAGATCGGACAAGAAATGTGGCCTCTAGTGTTTACCAGGTTTCTCTATAGCCAAATAAGGAAAACTGCCCCGCCCACTGGCGGCCATGTTTTCAATGGACCGGAACCACTTTTTGAACTCAACCAACATATCATTAAGACAATTATTTTGACAAAGTAACATGAGGAGTGGGCATGAAATGTGACTTCTACAGTGTTTACAACGACTTACGTTCTTCTTTTTTTGACCTAGTGACCTAGTTTTTGACCCTGCATGACCCAGTTTAGATCTAGCCTGAGGTATCATTGGGACAAAGCTTCTGACCAAGCAGGGGTTCCGCTGTTGATCGCCATTGGCGCCAAATGGCGCTAATTTTTTAAATGTGGCTCCAATTTTTTAAAAGTGGCGAATTAAACAAATTGGTAAAATCCTATAGGAAAATGTACTGCGAGTCGAAAGCACGCGACCGAGCATTAGCGGCCAGCGTCTGTCAGTTGTAAATATTGATTTACGACGATGTAAGCGACCTTCAGTGCAGATTGCATTAGAAATCACCGAAGCCTGTCAGTGTTACAAATGGTGTTTTTACTGCTATTTTCAAGTTTTATGGGGGTTATTATCGGATTAACGGCTCCTTTATGATATTGAGCAATAAGTTAAGTAACACGGGGACAAACTGTCACGACGATCAATAATTATAATGATTATTAGGGCCGCTATTTCTTTGTTAAAATCAAAACCATGGGGCTGGCAAAAGCATTTAATTTCTCCACATCAACAAATAAAAACTTGTTTCAACAGGTATTTGTGAGCATTTCTGTTTAATAGATTCATTATTGTAATGTTCTGGGAAGGATATAAATTGATTAAGATAACAACAATTTCTGAATTAAATATAAAACATTCACTCGATGTACTATATTTGGGATATGTTAAATTCGGACATTTAAAGATAGGGACATTTATGTGTTGGTTTGATGTTGATAGTTTGTAAAAAATATGTTTTATGTTATTTCAGGCAACTAGAATGGATGGTGGCAATTATCTGGGCCTTTCTGTCAGGAAAAAGGCGTGAACAACAGTCATTTAATTGAACCTGGAAATCATTCACCACTAACAGAAAACTTGTTAACAACAGAAGCTGATGTATATCATGTCCAAATGACCAAATATAACCGTTAAACACTTTGAAGTGAGATGCTTTATTTTCTGATTCCCTTTCAAATGATGAACATTGGTGTGATTTTATGTTTAAATAATTAATTTCGAAACATTTATGCAGCATATTGCTTAATACATTGATGTTAACATTATTATATTATTTTGGTTATCTGTGTTGTTTATCAAGTTGAAAAAAATGTTATTTATATACAAATAAAGCTTATTAAGACTTATGAAGGTACTTATAGTTTTTTTTATGAAATAACATACTTTTTAAAGTGATAATATAGTCAATGACATTAATGTAGTAAGGTTTCTTAAAATGATTGTTCTTATTAATAAGGTGGAATAACCAACAGTATTCACGCCGCGAAAAAGTGGCGACAACTTTTTTTGGGCCAGTGGAACCCCTGGACCAAGTATCATGAAGATCGGACAAGAAATGTGGCCTCTAGAGTATTTACGAACAAATGTGGACGGACGGACAGATGATGGACAAAGACCGATCACAAAAGCTCACCTGAGCAATCAGGTGAGCTAAAAACTAGTTTCAAATATTTGTTCTTCATTGTTCAAATATATTTGATTTTTAACATTATATTATATTAACATATCTGAACTTACAAACGTCTGAAGTAAAGTATTATTCCCATTTGGCACAAAGACCAATACAACCTTAAATGCAGCTTTTATAAAAGGGATAGAGTAATCATTTTTAAAATGATTATTGATTATTATAATTATAATAATTCTTTTATTTTTCCAAAGAAATAAGATATTTCCAGTATACAAATTACCATAATTCTCATGTATTTTGCTGTATTGAGCGAAAAATATAATTCATAACAGGAAAGGTTGGCATTGTGAATAGATTTTACTTTCTTTAACTTGCTTGTAGAAATTTCTTGAACATAAAGCGAGTTTGAAATAAACGCTCGAGTCAAAATAAATTTATACTTATTTAAAACAAAATCAATTGGTTGATATATGATAAACTTAATTTTGATCAGATAATCATGGATTATAAACATGGATATAGTCATTAAATTGATTTGTTATTTTAAGTTAACGCAAGTCGAGCGTAATTGAGAGCACTGAACTGTGAATAACATGTCAATTATCTTAGATAGTCAATAGATAAAACACGGTGCATTAACAACTTTGCAAACTGCCAGATAAAACCATTAAAGACCCTACCCCTCTGCTACTTCCCATCCGTGTGCAAATCATCGTCTAATGGTAGCTGTTATCCAAACAATTAATAATACATGAAAGTCTGCACTGAACAAAAACAGCTACTTTGCACTTTATTTTTTATTTTTTAAGTTTGCTTAAAAAAGAATATTTGAATATGAATTTTACAGTAGAATATTCGGCCAATTTTTTAATATTTGAATATTTGTTCCCATCCTTCAAAATATATCAAAAGATTAAGGGATAACATACGGAGACACTCTTCTAGTCCTACTTTGTTTATAAATGATCAATAAAAATGCTGAAAACTTACATAGTATACTAATTCACATTTCACTGTCAGGAAGTCACTTTTAAGTAGGGTCAAATGTATTGTTAATCACAAATCCGATTGGACAAGTGGTTGTAAAAGTAAATTGTCAACCCTGCAACATAAAGGACCCATCTCCCTGCATCCCTAGATTCCTGTGTAACCCTCAACCAGCAATTCTTTTAAAGTTTATTCTACTCTTGCCTTAATCAGTCAATTTCTACAACTGACCCATGTGGCAAACACAAATTTTAATTTGGCTACAACACACACACACACATGCCAAAATGAACAGGATATTGCCACAGTGAGGAAAATTTGGCAAAATAATATTTAGAGCTCGCCGAAAGCCCGATAATGTGACCCTTACCTGACTATGTGACCCTACCTCCCTACGTGACCCCTATCTGACTATGTTACCCCTACCTGACTATGTGACCCCTTACCTGACCAGTGACCCCTACCTTACAATGTGACCCCTACCTGACTATGTGACCACTACCAGACCAGTGACCCCTACCTGACCAGTGACCCCTACCTGACCAGTGACCCATACCTGACCAGTGACCCCTACCTGACTATGTGACCCCTACCTGACTATGTGACAACTACCAGACTATGGGATCCCTACCTGACTATGTGACCCCTTTCTCACCATGTGACCACTACCAGACTATGTGACCCCTACCTGATTATGTGACCCCTACCTGACCAGTGACCCCTTCCTGACCATGTGACCCCTACCTGACTATGTGACCCCTACCTGACTATGTGACCCCTTCCTGACCATGTGACCACTACCAGACTATGTGACCACTACCAGACTATGTGACCCCTACCTGACCAGTGACCCCTTCCTAACCATGTGACCCCTACCTGACTAAGTGACCCCTACCTGACCATGTAACCTCTACCTAACTATGTGACCCCTACATAACTATGTGACCCCTACCTAACTATGTGACCCCTACCTGACTATGTGACCCCTACCTAACTATGTGACCCCTACCTAATTATGTGACCCCTACCTGACTATGTGACCCCTTACCTGACTATGTGACCCCTACCTAACTATGTGACCCCCTACCTGACTGTGTGACCCCTAACTAGCTATGTGACCCCTACCTGACTATGTGACCCCTACCTGACTATGTGACCCCTACCTGACAATGTGACCCCTACCTGACTATGTGACCCCTAACTAACTACGTGACCCCTACCTAACTACGTGACTCTACCTGACTATGTGACCCCTACCTGACTATGTTACCCCTACCTGACTATTTGACCCCTACCTAACTATGTGACCCCTACCTGTCTATGTGACCCCTACCTGATGGCAGCCTCCAATGCCTCCACCCAGCATCTTGCCTCCTCGGGGTCTGTGCAGTACAACAGCAGACTCTCATCCTTGCAGTTCACCTGTCAACACACACAAACAAAATTATCAGTTGTAGTACAGTGCTGATAAGATACAGTTGTCTGCTCTTGTTGTCACGCTAACGGGAACACTAATGGGAACGCCGACGCCGGGGTGAGTAGGATAGCTCCACTACATATATTTCATATATAATAGTCGAGCTAAAAACTTTAATTAATATCATGCAGTCCCCCCCCAGAGATAAAAACTTACACTACCTTTTACATTTCTTAAATCAGCTATTTAATTGATACTGTTTCCAAATATAAATATCCTTGGGGCTCATCCCAATATGACGAGAAAAAAAACTGTTTAAGTTTACATTGTAGTTTCAGCTATCCTGATGGCGAAATAGCAAAATCCTATTCCGGCAACTAAACTATAATTAATTATGGTAAAATTAAAGTGGATGTTGATTATATATGCCTGTTTGCAACATATTGGGTGTGTTGTCATCAATCACATTCAATTTGAAGTTATTAAAAAATGAGTGTGACCATGTCCTATACGCTCTCGACAAAGGTACAACACATCCTTTCCAAACTAGAGCTTTGTCACAACATGGTGAAGTTTAAAACGCACTAAGATACCTGGTGACCTAGTTTTTGACCCGGCATGACCCATATTCAAACTTGACCTAGACATCATCTACATACAACTTCTGACCAAGTTTGATAAAGATTGGATGAAAAATACTTGAATTAGAGAGCGGACAACATTGTGATGTTTAAAACACACTAAGTGACCCCGTGACCTTGTTTTTGACCCGGCATGACCCATATTCAAACTTGCCCTAGACATTATCAAGATACAACTTCTGACCGATTTTGGTGAAGATTGGATAAAAACTACTTGAATTAGAGAGCGGACAACATGGTGAGGTTTAAAAATGTTTAAAATGCACTAAGTGACCTCGTGACCTAGTTTTTGACCCGGCATGGCCCATGTTCGAACTTGGCCTTAAGATCATCTAGATACAACTTCTGACCAAGTTTGGTGAAGATTGGATGAAAACTACTTGAATTAGAGAGCAGACAACATGCTGAATGTTTAAAGCGCATTAAGTGACCTCGTGACCTAGTTTTTGACCCGGCTAGGCCCATGTTCGAACTTGGCCTAGACATCATGTAGATACAACTTCAGCCCAAGTTAAGTGAAGATCGGATGAAAACTACTTGAATTAGAGAGCGGACAACATGCTCAATGTTTAAAACGCACTAAGTGACCCCGTGACCTAGTTTTTGACCCGGTAAGGCCCATGTTCGAACTTGGCCTAGACATCATCTAGAAACAACTTCTGGCCAAGTTTGGTGAAGATCGGATGAAAACTACTTGAATTAGAGAGCGGACTCTTAATACGGACCGACAGACAGACCGACAGGCCGACCAACCTACAGACAAGTTCACTCCTATATACCCCCCTAAACTTCATTTGTGGGGGTATAATTATGTGAAGATCAGATGAAAACCACTTCAATTAGAGAGCGGACACCATGCTAAATGCTTGAAATGCACTTAGTAACCTCGTAACCTAGTTTTTGACCCGGCATGACCCATATTTGAACTTGACCTACATATCATCTAGACACAAATTCTGACCAAATTTTTGTGAAGATCGGGTGAAAACTACTTCAATTAGAGAGCGGACACCATGCATAATCCTTGAAATGCACTAAGTGAACCCGTGACCTAGTGTTTGACCCGGCATGACCCATATTCGAACTTGACCTTGATATTGTCTAGACACAACTTCTGGCCAAGTTTGGTGAAGATCGGATGAAAACTATTTGAATTAGGGAGCAGACACTGCTGTGGACGCCGCCCGCCTGCCAAGGGTGAAACTATAATACGTCCCGTTTTTAAAAACAGGCGTTTAATTACAGAGCGGACACTTTATATTGACTGACTGACAGACAGACCGACCGACACACAAGCTCCTATTTACCCACTTAAACTTCGTTTGTGGGGGTATAATAATTGATTGTGGGCAACTTGACATTTGGGGTAAATTTGATCAATATAAAGAAATTTTCCAAAAGGAAAGGGGCCTTCCAATAAAGTAAAAAAAGCTGTGGAATCCCAATCAAGTGAACCATTCACCCTGAGACATACCCTGAACATTCCGCCGCCATCAGACCTCTGCAGACTGCCCAGCACCCGCTCAACAGAGCAGTGTCGTAGGGGCAGTACACAGCAGCACGAGTACGAGTTGTTACAGCTGTCTAGAAGTCGTGGCTTGCCATACAGAAGCATGTCAGAGAACAGGAAAAACATGCGCTCCTGGGACTTTCCTGCGCGTCTGGATATCTGGTCATGAAGAAAAGAATGCCAAACTTAACTAAGTAAATTTGTTATTAGGTTTTCCACAACTTTGTAAAAACATATCTTTTATATCTTGTAATGCCGACCCCTTTCATCCTTTTATGATAGCTTATAATCAAACATAAATATTGCTTTAGTATATTATTTTGAAAGGATTTTAAATGTACCAGATTTTTTTGTTTTACACAAATAAGTTAATCTTGTCAAAATTAACCTCTTTCCAGAGTAAGTCTATTTATTATTTAGCAGAAAACACAGTTCAAAACAAAAATTATTAAGGAGTAAAACTGTGCCATTATATTTTCATGATAAAAGTCCCTTGAGCTTTGACCCTTATTATCCTCAGAGTCTTCCTCATTTCAAAAGTTACCATCATACCAATTTTCATGATAGCAGTTCAAACATGGGATCAAGGGATCGACAATCCAACTATATGACCAATTAACAGACCAACCAAAGAACAATTGCAAATCAATGCTTTATTAAAATACTTTAATAATATCCTTAGCTGATGACATCAATTTAGTGAAATCCCATAGAGCAAGTATGACATTAACCAGTCATAAAATTCAAAAAATATTTATCTTCATCTAATCGATTATTCTTAAAAAAAAATTTGATGAGAAATAAATCATGATATTAAAGAGTAAACAAAAATGTCTAATAAGCACAACAAAACTTTCATGAAGTGGCCTCAAGTGTGTTATTCAGTTGTTTGTAATCGAGAGGTAAATAATCATATCAATTACATCTTAGGTAACACTTAATAGAAGGAAGTTCAGTTTATGCGTGATAAACAAACAATGATGCCAATTATAAAATAATGTCCTTTTTTGCAATTAAACAAAAAATATTGTTTTTAATAAGGTACTGGATTATTCCTTCAAGTTTAATACATTGTTTAGGGACATGTTATTGGTTCCCCTAATTGGTGGTGCATGTTGGTCATGCAGGAAACATCATTGATGCGCAGCACTGGTAAAGCGATTGCTATAAAAATGAATTTAAAATTATTTATTTCGCTAAAAAGGCATTTTTTTCAACATAAGGGTTACTGAAAAAGTTATCTAATCTAGTAGCCTAACCTTTTTCACCCAAAATAAAATCATTTAAGCAAAACATTACCTTGTTCATTTTTCCTTCCTTAATGAACTCACGCCCAGGGGCAAGCAACTTTGGGGCAGAGTTATCAAAGCTATTCTGAATTGAAAGAACCTTCTGGAAGTTCTCGTGTTGACGGACATGCTCATTGATGTGCATTGCAATATCACCAATCTGCTTGGCAGCCTCTAAAAAGGGTACATTTATGAGATTTTAAAAATTAAGAGGGCCTGAAAGGCCCAAAGTCGCTCAACTTGAAACTCGAAACTTTGTATTTGATTAAACGCCAATTTCTATAAAAAATATTCAATGGTGTTGTACAATGACATATGATACAATACAACACTTAATAACAATACTAACACTAATAAAACTTATTTCAACAACTGGCAATGTTAAATGGAAGATCGTCAGGATAATTAAAACAAAATTCAACACCTGAGATAGAAAGGAACTGATGTGTTCTATGCAGCCCAAGATGTCATTAGAAGAAATAACTTTCATGAAGAGTGAACAATATATGAAACTTTTAGAGTTCTAACAAGCTTTTACTATAGCCATATAAGGATAAAATCCCCGCTCCCTGGCAGCCACGTTTTTCATTAGACCAGAACCATTTTTAAACACATCCAAGATTTCATTAGAACAAATGTTCTGATGAAGTTTCATGAAGATTGGAATCTGAATGTGACTTTTAGAGTGTTAACAAGTTTTTACAATAGCCATATAAGACAAGCATATCAGTTTCACTGATGGATGCTCCCCGATGACGCGCTTTGTCAATCTATGTGTTAATAATTAACAACTTATTGACCTCAAACCTCATCAAAAGTTAGAGGTCCATGCAAGGTATCTACATGCCAAATATGTAAGAGATCGGTAAAATATTGAAGGCGCTATGAGAAACTGTAACAAAATTGTGACGGAAAATCTATTGTTATCCTCGGTGACCTTGACCCCAGTAACCTCAAACCTCATCAAAAGGTTGAGGTCCATGAAAGGTATCTACATGCCAAATATGAAAGAGATTGGTAAAATATTGAAGGCGCTATGAGAAACTGTAACAAAATTAAGACTGAAAAATCTATTATTAGCCTTGGTGACCTTGACCCCAGTGACCTCTAACCTCATGAAAATGTAGAGGTCCATGCAAGGTACCTACATGCCAAATATGTAAGACATCGGTAAAATATTGAAGGCGATATGAGAAACTGTAACAAAATTGTGACGGAAAAATCTATTATTAGCCTTGGTGACCTTGACCTAGGGTTTTTCATTCATGTCAAATTTTAGGGGTCCCTAGTACTCTAGTTAATAATTTTCAGGGGTCCTGTCAATAAAAATGGGGGTCCCAATATAACTAAGTGATATATTAGTAGCATAGCACTCCTGTCAGAATGCTCATAGGTCACCTTGTTTTTATATTATTGCAGACGAAAAAGAGAATACTTAAATGCATGCCATTTGAGTTGCAAGCAGCGAATGTATGGAAAATGTTCTGGCTGTGTCAAAGTTAACTAGAAATGGCGCGGCAGAGGCCGACGCGTATCCCCACGCCGAATGTTTGACCTAGGTGTGCCCCAGGGTTGGTAATGGGGCCATGCATAGCTGAGATTGACCGTATTGTCATAAGAGAAGTTCATCATCAATTAGAAGTGAATTGGTGTAGAAATGAAGAAGTTATAGTAAAAGGCAATTTTGGGTGGGTGTGACATATGTGGGCAGGGCGCCCCAGGGTTGGTAATTGTGCCATGCATAGTTGAGATTGACCGTATTGTCATAAGAGAAGTTCAGTATCAATTTGAAGTGAATCGGTGTAGAAATGAAGAAATTATAGTAAAAGGCAATTTTGGGCGGGTGTGGTCTATGTGGGCGGGGCCCCAGGGTTGGTAATGGGGCCATGCATAGTTGAGATTGACCGTATTGTCATAAGAGAGGTTCAGTATCAATTTGAAGTGAATCGGTGTAGAAATGAAGAAATTATAGTAAAAGGCAATTTTGGGTGGGTGTGGTCTATGTGGGCGGGGCGCCCCATGGTTGGTAATGGGGCCATGCATAGTTGAGATTGACTGTATTGTCATAAGAGAAGTTCAATATCAATTTGAAGTGAATCGGTGTAGAAATGAAGAAATTATAGTAAAGGCAATTTTGGGTGGGTGTGGTCTATGTGGGCGGGGCCCCAGGGTTGGTTATGGGGCCATGCATAGTTGAGATTGACCCTAATGTCATAAGAGAAGTTCAGTATCAATTTGAAGTGAATCCGTGTAGAAATGAAAAAATTATAGTAAATGGAATTTTTTGGTGGGTGTGGCCTATGTGGGCGGGCGCCCCAGGGTTGGGATTGGGGCCATGCATAGTTGAGATTGACCCTAATGTCATAACAAAAGTTCAGTATCAATTTGAAGTGAATCCGTGTAGAAATGAAAAAATTATAGTAAATGGAAATTTTTGGTGGGTGTGGCCTATGTGGGCGGGGCGCCCCAGGGTTGGGAATGGGGCCATGCATGGTTGAGATTGACCGTATTGTCATAAGAGAGGTCCAGTATCAATTTGAAGTGAATCGGTGTAGAAATAAAGAAGTAAATGTAAAATAACATAAAAAAATGAGTGATAATTTCTGACGCGGCCCCACCCCAACCGCTATAACTTTTGACCCAGGGGTCAGATCAAAATTCCAAATAGTGCAAGGTCGCACATATGCTCATAGCTACCATGTGTGTAAGTTTCAAGGTTCTAGTGCTTTTAGTGTAGGAGGAGATAGTGGCCAGGACGGACAGACAGACAGACAGACGGACGGACGGACGGACGGCGGAGATAACCACAATATCCCCACCTTTTTTTCAAAAAGCGTGGGGATAATTAGTTAAAAGTATAGTATTCGATCATTTACTTAAACAATAGCCCAGATTTAACACACCCCTATAAAGTTAAAGATTAATTTTTATAGTTTAATCTTGCTTGCCAGATAATAGATTATAGCTATCGTAACCTCAGTAAGCTTTTTTTCATAGCGAATAGCTCACATTTACGCAATGTAATCTCAAAATCTGAGAAACTGTAACAAAAGTGTGACAGAAGGAAGGAAGGAAGTAAGGGCAAACTGGCAACTATACGCTCCTCGAAAATTTTCAGAGAGCATAAAAATATGCCCCGCCCCCTGGTGGCCATGTTTTTCAACCAACCTGAACAATTTCAAACTTGTCCAAGATATTATAGGGACGAATCTGCTGACCAAGTGTCATGAAGATCGGACATCAAATGTGGCCTCTAGAGTGTTAACAAGGTTTTCCCATAGCCATATAAGGAAAAATGCCCCACTGCCTGGTGCCCATGTTTTTCAACCAACCCAAACCATTTTTGAACCTGTCATAGATATCATAAGGACGAATCTTCTGACTAAGTTTCATGATGATCGGACAATAAATGTGGTCTCTAGAGGTTTTACAAAAGCCATATAAGATTCCCCGCCCCCTGGCGGCCATGTTTTTCAACCAACCAGAACCATTTTCAACGTCATCAAGATATCATTGGGACCAATCTTCTGACCAAGTTTCATGAAGATCTGACAATAAATGTGGCCTCTAGAGTGTTAACAAGATTTTACTCAAGCCATAAAAGGAAACATGCCCCGCCTTGTGGCCATGTTTTTCAACCAATCGGAACCAATTTTGAACTCGTCCAAGAGTTCATTGGCACAAATGTTTGGACCAAATTTAATGAAGAGCAGACAATAAATGTGGCCACTTGAGTAATAACATGGCAAATGTTGACGCAAAACAACACATGCCGCACAACACAAAAGGCGATCACAAAAGCTCACCATGAGAACAATGTGCTCAGGTAAGCTTAAAATAAGGAATGGCTTATATTTCAATAAAGCCATGTGGCTTAAGTAAATTTTTCAGGCTTAACAGGAAACTTAAATTTCTCAATAATTATAAGTTTAAAACTAAACAAAAAGGTTAAGGGCTTTACAAAAATGTTTTGAATTGGGGCTTTGATTAGCGTCAAGAACTTAATAGAAAGTACAGAAAGGTTAAGGGCATAACACAAAGGATAAGGGTTTCACCGAATCCTATAGGGCTTAACAGAAAGGTTAAGGCTGTAAGAGAAAGGTTTAGGACTCAACAGAAAGGATAAGGGTTTCACAGAAAGGATTATGGCTTTACAGAACAGTTAACAGCTTTACAGTAAGGAGTATTGCTTTACAGAACAGTTAACAGCTTTACAGTAAGGATTATGGCTTTACAGAACAGTTAACAGCTTTACAGTAAGGATTATGGCTTTACAGAACAGTTAACAGCTTTACAGTAAGGATTATGGCTTTACAGAACAGTTAACAGCTTTACAGTAAGGATTATGGCTTTACAGAACAGTTAACAGCTTTACAGTAAGGATTATGGCTTTACAGAGAGGTTGATGACTCATCAGAGTGATTTATACCTTTACAAAAAGGTTTAGGAATTTACAGAGGTTAAGGGCTAAACAGAATGGTTTAGGTATTTACAGAGGTTAAGAGCTTAACAGAAATGTTTAGGAATTTACACAGGTAAAGGGCTTAACAAAAAGATTTTTAAATTTACAGAGGTAAAAGGCTTAACAGAATGGTTGAGGAATTAACAGAGGTTAAGGGCTTACCAGAATGGTTTAGGAATGTACAGAGGTTAAGGGCTTATCAGAATGGTTTAGGAATTTACAGAGGTTAAGGGCTTACCAGAATGGTTTAGGAATATACAGAGGTTAAGGGCTTACAAGAAAGATTTAGGAATTTACAGAGGTTAAGGGCTTAACAGAATGGTTGAGGAATTTACAGAGGTTAAGGGCTTAACAGAATGGTTTAGGAATTTACAGAGGTTAAGGGCTTACAAGAAAGTTTTAGGAATTTACAGAGGTTTAGGGCTTAACAGAATGGTTTATGAATTTACAAAGGTTTAGGGCTTACCAAAATAGTTTAGGAATTTACAGAGGTTAAGAGCTTAACAGAATGGTTTAGGAATTTACACAGGCAAAGGGCTTGACAAAAAGGTTTTGGAATTTACAGAGGTTAAAGGCTTAACAGAATGGTTTAGGAATTTACAGAGGTTAAGGGCTTAACAGAATGGTTTATGAATTTACAGAGGTTAAGGGCTTAACAGAATGGTTTAGGAATTTACAGAGGTTAAGAGCTTAACAGAATGGTTTAGGAATTTACACAGGTAAAGGGCTTGACAAAAAGGTTTTGGAATTTACAGAGGTTAAAGGCTTAACAGAATGGTTTATGAATTTACATAGGTTAAGGGCTTAACAGAAAGGTTTGGAATTTACAGAGGTTAAGGACTTAACAGAAAGGTTTTGGAATTTACAGAGGTAAAGGGCTTAACAGAATGGTTTAGGAATTTACAGAGGTTAAGGGCTTTAAATAAAGTTTAAGGACGGACTAGAAATGTTTAGGATTTTACAGAGAGATAAAGGACTTTATAGAATAATCTAGGACTTTAGAGAGAGGTCAAGGGATTAACTGACATTCTAATGGCATTACAGAATTGTTTTGGACTCAACGAAAGAATGAGGGCCTGCAGAAAACATTGTGAAAAAGTTTAGTAAGAGACAAAGCGTTAAGAACTTTGAGAAGGTTTACGCTTTATAAATGTGTTCATCTTTATGACTTGCGGTACGCATTATATGACAGGGATCGACAAATCCACTCGCCCGCTCATAATTACGTGTAGAAATCGACTCCGGACGAGTGAATAATTCAGCTACGCAGTGGCATTTCTGGCCGAAAAGATTAAAATTTCAAATCTTAATACATCTTTACCAAACAAAACAACGTTTTATGGGCGATTAAAAATTAAAACCTGATGTTGCTTATTGCACACTGCACTACAATTAGTCCTGTTTCCATTATGCGCCGATACCAGTATGTTCTGTGAATGTATCCTATACAGTACAGTATACGGTCTTTTAATACTGCTGACAGTCGTCTAAATTATTCACATTTTTAGATTTAAAGAGTGGCTATTGGCAAGTTTTAAAGGACGAACATGACAAAGAGAAAACTGCCTTTTGTACACACAGAGGCTTGTTTGAGTTTTACAAAATGCCTTTCTGACTCTCCTTTCCAATGCTCCTTATGTGTAATCATAATCATTGTGACCATGAGGACAAAATGAAAAACAAACAAGTTAAAAGTGTGTAAAAAGAGTTTATTAACTTTATTGAAGTTCATGACTTAACAGTTCTATATGATAACCAATAGAAAATCCCAATAAAACATATAAGCTTTTTTTTCCATTAAATTGCAGGTCAAGTACATATTTCAGCAGGGCAAGTGAAAATTCTTAGCTACTCGCCCTGCAGGGCAAGTTGCTGGAAAAAAAATTGTCGACCCCTGTATGATTTCAGTGTAAGAAATTAAATATTGAATACATTACCAGAAAATGCCTACATTTATTTGTGACTAAAAGGCTTAAATTACTTGAGGTTGAACAATATTAAATGATGCAATTATTATAAATACTTTAATGACTCCTGATTGTATAACAAAAGCGTTCAGTTTACCTTTCAAATACAAATAGTCATGATGTTCTGGAGATGTATTTTCTAAAAGATCTTCAAGCAATAATTTATATCTGGAAAAAAATCAACATTTACATTTATAAATAGCTTGTAAACATACTTCAAATAATAATGTAAGTAAGATTTAGAGTACAACATCATACAGTTAGTTTACCACATAAACGTTGATGTCATACAGTGAAACCATTATTATTCGCCACACATAAATTTGCGCATATTTGGTCATTATGAGGATTGATTTTTCTTGCTACTAATGCATGCAGAATAATGTCTCATTCCCCAACTTAACCCAGTTTTTGAGGACCTAAAACAAATCTCAGAAATTAACCATAAATCATTTTATCCATGGATATCAGCATATCATGACCTTGAATATTTTGGCTTGTCCCTTCAGACTAGCAGATAAGTTTTTTTACCTGTTAAGACCTAGATTTGCTTGTCTCTGACAATAAGACAACCAATAATTTTGATGCCTGGATTGCATGTTTTCACTGTTACTCTTTGTCAATTCTTACCTGGGTATACGCTGTACAGGCGTTATCAATAATGCCCCAAGTTTCAACCCTTTCACCTCCATCCGCCCTTCTTGCTTGGCAACAAACACTGCAAACTTATCATTCTTCATGTTTTCCTGATAATACATAATCCAATTCATTACAGGTTATCAAGAAATAAATTAAGGAAATATATGTTATTAATAATATAACAAAGAATATATAAATCCCCTAAAAAAACACACAATGTGACAAATTTCTACCAGCGCCCAAGCTCAATTCCCTTTTTTACAGTGAGAGAAATGTTCATGTCAATATTTGTTGCCAAAAATTTAAAGGTCTGATTAAATCAGTGAGTCAGGTTCAGAAGACACAGAATAAGGATTGTTTTAAATGACTAAAATAGTTAAAAGGTTTATGACAAAAAATCAAAACAAAAACTACATGACCAAACCAACAAAACACACCTGAAGAGTGCTAGATGCCTGCTGGTGATTATTAGCATACATGGAGTACAGCTTCAAGAACGGACCAAGGAATTTGAACGCAGTGCCAACTGTTGTCTGCTCCATGTACTCCATAAGCTTGGTGTTCACCTCCAGGATCTGCTCTAGGTTACTGAAGAGCTGTGCATGATCCCGCTCCGAAACCAGACAGTTGAACCGCAGAGGAAATTCAAATAACTGGAAGAGAAACAAGTCAGACACTTGTTGAAGAGTATTGGTGCACTGGGCCATGAGGTCACAGCTCAGGACACACACAAAAACTGTACCCCCACTTTCTTGGTTCTAGATCACTGAAAGTTTTGAACTACGAGTTAATTAATTTAGGTATTAAAATGTATGAAAATCAGCTGCTTTTAGGAAAAAACACTCACCTTCTATGTATCGTTGAATACAGAAACAAAGTTAAAAACAAGATATGTGTTTGTCAGAAACACTATGTCCCCTTTTGCGCCGCTTTGAAGCTATATATTTGACCTTTGACCTTGAAGGATGACCTTGACCTTTCACCACTCAAAATGTGCAGCTCCATGAGATACACATCAGGGCTCAACATTAACGGTTGTCCTATTGCCCCTGGCAAGTAAAAGTTGGGTACGGGCAAGATATTTTATAATTTAGTTGTCCTCCCGGGCAAGTGCAAAAATGAACTAACAGCATTTAATTTAGACTTAAATTAGACTTTAATTGCTGTAATCATTTTTTTAAATGTGCAAAAAAATAAAAAAGATTTTGTGGTGTATCATTTTGATCTTTATTAAAAAATATGAGGTTTACAGTTAATTTGATATTTCATGCTTGGGCAAGTGGCTTTGCGTTCAGGGCAAGTAGATTTTCTAAGTACTTGCCCGGTAGGGCAAGTTGCTTTTAGGTTAATGTTGAGCCCTGCGTGACATGCATGCCAAATATCACGTTGCTATCTTCAATATTGCAAAAGTTATTGCAAATGTTAAAGTTGAGGCAAACAAATAAACACACAAACAAACCAACAGACAGGGCAAAAACAATATGTCCCCCACTATAGTGGTGGGGGACATAAAAAATGCCAGTGTCACAAAGATAAATCCTAATAAAAACCTTTTAAAAGTAAAGATTGGACGAAGATGTGAGCATAAAGTCACAAGGTGGTAACCTTTGTCATTGAATCTTCACTTTCACAAAGGGATTCCTTACCCTTTATCACACAATGGCTGTAACACAAAAGTTATTTGATATATCCACATACGGAAACATTATGCTCAGGACAAAAAAGTTAGGGACTGGTTTACATGTATTATATCTGACCTATGACCTTGTTCTGCGTTCTTGACCTTGAACCCTGGATATTGTGTGTGATATTCTTTCAGGGAACAAACATATTTCAATAATACACTTGTCCTGCAGAATGAGCGCCTTCACTTGTCCTACAAATATATGCACTCATCCTTCAATTATGTGTACCGTATTTTTCGGGTTATATGTCGCACCGGAATGTAAGACGAATCCCCTATTTTTTAACACGACGCACATAAATCATCATGAATTATTCCCAAAGATGCACTCACACATGTTAATCCATTAATAAAGACAGCAAGTCAATACACTACTGTTCCGTAATATTGCGGAAAGCAATTCACGTACAATTTCACAACATTCTTCTTGAGGAAAGAGTGGATTTTAATAATTTATTGCTGAATAAAGAATTTGTATTGAAGAAAACCCTTAGATCTTTACTGGTTTAAAAAATGTGGAAATTTGTTATCTTAATTAAAAACAGGACGTTAACACTGTAACTAACTACAGCACTATGGTTGTTGAGATAGTTCACTATTGATCTGCTACATGGACTGTTATTGTATACAACTTTACATGGAGTAGGCGAGTACATATGTAGTTGGCTCTCTAAGCGCTGATTTGCTAATATTACGAACAAGAATTTGCTTCAGTAAAAGATATGCTCATAGAAAAGGAATTTAATTCAATGGAAAAGGGCCTCACTAGGAAAAAAAGTTTAAGCTTCAGATTTTTTCCCTTGTCCTGTAGGACGACAGTTTTTGGGAAATACACTTTCAAGATTTAGCTTGTAAATACAAGTGGACCAGTGGAATTTTTGTTCCCTGACTGTATGACCATAGTTATCACTTCTGGCAAGTAATTTTCAAATTGTCCATGTAGACAAGGTTATGCTGCATAACGAAACCATGGGTTGTCTTATTATATAAATATGAAGAACTTTTTAAGCTATGGCAGGATCCTGAAAAGTGTGACAGACAGACTCACAGAGCGCAAACCAGAAGTCCCCTCTGGTGAAACCGGTAGGGGACAATAAAATCTTTCCTTCCCACAGACACCTAAATATAAAATATAACTTGCCCATAGGGTAAATCCACTCTAACAGCTTAATGATTGTTCAATTCTTAGATGCATGATAATACTAACATATCATTTAAGTTATTTAAAATTTGCTACTTGTTGAAAAGATACAGGTTACTCTTTACAAATATAGCTATAATTATCATGCCTTGACCATCAAATTTACCATTGTATTGGTTCATTTTTGTCTTGCTGTTGTTTTGTGTGACTGACGGAATCTTAAAAAACTGTACAGATTTCATGGTTTTAAAAACCTTAATATGCTATGCCATTATACTCTATAATTAATGTAAATACATAATGAAATTTCACACTTAAATCTGACAAGGGAAATTTGGCAGCGTTGCGTGTATAAGAGCTAATTTCAGCAATAAGGCTGTTATAATTTTTGGGCAATTTTGAGTTATGTTTCCGTTTTTTTCTACTTTCTATGAAACTCAAATATTTTTTAACCGAACATTCTTATTAGTATTACATTCAAATAATTGTTTCAATTAAAAGAAACAACATAGTCCATTAAAACATATTTGTTGACAATTACACATGACATACTAAGATGAATTAAAAATGGTATCCTCAATCACCCAGCCATTTAAAAATCTGCAATTATATCAGCGAAAACAGGAAAGGCTTTAAAATGACTGCAACAAGGCTGTTGATACGTAAATAATCATGTGATTGTTTAAAAAGGTGTTAATCAATACTACTGTACCTGAACAATGCAAGTACAATAGACCAAAATGCACGACACAGATAACTGGGACATTATAAGTTGTCACTTCTGAACATCATACCACTATCTATGAATAAGTACCTTATGAGCAATATTCAGATGGTTGAGGTATGTTTTCTCGGTGTCAAACAGCTCCTTTTTTATCTTGGTCCTCCGTTTCTCCCTCCGTTCTGCGGCCTGTGCATCCTCTGTTAAAGGTACCAACACCGAGTCCTCCCCACTCTTCAGTGGGGAACCAGCCGCACTGGTTCCTTCTATTTCAGACAGAACTGCTCAAACAGAGCATACAAGTTTATCAATTAGGTAAAGTTGCATATTTGTGTGTAAAATTGCAAATGCTTACAGTTGTTTTTATAAAAAGATTGTTTGAGTGCTTATTACAGTTATTTGCTGCTACATGTACATGACTTGGGTTCAATTACACCAGTTAAGGTGTATATTCGCCTGCTTCACTGACAATGGACCCAAATAGCGTAAGTACGCCTTAAAGTTAAATAATAATCTAACAATAAAATATTTCTTTCTTTAAGTTTCTTAAAGTTTTGGCTTAACTATATTTAAGATTGTAATGTGAACTATAAAGAGTAGTTAAAAGGCTCATGGGAAGGGGCCCTTGTCTTCAAATATGGTGTAATATAATGAAAAACTTATTTTGGGGAACTGTTCACACAATGTAACTGATAAAGGGAATACATTTTATAAGAGACAAGTATCATTTTGGAAAAACACCAATTTTAAAGACATTTTTATGAGGAAACGAAGCCTCTATTCAACTTCAATTATAGAATCAAATAGCCCTGATAATACTGTGAGTTACAGGAATAAAATGAAATATTTTGTATAACAAAATGCCAGCCAATACAGGTCACAAAAAACATGGATGCTCAATGCTCATCCTCTTAATATATTAAAATTGTAATTACACACCTTTCACCCTGGTTCTTGTTGTTAACATTCTGCTTTTTGAAATTAATTAATTCTGAAATGGAATAATTTGAAGAAAATAATATTTCATCAAATGTAGACAATATAATGTCACAGAAAGCTCTGAACGGAGCATTAAAAAAGCTTCAATAAAAATGTTTGTCTTTCAGAGTTTTTTTTCCTGAACAGATAAAATAATTGAGATCTGCTCTTTTGGCGCAGACGTACTTAAATCACAAGCAAACAAGTCTGTTTTCATTTAGGGGATTTCTTTTGTGCATGACCGTGTTATTAATATCATGGGCACAGAGGTCACATTTCATTGCCACGATATTTGTAAACAATGCAACAATAACAACTGCCTTCAAACAAATTGCTGCCGACAACTTTAAGAAAACAAGCGTCTGTAAGTATGGCTCGCTTGGTCGTTGTCGGTTATTTATTTTTTTTAATTAATTATGTTCATATTTATTTCTGTTAAATAGCCCCTATATTATCGAAACTCATATTCAAAAGGCATATTGATGCATTTTTTTTTCAAAAGAGAAGTTTAAGATAAACAATATCGTTTTACGGTAATCGGTAGCGCTTTTGACGACATCAGATTTTGGGAAGGAATACAATTTGGGTACAGTCTAATATCGGCCGGGTACGTTAAAGTCTATTTACCGTACCCGGGATACATGTTAGTATACTTAAAGTGAGTATGCACGATTTGTAATGTGTTAAATCGTAAAATATCAATAAAAATATGTTACACTTACACAAAATAGACCATAAAAATTGAAGACGAATTTCATAAAATGCAGTGAACACAAATAAGCACCCCGAACCAATTGTTACAAAGATATTTCGTGCATATTTTCCTACAATAACCGAAGCATTTATCTTTTTATTAGGATTGGAGCTAGTGTTTGTGTGTCGTATGAATAGATATCGTTGTACAGACATTTTCTATTTCAGAATTAAATAACTGGCTTATTTTTCATTTTTCGACACATGTTCTTCTTTAAGGTTTAAAATTCACTTATTTTATAGCCAGACCATCGGACCAGCTCTCTTAAAATGTACTAGCCCGAATCTGATGTCTACTAGACCATAAATGACATAGCAAATAAACACAATTGTGTCGTGTAACTGTTTAATCAGGTTTTATCAGTAAATAATTAGTGAACACAAGAAAGTTATTTTGATACACAGAGTAAAAAATAAAATAAAACTATTCAACAACATAAATTGTTTGTTATAATTTCACTGTTTATCACCAGTTAAACAAATGAAGTCTGTACAGCAGGTGACATTTATTAAACACCATCAAATTCTGGCCTCCTTGACCGCTGTGCTCCATGCAACCACAGCTCCAAGGCCCTTTTTTCATCATAATCTGTGTCAGTTTTACCATCGGATTCTTCTTTATCAACTTATTTGTCGGACGAAAATCCAATCTTGAACAAAGCCGTTCTTTAAATTACACTATCTCGTCTGCTACGCCAAAATGTTTACATTGATGATACCGATTTTCGATAGAAGTCGTAAAAACATGATGTAAAGTTTTAAGACACTGCAGAAAATCATTAATATTCATGACAACTTGACCAATAGAAACAAGCAATTTCTGCGGGAAGCTCTCCTTTGTGTCTAAAATAGCAATGAATCATGTAAATGCTCCGCGTTATTTATATACGCTAGTTTTGTTCTGATGTAAATAACGGATACGAGAGTTATTTTACACATTAAGAGAAAAAGGTTTTCGGTTAGTTATAGTTAAATGAATCAATATAGATGCTTTATGTACGACCAGTCGCACAAACTAGCCCACAGTTTTACCAGCCCGACCACCGATCTTACTAGACAATGTCTGTCGGACGTGCCTTAGTGTCGAACCCTGTTCTTAATTTTTTATTTTAATTTATATTGAAATATATGTATAATAATTTGTTTGCAATTTTTTATAACTTCCTAAATATTTGACAATATCGTGCATACTCACTTTAAGTGTACCCAGGGTACATGTAAGTAGTACCTGAGCCGACAATGACCGATCAATCATAAGAATATGACAAAAAAAATTGTGTTTAAGCATTACAATACACAAAATAAATAGAACGTCCATTAAATACTGCTTTCCGGAAAACACTCGCTAACCAGTATAGTGACTGGTCTCTAACTAAATAAACAGATGGGTCATTTTTTTTTTTGTTATTTGGAAGCAGCCCTAACTCAATTACTCATTGCCAAGAGGCCATACATAGGTTGAAGAACTCGTGTACGGAGTAGGATAAATAGTAGTTGCAATAATTCAACTCTCAGCTTAGGCTGAGAGTTGCAATGCGCTCTCTCTTGTCCATGGGTGCAAAATGTTATCAACAATTCAAAGGTTAATGAACACTGAAACTGCAAGAGCTTTTTTAAATTTACCTATCTAAACCACAATCTCATCCAAATGGTATCATTAAAGCAAGAAATAATTGATTTGTATTGACTAAGGTTTTGTTTTGTAGGCTGTATCCCCCATATTGGAAAATCGACCCAATATAGGTCAGGTCGCATGACACCAATATTTTGTACGTCGCGTTATGTGTTGGAGCCAAAAAGTCGATAACGCTGTGGTATTCGATACATAATACACTGTTTCAAATTTAAACATAACAATGTCAGCGAGAAAAGTGTGTTGGAATATCGTCGTGTTTTTATCGGATGCATGCAAAGGATAATATCCGTAGGTTTCCATTCAGGTAAATTTAACATGGTTATGAAGTTTATTCATTATTTTCTCAATTTGTATCGAACGACGTCTGTAACTCCCATACATGCCAGACGTCCCGATCTCGGCGGGACAGTCCCGCTTTTGGGCCCTTTGTCCCGGCGTCCCGATATGATACGAATTGTCCCGACATTCGTAAAAAATGATGTAAGGTCTATAGGTTTCCAATAAAATTCGCTATTCAAGCTCTGTTTCTCTAACACTTACCACCGATAATCCCTTTATTGCCCCAAATTAACAATCCGATTCTACTTCTCGTGTGTACCAGTGATGTTTATGACACCTTATCAGCGGTTTATCGGCTAATTATTGATTTTATCAGGCATTCACATCGTACAGAAATAAACGCCGCCTGTGTTTGTATTTCATGTTCCAATCAAGTACAACAATAATATTATCCTGTGTATTATACAACCCAAAGTTATAAAACCTGTCAAAACACCGATTTTGTACATCAAACAAATTGAATGCTGACCAATACACATTGATGTTTCTCACAAATTACCTTTTGTTTTCGACGGATTTTCAGAAAGTAGTTTGTACATATTGCATCAATCTAAATTT
Source organism: Dreissena polymorpha (assembly GCF_020536995.1). NCBI lineage: Eukaryota > Metazoa > Mollusca > Bivalvia > Myida > Dreissenidae > Dreissena > Dreissena polymorpha. The sequence goes on along the minus strand of NC_068355.1, from coordinate 108,556,054 downwards.
AGAGTTAATTGACGATTGGTTGAATAAAATAGTGCTCGATGCGCTCACATTGTGTCACACGCTTTACATAGGTTCAAGGGGATATCCCTGCACCAATTGGATGTCAAATCGAGGCAAACGGGGACACCCCACATTTCAGTTCATGGAGTGTGTTTACTTCTGGAAAATGGAGAACGTATGCGTTCACGAAATTCTGAACACACATTTATCATCAATATTGGGCAGAAATTAAGAGTTTTTGTAAGTAATATACTGACTACTGACTAAAGAAAAGGTGAAATGATTGATCGTTTTAGGTGTTCCGCTTTTTGTTCAAATGTCCCGACAATTTTTAAGGAAAGTCCCGATTTGGATCTGAAAAATTATGGCATGTATGAACTCCGTTTAATGAAGCGCAAAGATTCGCTGCGCTGAACTGCACCCATGTTTATGAAGGGATGCATATGGACTGCCAGAGCCGCCATAGCAAAAATTATCAAAGGTTCTGGGACTGGGAGACCGTTTATATGGACTAGATCAATAGTAGACTGAACATGTTTATTCTAGCAAGTTGATTGTAAAAAAAAATTGTTGAATCATACACGCAAAACATTTATTCCCTTACAAATGGACGTCAAATATGATAAACTGACAGTATTTTACTTTAAAAAATTGAACCGGGTGACAGCAATTTATCCGAATAACAATATCCGGAATAATGGGATTATTCGTTTACTAACATCGGTGGTTACATGTTCATGAAAACACAACCATTCAAATTACATTTAAATAACGAAATGTGTTCAACAACAAAAACATACTAATACTTCAAAGCAACGTGTAAAGGACATTACAATAAGAATTATATATAGTTTTTTCTGACCATTGTTCTGACAGAAATTGTGTTTGAAATTTCCCTCTTTATTGGGTTTATACTAAATTCTCTCCGCGACAAATATCGTTATCGGCGCAGTCGCATCGCCATCGGGCCTTTTTCTGACGATAGACGATAAACAGGATCCACCTACATATTTAATATGATTAAAGGTGCTACCTAATTTTCGGGCAAAAGCTTAAAAGATGACTTTTTAGTTTGCATATTAATTAGAAACAAAAGCCTACACATTTTAAATGAACAATCCAGCTCCCAAAAGGTAATTCGTTTTTAGAGAAATTAACCACAAACATTTTTTTTTAAGATTTAGGCAATGGCAATAGCAACCACTAGTCTTGTTTACAAACGTATTAATATCAAGTTTAATGGTTGTTCACTTTTTAAATAAACAATATTGTAAATTTCTATCTTAAAAACCTCTTTAATAGATAGAAGTAACTATGTTTAAAGTAAAATAAATGTTTACATATCAGGATAAATGTTATTATAAATTGTTGGGCATCTTTAAATCACTTGCATAACAACATATATTTTATCTATCTTTACATGTGTCTATTTACAGCAGTGTGACATCCACGATTTCATCTAGACCTTGCTAGAAACGAATCACTGAATGACATTTTTTGACAAACATGCATATGCGAAGTTTTTGTCCACCAAAAAAAAATCATTTCTAAACAGTCAAAATATAAATAATGTATTTTATTATTAAAATTGTGTTTTATGTTTCTTGAAAATATGCAGGGATTTCAAAATGTTTAAGAGTCAGAAATGAAGTAGAAGGGGAAATTATCATTTTTTTACTTAAAGCGGGATATTGCATGATTTCAATGTCAACATTGTATTCTTCCTTCCTTACCCAACATATTAATATGACCGTAGAATGTTAAATTAAATTAATTCACAATCCTCATATGGTACCATAAATCAAATAGTGTTTACCACAGTAAAACAAGCAAGTAAACACGCATACAGAAGGAGTTTTTTCTGTACAGCAGAAATTTATTTCCTATTAAATACACCTTTTCTTTCATTTATTTTCTGGTACTACTTCTTCTGATTTTTTTTGTATTCAATTAAAGCCAAAAAAGTATACACATCAATGATTCATGGGTAATTGAGCTTGAGAGTGGTTTTTTTTCTTTACCCTAAGGTGTATGCTCCATGCACTTTATGGGAAGAAGTAGAAGAAGGAAGTTAAAGCGATTGCTCACGACATAAACTGATGAAACATAAAAAAACATGCAGTAAACATAAAAAAACAGCATGATGTGTCAATTTATTATTTATGCAAGAATAAAAAAGATATATGTTGAAGATCCACAGGCATTTTTGCAATTAAACTATTCACAATTTTGCCACTATATCATGGGACAGAAAAATTAACATTCAGTTACACAATATCAGGGACCTATACAAACAAAGGGATGAGACACTCACTGAACCGAAGAACAAGCTAACGCGTTGTTACGCAAAAGGGAAACGAAACTTGCGACCCAACGAGACTTCGCGCGACGAAGCAAATTTTCACAGCCGCCATTTTGACAAAGCGAGACCGTGACAAAGCAATCGAGACAGAATAAGATAACAAATTAACCAAGTGTTGCATACAGAAGTATTCATTGCAAAGGTTGTTTAGTTTGATACATCTTATTGTTTCATTTGTTTTCGACTATGCTTTGTATTTACTTATAAAACAACGGTGGGTATTTTCACCAAATCATGCGTATCATTGTTTACACTTCCATAATCCGAGAAACGTGTGTCGTGGCTTTTTTCAAAAGGCTTGGTCAAATAAAGCTCTATACTATTCATGTTGGTATTCTTACAAACGTTACATTTCAACGCATTGTGTGATGCTAATTTTATTTGTATTATTAGCAAATTTGTTTGTATAGGTCCCTGACAATATATATCAAATTCTATAGTAAAACATTCAAGTTAATATTGTTTAAAAGTTTAATGTCTTGCAAGAAGTCTTCAAAACACAATAATCCCAAAACTGAGTGCGCTTCCTTGCTTGTGGCACGCTTTTAATTAACTACTAGACTTTCCTTAAAAAATTATATAAATGCATGGGCACTATTAGTACAAACATAACTTTAACATGTTTGCTATCTGCTAGTTTTTAGTTCACTTCTCTTTTACTATTGTTTGTACATTTTATATTTGTTATGCTGAAACTGCTTTTTGATGACATACAGACACTCTTCATAATAACTGCAGTTTCTTTACAGTCTACTTATGTTACATAACAATAACCTAACAGAACTATTGAATATTTCAAGGCCACAATTGCATAATTTCCATCACTGGCAAGTTTGATAGATCCAGAATTGCATCGTTGCTGAGTATTGTTGAGTATTTAGCATCCAGTCAGTTTTGCTGCACATAATAATGTATGGAGTGTGTGACACCCAGTGCTTGACAGACCATCTTCTAAAATATTAAACAAAAGAAAAATCAATCAAATACACATTTATTAGGCAATATCCTAGTTTATGAAATCACAGCTTTTTTACAGTATGAACCCGTTTACTGTAGTACAAAGTAATCACATTTTAATATTGTTTACAAACATTCACAGTTTGGTATGAAAACAATTGAGTACAGGTTGAAATATTGTTAACATAAAGACCTATAGATAACACAGATTGGAAACTTCGCGCCTTATAGGGCTATCTCGCGGCGGGGTCACGTGGTCGAGAAACTGATAAGAACACTTAGGATCAGCAGACGATTTATTCAATGAATCAATCGGAGTAGTCCGGAGATAGCTGGTGTATCACGATTGCGATAAGATGGGACTGCGGTGGCGGTGTTGTGGTGGAAGGACGTACTTTTTATGCTCTTAGATTTTTAATTTTTTAACTGATTTTTAACTTATTATTCGGGTGGAGGAGATGCGGCAATACTAGGAACAGCTATAAGAGAAAGACAGGACTTTTGTTATTTGCCCAAATTCCCAATTTTTGTGTGCTCGGTGTAGATAAATAACTGCGTGTGTACGTGGACAAAGGAAATCGATAGTGGCCGCCATCTTGGATTTTTTTTACTTTGGACATTCTAAAACTGTTTTACCCTAAATATAGACACTGTTATGACATTTTTAGTAGTCTTAGTGCCGTGCTTATGTTTTACTGTAGATAATTCGTAGTTTTTAAGCTTTTTAATGACTTTGCAACTTTTATTGTGAATAACTTCGTTGCACGTGGTGCAGTTCGCGAGTGCCGTTGTGAAAAGGAAAACTGTCTATGGTCCTTAAATCTAGTCCCTCTTATGACATTTTAGTAGATAGTTCGTAGTTTCCAAGCTATTCTATGTCTTTGAAACTTTTATTGTGAATAACTTTGTTGCACGTGGTGCAGGTAGCGAGTGCCGGTGTGAAAAGAAAATTTTCTAGGGGTCTAAATTTAGTCCTTTTATGACATTTTAGTAGCCTCATTATCATCCCTATGTTTTATTGAAGGCAATTCATTGTTGTTGTTTTCTTTTTTCAAGCTATCCTAATGGTCTTGTAACTTTAACTGATTGCAACATTGTGAGTGCAAGTGCAAAAAAAGAAAACTGCCTAGGGTTCTCAAATCAGACCCTATTATGACATTCTAAGATGCTTTACCGCTGCCCCAATGTTTTATTGTAGACAATTTGTTGTTTTTTAAACTGCTTTTATGATTTTGTAACTTTTACCGATTGCACGTGGTCACAGGCCGTGAGTGCTGGTGTGAAAATAACACTGTTTAGTGTCCTCAAATTTAGACACTTTTACGACTTTTCAAGTAGCTTTACTGTCGTCCCTATGGGTTATTGTAGGCAAACCGTTGTTGTCCCTTCTTAAGCTATCTTAATGATTGTGTATCTTTTTCTAATTGCAACATTGCTGCACTTGATAGCAGGTCGTGAGAGCCAGCTTGAAAATATCACTGTTTATCCTTTGATTAATTCATATTATTGGTACGTGAGGGCTGGTCGTATGGTAAGCATGGCCTTGGAAGTTCGAAATAGGAAACCTCTGCCGAAAGCAGAAACACAGAAGTTTGAAAACTATGCCCTGAACATCGACAAAATGCTAAGGAACAAACTTGAGGCCGCTCAAAGAGCTCATGTCGTATCATACGAACTCAGTGAAGGCAATATAGTCTTCTCAACCGACGCAGTGCTGTTTGAATTAATTGATATTGCACTCTCTCAGTACTTTAATAAACTGTCTGAGCAAAATTGTAACGTGAAAGTCACAGACACATTTGACAATACTGGAGTCAATCGAACCAAAAGGGTCTATAGAGTCATTAAAGCCGATGGTGTCAGGTATACGCTCAACATTTATGTAACCACAAGTAGATTTCTCCTTAATGGTAAAAACTGTATGGAATTTCTGGAAGACGATATGCCAAACATAAATGCTATTGTAGACTTTCTGTGCGTAAGCAACAATATAGATTTGAAAGTGTTTAATGACCTGCTGGTTGAAAAGTTGACCGAATTTCTTTCAAAACAAAGTACAAATGCTCTGTCTGCAGCTGGTGCAGCGATAACCATCAATAACTGTAGAGAAGACTCTGATAAATGCCCAGGTTGTAACCGTGCATGCAAAACAAATAGTGTGCTGTGTACCAAAGGTTCTCATTGGATCCATTATCATTGTCAAAAGCTTAAGAAAGATGAAATTGAACAATTGGCTTCGTCTCACGACGAGTCGTTTTGCTGTAGATTTTGTAAAACTTCTGACACAAGTACACCGTCTAAAACGTTAAATGAATGCGAACAAACTGGTGATAGCCTTGATGAGCAAACGTCTTTAAAAACATACTGTGTTGCATCGCATATTGACAAAAAGAACCAACCTAAACTTATGTCAAAATCTAAATCAGACTCTAATTTGCGCTTACAAATTCCAAAGGTAACCAAGGCAACAGAGAGCACGGTGGCTCTCGATATCTTACACGATGAAATGGACAGTGGTCAGTTACAAGAGTCAGAGATAATCACTACTGTTAGTGCTGCAAGTGTCGAGTCGCGCAAAAGTAGTAACGATACCTCCAGGCAGAAGCTAGTGCAGAGTGTTGAAGTTAGCAGCGCAGAATGTTCTTGTTTAACTAAGTTGAGTGATATACGAGAACGTGAATTGAAAGTAAAGAAAAAGGAAGAAGAGGTTAAGATACTCCAGCTTAAAAACCAAGAAAAACTTAAAGACCTTAATAAATTAGAATCCTATTGTAAACGTTTAGAAGCCCGTAATGAAGAATTACAAATTACACTACAAACAGTTGCTAAGAGACTTGAACGTCTTGAGGCGGGCGAATGTGTTAATGATAAGCGGCATGATGCCGATCCAATTCCTAACGAGTCTTCGCGAGAAAAAGTGCAGACTGGCTGTAATAGCACGATACAGGCTAGATTGACTAAATTACAAGACAGACTAACTAACTTTGTTTTTGACAAAATAGAAAATGAACTTGAGCAGTTTATATTTAAAGACAATTTTTTGCATGATACTAAGTGCGAGAATATCTCTGTTCCGCACAATAAGAGCCATATTGTTTCAAGCAATCGTGTACTAGAAGCCGCGAGTGATATAGGTGTGCATATAGCCGGCGTCAGTGTTTGTGCTAAGCCGGTCCTTACGAACATTCACAGCGTTCCCCCCTGTAACCCTGTCAACGACTAGTGTGGTCTCGACAGCCGCCGCCAGAGTTTGTGCTACGCCGGACCTTACGATCATTAGCAGCGTTCCCCCTGTAACTCGGTCAACGACTAGTGTGGTTTCGACAGCCGCCAGCGTTTGTGATATGCTGGACCTAACGAACATTAACCGCGTTCCCCCTGTAACAAGGTCATCGACTAGTGTGGTTTCGACAGCCGCCGCCAGTGTTTGTGCTACGCCGGACCTTATGATCATTAGCAGCGTTCCCCCTGTAACTCGGTCAACGACTAGTGTGGTTTCGACAGCCGCCAGTGTTTGTGATATGCCGGACATAACGAACATTACCAGCGTTCCCCCTGTAACTCGGTCAACGACTAGGGTGGTTTCGACAGCCGCCGCCAGTGTTTGCGCTGCGCCGGTCCTTACGAACATTAACAGCTGTCCCCCTGTTACGCTGTCAACGACAAGTGTGGTTTCTACAGCAATGCACTACAGCGACAGAGTAGAGAGTGTACCGAACCGCAACAGTATAGACCGTGATAGCGAACGTGTGTCAGTAGTGCCTGGACATGTCCATGGTCAACCGTTGATGTATCTACCGGCGGGCACTAGTGTAAGGAGCTTTCCTGATCAGCATCCTTTTTTGTACCACGTCAAACATCGGAACATTCCCAGATAGCGCAAGGGTCGGAATCGAGTGTTAGTTTTGAACCTAGTAGCGAGTCTCCAAAAACGTTAGGGATAGCTTCTTTTAATTGTAAGAACATTGTGACTAGTACACTCGCCATAGCGGACATTTTTAAGTGTAACGATATTATACTTGTGCAAGAACATTGGCTATTTCAGTCTCAAACTGATCTCTTAAGTGAAGTTCACGAAAACATAAACTCTGTTGGAAAAGGTACAGATTACAATGACCCATTATTGCCTACACAGCTTCCGCGAGGTTTTGGCGGGGTAGGTGTTTTATGGAAGAAAGAACTTGATCCAAAAGTGACCGTGCTTGACGACGGAGGAAACAGAATTCAATGCCTGCAACTTTCTAACTTCAAGGATAATAAGGGATTAGTCATAGTGTCTGTATACATGCCCTGTCGGGGGTTGAGCGGTAATGTGACCGAGTTTTGCGATTGTGTGTACCAGATAAGGGAAATCATTTTAAAATATAACACTGACAATTATATCCTTTTGGGCGGCGACTTTAACGAAAATCTTGGAGGGGCTCATGGATCTAGAAGACTTAATTACTTGAAAGAACTGGTAAATGACTTTGATCTTAAATTTGAGAATTCCGGGGAAACATACATTGACCCTCGAGGCAATGAGTGCACCGAGATAGACTTTTTTCTGTACAACGTGCCATCAGTGCTAATCACTTCAAGAAAGGTCATACTTAATGACCTGCGGACAAATACATCGGATCACTATCCTATAAAGGTTGAACTTTTGTGTAATTTTACTTTAAATATAAAGCCAGAAGAGAGCGTAATAAGCACTAGGGTGAACTGGAGAACTATTGATAAACACGTATATTCCATTAGGGTCAAGGACGGTCTCGCAACCCTAGAGACTGAAATTGATGATGATAATGTCGAGGAGGTTGTTAAAGATTTCTGTGAGCTTATGAGTGAATCTGCGTCAAATCTTGCCAGTAGAAGGAAACCGTTTAATTCTAAACCTAAGTTAAAGGTGTGGAACCCAGAAATTAGAGACAATGTCATGAACATGAAAAATGCATACAAAGCTTGGAAGCGGGCGGGTAGACCGCGTGGAGAGAGTAGTTTATTAACTGAAAAGAACTTGGCTAAGAGGGCACTACGATCCAGTGTTAGGCAGGCAATTGCGAAAAAAGACTATGAACTAAAACAGAAGATAATTGAAAGCAGGAAATATGACTCTAGAACATTTCATAAGCTAGTGAATAGCCAACGTAACAAGCAGGGCAGGTTTATTACTGATTTATACGTAGCTAACCAACGGTACCAAGAAGATAAAATTTTATGTGGTTTTCATGATCATTTTGAAGCTCTTGGGCAACAGGCTGCCAATGACCTTTTCGACAATGTATATGATGAAATCGTCAATATTGAATACGAACTGACTGTGAATATGAACCGCAATCAATACGTCCAACCTGTAACTAAAATTGAACTTGAAAAAGCAGTTAAAAGTCTGAATACTGGTAAAGCGCCTGATGTTTACAACATGTCAGTCGAACATTTATTGAACTGTGAAGACAGCACCTTTGAGTATCTTTTAAAGGTTGTATCCCATGTATTTGCTAGTGGACTGTTTCCTGCGGCTTTGAAGAGAGGTGTGGTGACTCCCATTTTCAAAAACAAAGGTGAACCCAATGTTTCAGGGAACTATAGGGGCATAACAATTCTACCGGTGATTGGCAAGGTCATTGAAGCAATACTGCGTGATAGGATAGCACCAAACATAAAGAGCAGCCAGAATATATTCCAACGGGGCTTTACTAAGAACTCTTCACCACTAAATTCAGCTTTTATAGTAGAAGAACTGTATCGTGAATGTCATGACAATAGATCCGAAATTCATTTGATCTTTCTGGACGCGAGATCTGCGTTTGATGTGGTAGACCACAAACACCTTATGCGACGACTGGGTCACATTGGAGTAAACGACAAACATTGGTCCCTTATCGATAGCTTCCATAGGGACTCCACTAGTGCAGTTAAGTGGAAGGGGCGTGTCTCGGCTGAGTTCAGTGTTCAGCAGGGCGTTAGGCAGGGTGGAGTACTGAGCACCGACCTATACAAGGTCTACGTTAACCCGCTGCTTGATCGCCTACAAGAAGCCAGGGTGGGATCCACTATTGGTGACGTCAAATGTTCGGCCAGTGCTTGTGCGGACGATATATGCTTATGTGCCGAAACGGCCAATGAAGCTCAGGAACTGTTAAACATTTCAGCAGAATTCGCCAATATGGAGCGATACCTGTTACAGCCTACCAAGAGCGTGCATATCCATGTTAGTCACCAACGTAAAAAGGGCGTGTCTACTCCCCTCTTCATGAACAATGACGAAATTCCATCTGTGCAAAGAGCTATACATCTCGGTATTATACGAACTGACTCTATGCTGAACAACCAAAAAGCTAATGTGGATGAAATTTAAAAAAAGCAAGAAGGAAAGCATATAGTATATTCGGTAGTGGTTACAAAGGGCAAGCGGGACTAAATGTACTGTCCATTATTCATCTTTACAAATCTTATGTTCTTCCCGTGCTTTTATATGGATTGGAACTGTTATTACCTCCTGAACGCATTATAAACTGTCTCGAAGCATTCCAAAGAAAGTTTGTTAAAGAAATTATTAGACTACCAGACAACATAGCCAATGCGGCAGTATATCTTCTATCCGGACTTTTACCGATCGAAGCACAAATTCACATACAGGCACTGACCTTCTTACATACTATATGCTCGCAAGATAGAAACAGTATTGAGTGGGCGCTACTTGTACGTCAGATTAGCTTTAAATCAGTTGACAGCTCATCCTGGTTCATACAAGTTCAGCATATAATGTGGAAGTACGAGTTGGGGACTGTTGCTGACTTAGCTGACAACACACCCAAGAAGGGAAAATGGAAGACACGTGTACTCAAGGCGGTTCATAGCTACTGGAGTGATCAAATAGACAGTTTAACACCCTTATATTCCACATTGTTTTTCCTGAGACAAGATAAGTATGTGCCTGGTAAGATTCTCCCTTTGCTCTCATTGGAATATACGGCCAGAGAGTCAGAACGGTTAAAAACAAAGGTACGGTTACTCACAGGGACTTACATGCTCCAAACAAAACGTAAAAACTTTAACCAGTATGACATAAACCCAACATGTCAGATGTGTGGTGAAGAGAACGAAACCGCAGAACATTTTGTGCTCAAGTGTAGTGCCCTATATAGTGTTAGACAGTCAATTATGGTAGACATAGAACGTCAGTGGGGGGCGATAACAGAGACTTCATTTAATACTTTACCCGTAGACGAACAGCTCTACATACTCATCAACAGTTGGCCAACTTTAAAGACTTTCCTGAAAACCCATTTGTCTACAGAATTTCACGTGTTTGAGAAGCATTGTGGACGGTTGTTGTACGGTCTGGACAGGACACGTCAGTTGCTCTTGGTGACCAATGCAAGCCAGCGACCACCCCGTACCAAACACACACAAAAAACAAACTAAAGAAGGGCATAATTCTTAATTAAACTGGCAATAGTGTTTATTGGGTATTTTTATTCAAGGCAATACAATTCTAATGTATGTACAGAAGCACTCTCCGACCTTCCGTAAATTCATTTAATGTTTTATTTTTATTTTTATCTCATTTAATATTTTAACAACTAATGAAAAATCGCGCGTACAGTTCTAAGTCGCATATATTCGCGATTAGTGGATAGACTTATATTCTAGTGAAAAGTGTGTGATTTAAGGAGTGAATAGTGTGAACGTGTAATATAGAGTGTTTATATTCGGTGGAGGATTATTCACTGTCTACAAACGATTGTTTGGTTCCTCTACAAAGGGGGTTCAAGAAGAACACAGAACAGAACAGATAGCGACGCGTCAGTAGCAACGGCTACGATTATCGAGCAAAGTTATGCGAAAATGTTACGGCGCTATAGAAAGGCGGCTGTAACTTGGTCAATAATGATCCGATTTTTATAAATTTAAAGTTTCATAGAAACAGGAGTAATTATGCTTTTACAAAATATCGATTCTATTAACCTAAAATAAGAATTTTTAATGCCGCGATCGTTGAAGTAATAGCGCTATAAGAATTTCCAAATCGCGGCGAGAATGCCGTTGAATAATTTATTTGAAAGGCTTTTGCTGATAACATTTTCTTGTATACATTTTTATTCAAACATTTAAAACCTTATAAAATAATATTATTTCAAAACGGATAGATATATGTGGACACATAGATCTAGGTCTCTGATAAAAACAACATTACAGTACAATAAATGCTATGATCGTTCGATCCAAAAACGGTTTCAGTTAGTCTTATTTCAATATTGATTCCTTGGATTTTTTCAATTTTTTAATTCTCTATTTTTTATTTAGATCTTATTCATGAGTTATAGGTTATTAAAGTTTTGTTTGTAACCAAGTTTTTTTTCTATTGGTAATTAATAAAAGCTCTAAGTGGCATAGACTAGGATTTCGCAACAAGAAAAAAAAAACATTTCACGCGCGTGTTAATTGTCGGATCAATTAGGGAACTGAAGGAGATGTTATGTTTGTATGAAAAATGACAAAGGTTTTCACAATGAACCAAAGCACGTTTGACGACAGGTGTGTACAATAGGGTATACAAGGGAGGTAATTGCATCGCGAAAATATATGACGCGTGTCGAATTTTTTTCAGATGCATCCCTTGTCTATTTTTTTTTGGTCTAAATTTCCATATGTATGAACGGTCAACGCCCGCTACGCGGGCTTTTGCCAGTATGAATATGTTAAGAAAAAAATTAAGTTGAACTCACCGATTACATAAATATATAGTTTGCCATATATTGCTGACCATTACGGATTTAAGTGTACAGTAATAAACTGTAGATTTACTGCACATGGTAATATTAGGGACACATAGCTTCTGGTCAGATACGTTATGTAAGTATCTGATGTTATCTATGCTTCTGATAATTTACATGAAACAAATTTCAATTCATTATTTGCATTAATTTCAACTGATGTAACAATAAGTTATTAACGTTGACTGCTCTTGTAATTAATGACTTCGTTCATTCTTTATAATCCGCCCAGCAGGAAGCAAAATGTGAAGATGACATTTTACCAGATCTCTCATATGTATCAAAGTATTATAAACAGCACCTCAATATTTATTTAACTTGCTGCCTTGCATGTATATAATGTTCAAGGCTCGGTTGCTAAAAACTCTGACAGCCTGTAAAGCTGACAATGTTAACAGAGGTTGTATTTTGAAGAAAAAAATGCCATTAAATTAATTGAATATAAAAACTATATTTGGAATAATAATATGCAGGTCTGGTGTTCAAACGAGGGACCTCTAGAGGCAAGAGTTTATGTTCTATCTCTCGACCATGGAGTCTTTTGAATTGGCATGGTTATTTAAGTCATCCCGTGTACAAACCTTTTGTTGAATAGTAAACGAAAAGGATTACAAACACTTAATTTGTTTCTACTTATGATTGACAATTTTCAATAAAGAAACATATACTTTATCATTTTTAAGTCAGGAGTGTTATTTTGCTTGTTTAAATGTAATCATAAATGCATAGATTCTTTTTTAAATATTTGACACATTTAAAAAAAGTGACATTTTCGCAACTGTGCCTTAGTTGCTTTAACTGCACATATCCAATAAAATACATACCTTCTAACTAAATACACAGTTGAAGGTTTTACCATTCAAATAACACTTATCTTGATTTAAAGATGCCAGCCATGAGAGACATGAGAAACTAAGCTGTGGTGTTAATGATTGGCTAAGGCTAAGTTTCCATCAAGATTAAAATACGCAATTTCAGCACATAAATATTTTGACATGAAAAATAATTTGCTTCAGTTGCGAGTTAATTCCCTGACTTCATAATGTTGTCTCTGTTTAAAATCATTTTTTACACTGGTCCAAACAAGGTCAAGTTTGCATTTTTAGGTTTAAAGTCGAATTGTTTTCAAGTTAACGGTCTAGAAGTTGTATTTTCATTTCACTATGTTATGTATTAGCAAATACAGCAGCAATACTTTGCTCAAATTTAACCATATGTGACGATAAAGTTCAATGTAGCATTTAACAATTCAAGATAAGTGTTTTTCAATTCCGCTACCTAATATGAAGACACAAAACAGCAGAGAATGGTGCTTTAACTCGTTTTATTAAACCACGTGTTAGTGCATTCAACATTTGTTCAAATCAGAAATATCATTAACAATATATTCGCTACAAAATATTTCATGGAATATCTTTCATTTCAAGGCAGTTTATAATTGGAAAAGTTATGCTGCATTTGTGTTGTCAAGCAGATAAATAATTATACTTTAATTTAAATAATTATTATGTCAAGGTAAAATAAAAGCTAATAAAACTAATTATACGGAAATCTAAATGGAAAATGCAAACCTGTCACCTATACACATGGCTAAATTATCTAACATTTAAATGCAATCTTTTTCAAGTAAACACTATAATTAAACAATAGCTTTTAAGGGAATGTATTTAATGCAAAAAGAAAACAAGAGTACTATTGTCACTAATATCAGCCAGTCAGTAATACCAAAAATTAGGTGAAGATTGGACAAAGTCTCAATTAAATGGTCTTATTTAACCTTTGACCTTAACTTTTTACATTGACCTTTAACCAAGAGCCTTTTATGACAGTGTGTACTACTCAATCATTGTCACTACTGCAAATTTATGTCAAAATCCTTAATTTGCTCAAAATTATGTTTTGATTTTAGATGTTGATTGGTGATGTTGACCTTATACCTAAGGACTGCTTCTTGCTCATGACATTCCACCACATCATACAGATCACTTTTGCTACATCAATTGAAAATCTATCTATGCTGTACAAAGTATTGGTTTAAAAAAGTACTTCACACCTTTCAAGTTCCTTAATTTGACCTTAATCTTTGATCTTTACCTTGGACCTACTTCTAGGGACCTACTTTTCATGAGCAACACTACTTCTTAAGCAAATCACTGTTTGATTGTTTGAAAAATACCTTAATTTAAGCGTACCTTGAGTTGTGACGTTGATCTTAGATCCTGGGACCTGGTGCTTAAATGCATCACTCTGCCCAGCATGCTGATCACTTATGCCAAAAAAAGTTATGCTCTTGATAAAGAGTCAAATACCGGTATAAATGTTCATGGACCTTTGACCTTAAGCTTTGACATTGATCTTGAACCTAATAACCTGGTTCTTGCACACCAAATTCCATCAATTCTAGACAAAGTTATGCACTGGACAAAGATTTCCTGCCTCCCACCTTCTTGGCGCCAGTCTGCCCTCTCATGCATTCCAATTATAGGCCATGTCAAAAAGGGACGTATAAAAAAGCCATTGGTCTTTAGTCACTTTTGATTGCACCAACTACTGATACATTTAGTAGTGTTTGCAATACAACCAGCACCACAATATATATATATTTAACCTTCCTCCGTTTATACTATTCTAGAGTAAATGCAAAATAGAGTAACACTAGTGTGATATTGTAACAACCCTCAACATTTACAAACTGGTGATATATTTGAAATAATATGATTAATTGAATGACAATCAACTGATAACAAGAAACCGTCGGAGACGGTGATGCTCCCCAAAGTTTTTTTGTCACAATATTGCACTATATATTCAGATAAAAGGAAACGTCTAGTAGTTGGGCGGACAAGAAATGCACTATATGTACAGTTAATGGAAAATTTAAAAGCGCCATAACTCTGTGAAAAATCATCAGACCAGAACCGGCTGATAATATGCACATCTCCTCTTGGTAGTGAAGCTTCCCATAAAGTTTAATTAAATTCCGGTCATTAATTGCTGAGAAATAGCCCGGACAAAAATTGTGCACGGACGGACGGATACACGCACGGACAGACTAAGCCGCGACTATATGCTCCCCCCCAAAAAAATTATTTGGGGGAGCATAATAAATGAAACATGTACTGATTATTGCAATAGCCAGTATGCTGATAACAGAAATACATGTATAGGAAATGGAACTTACATTATTTTAGACAGTGTGATACTCTTATGCTTCAAATAACACATTAAAAATGCAGTGAAACAAATGTCTTGACAATGAAGTCAGCATATCCTGCTATTTTTATTCCTAAACCCCCATTTTCTTTTGAGTCCTGATCAACAAACAAGAAAGACAATCTCAATTAAAAACAGCGGCAAAAATATTTTTGACAATTCGGATATAGGTGAAAACAAAAAACACAACAATAAATATTGAAATACAAATGAGCAAAATACAACATAAATCATGTAAATCATAAAAATAAAAACTTAAGTTAAATCTCGTGGATTTCTACCAAAGATATATTCTGACTCTTACTATTGTAAGGTCCTAAAAAGACAAAACAAAATCATACACAATTACTTTACAATTGCTGTACACTTTTACAAGTTACACAAGGTATCATTTTAAAGTCATTTATAATCTTGTTGAAATATTAAGTCTGCAGGAAAAAGCCTCCTGAATTTCTATAAATCTTTAACAAACAGCCATATTGACTGAATTAAAGAACAGAAAACAGATAAAACAACTGTTTATCAAAACATAGAACGATAACTGTTTGAGAATCAATCATTTTAACGTCTTATAAATAATCATATAACACAACCAAGACTGAACAACCAACAATGAGTAAGTTTTAAACGAGTAAATTTTCACTACATAACATAGTAAACTTTCAAATAAACATAACAGGTAAATAAAACATATATAGTATTGCACAGTCTGAGAGTCTGTAAAGTTCTTTTTTGGATTTCTCAGCAAGACAATGAATCAAAACACTACAGATCATGTACATGCTTGTTAAAATACCATTATGCACACAGCAATCATACAATGTTACCTTCCTTTGGAATGCATTTGCGTATACAATTATGCAAACAGATATAACATAAAACACTATTTTACAATAATTACCAGTATAACGCACAATTTTGGATAAATATATGTTAAATAAATAATTCATGCAATATGTCCTTCTATATGGTCAATATCCAGAAAAATGTACAGAACAAGAGATGTGTTCGTCAAAAACACAATGCCCCCTATTGCGCCGCTTTGATTTTTTTGGGGGGGGGGGGGGACCTTTTACCTTGAAGGATGACCTTGACCTTGAACTTCCACCACTCAAAATGTGCAGCTTCATGAGAACGCCGCTTTGAATTTTTTTTTTTACCTTTGACCTTGAAGGATGACCTTGACCTTGAAGGATGACTGTGACCTTGAACTTTCACCACTCAAAATATGCAGCTTCATGAGAACGCCGCTTTGAAAAAAAAAAAATTTTTTTTTGGACCTTTGACCTTGAAGGATGACCTTGACCTTGAACTTCCACCACTCAAAATGTGCAGCTTCATGAGATACACATGCATGCCAAATATCAAGTAGCTATCTTCAATATTGTAAAAGTTATGGCCAATATTAAAGTTTTCGGAAGGACCGACGCCATATATGTGACATTTGACCTTGAAGGATGACCTTCACCTTTCACCACTCAAAATGTTCAGCTCCATGAGATACTAATGCATGCCAAATATCAAGTTGCTATCTTCAATAGTGAAAAAGTTATGGCCAATGTTAAAGTTTTTTTCGGACGGACAGACAGACTGACTGACATACTGACGGACAGTTCAACTGCTATATGCCACCCTACCAGGGGCCTAAAAAGTATGGAATGTATAACCACATGTACTTGTAAGTTGTATAAACAAATATATTGGTAAAAACGTATTGCATTAATTGTTTTGTATAGATTGATGTAAAATACCAAAATTTAACAATAATCTACCCTGTACCATTTACATTGAATACAGAAAATGACTTAGAAGAGTCTGTGTTGTTTTTTTCCTGGAATAACAAATATGAATAGATAGTGATCAACATAATAGATTTATTCAAAGAAAGACAATACTTTTACTTAGGTACACAATTACCACAATGCCAATATGATCAAATTAGGAAGATAATTCAGAATACAAATTTAATTATTTTACATCAATTATAATTTAAATACAACAGAATACCATAACATTAACAATTGAATTAGTTGTTAACCATGAAAATGAGATTTGTTAAACAACATGCCATTTTACGCCTTGCGCCAGAAGATGAACAGGGAAATAAACAACTTAAGCTTTTAACTCCATGTAAATAATAAAATGTATTTAAAGTATAATTGGCAGTTATGTGTTTGAATGAAAAAACTCTACACAGGTCTGAACATAGAAATAAATGAAATCATACTAGCAGAAAAAGTTCTTATGATTAGAAAATTTAATTTGTATTTCCTACCAGATTATTGATGAAATAATGTCATTAATTGGCACTTTCTGGTTAAAATGCCAAAAGTCAAGTGATTAGTTTAGCCAATTATACCAATTAAAAGCTTACCTTAGTTAGATTCACAAGTGACTACACTACCTATACCTGAGCCTGCTGAGGGTTTACACCTCTCAACATATTGATCATGCTCAAGAATAATTTTGAATGAAAAAGAAGACAGATTCTGATGAATGGAGTCATCTCACAATCCAGTGTAACAAACATACTGGGCCATGCAATGTGACGGCAAAGTACAGCTACCCTAAAGGATATTTTGTTTGCAGGACATTTTGTTAGTTATCTAAAGCTCATAACAAATCAGATTAACGTATTATTTTATTTGTGTTATTAAAAACATTTTACTCCTTTGATGGTGTTTTGCAAAAACAAAAATTCTCTGGTTTTTTTTAGTACGACTTTTGTTACTCCAATATGTATTTTAAAGATTCAAATACCGTCATGGAAAAAACACTAAAATCAAAGTGTGCTAAGTGTGTAAGTGTCTACAGGAAACCACATTGACAAAAAGAACAACATCTTTGGTCCCTAATATGTGGAGACAGGACTGGTTTCTTATGAGTGCAACAACACTGATAGGATGTCGTTCCACACTAGAATGCATCCTTGATGTTGCTGAAGGGCCGCACTGCCAGATCATCCGGGAGTCGGAACTTGACATGCGAAAGCTTGTCCAGTGACTTCATGGAGTCATCAAAACCTGCAGTAGGAAATGAGGCAAAAAATATTGCATGACATATTGTTTTTTAAAATTATGTTGTTAAAGAGCACTTTTAAGTGTACTATTTCATCTAGTCTGTAAATATGATGCTTCCAGGTTTATACACATTTTGTGGTAAAGTTTAGCTATGGTTTGTCACTGGTATACAAGATCATTGTAGATGGGAAACAAATTTGGAAAAACATGTTAACATTTAATACCGGGGTAATGATTTCATGGAGTTTCTTACACATGTTTTTAAGTTTCATTGTACTAATACACACTAACAATATATTTACCTTTCTTTATATTTCTTTTGTCTAACACATTTAAAAGCAGCAAAGGCAATACAAAAAACTAGCATTAAAATTAAAAGGTACTTTGTATAAAGAACTGCTGGTTTATCAATTACCAGTGCGAGCTACGTAGCTCCAGTCTTGATAGAAGTTGTCAACCAGTGTTTGTGTCCGGAATATCAGCTTCAACCACTGACTCAGCTTGCTCTCACTGAAAACATGCGCAGCAATTTAAGCCACAAAACTTTTGGTTCATGGATAAGGAATGTTTCTTCTGTTTTTAATTGAGTAAATATCTATATACTTAAGCTTGTTTCCATCGAAAGGGTAAGACTTACAGAGACACTATTTTGAGATTTTTCTATGACAGCAAACTATGTAGGAACTGTGCCTTTGAGTAAGTTTTTGAGAGAATGGGTCGTCAGGATTGTAATTTAAACCCACAAATACCAGTAACTAATCACAAATAACACAATTTAAGAGAAGAATCACTTGTTTTTCATTCATTTAGTTAATTTTAATTTATTTTAACGTTTTTCATTAATACTTAATTTAAGCCTTACTGTTTTGCCTAACATATGCCCTCCCACACGCTGCTTTGTCGGAGGAAAATCTTACAGTGGTTTTAAGGTATATATTTAATATATAAGATTTATAGGGGAAAATGTGTAAAGCAAATCTTAAAGTGTTAGGAGACCAAAGTTACATTAAATAATCAAAGGACTATAACTGCGATAATGGAAGAAAGCGTAATGGTTCGTGTGCACTATAATTCCTCTCAAAGTGACCTGCAGATCTATGAAGTTTCATGTTTATACCTCTTATAGTTTACAAGATACGAACTAGGCAAAAAATAAAGCAAACAAATTAACAAAGGCAATAAGTCTGAAAATATGGAAGCAAGACTTACACTTCTGAGGCACTAAACCACTTCCCTTCAAAGTGAGCCTCTTACAAACAAAGTTTCAAATTGAGACCTTTTATTTTTGAAATATGCCCCTAACAAAATTTTAACATGAACATAAATAAAGGGTAATAACTGAACCATTAGGCGTTTCCCCTTTTTAAGATCTATCTACAGAGGGGGTAATCACTTGACATACTAGATAGAGACGTCAATGCCGAGACAGGTATTGTTCGCAGTTGTAAAACCTTTATTACTTAATTGTTCAAATGCTGCTTGCTCACTTTCCAGCCATATTGGTAAGCAAGTGATAAGCATTTAAATCTTATTAATATTCACTTTATATCTTGACTTTACTACCTGCAATATTTCTTAGCGGGTCACAAAATTACAGCTCCTGCTAATAAAATTCGCAGCAAGTAAAGTCGAGATAGAGAGCGATTATAAATACATAATAAATGCTAATCACTTTCTTGCTCATATGGCTGGAAAGTGAGTGGAATTTTAACAATTACCGGTAATAAAAGTGATAAAAGGTTTGAAACGGCTGGAAAAAAACTGTCTCAGCAAGGACGTTGCCATCTTGACTATCATGTAATTACCCCCTCTGTCTACCTATCAAGCAAATCAATGTCCAACAGTTTCCTATGAAATGTGTGCATAGGTGAATTTAAATCTAATCAGACTAAAATCTAATCAGACTACTTACCCTTTTGCGATAAGTGAAGCTCAAATCATAAAGTACATACTTGAGAGCAAGACAGACAAAAGCCTTGAAATGTGCATCCTCGGATCGTTTGAGATGCGTGTGCGTAGAGATGATTGTGTTAATGGTCCCTAGCAATGTCTGCTTGGATGTTATTGGCTTTCCACCCACGATTTCTAGGTGGAAAGACTGGGAGAGTTTCCTTGCTGGGGACTGATTGTACTCCTGGCCATTCTGTAGAAATACATAAACTCTCTGTATATTCAAACTACCTTATTTAAGCTGGCATAAATTCAGCAGGAGTAAAACATATTTCACACAAAAATTTATAGACATTTATACACATTTTGGCTGCACTGCCTTTTTAAAGATAGGGAATGAAATATAGAAGATGTCACGTTTAATACTGCAACATATGATGACGTGAATGTAAATTAAAAACTATGACATTCACATGTTTTGCTTTCAGCTTTGATACAATATAAAGTATACTTTTTTCCAAGCAGGCAGACGCAGATTAAGGTGTGTAACTTAGAACTGTACATATGAAAATGAATACTATAATTTACAAACACTTTTCTTAGGAGAGCTGGGCTTCCACAACAAAGTAAACATAATTATGTCTGTACCTGACAACTACTCTACTTGAATCATAGGTAGGGCAAAAAATGAGCAGTAGAGAGGATTTCATGATAAATTCCCACATAAATAATGTGGCCAGATGGCGATATAACATATGATCCTTGGATTTGAAGTCCATCGCTCAACCTACTGAGCTAGCTGGCCTGAGTAAATGTTGTGTTTGTAACCTTAAGATCCCTGCACATGCAGCTTTAATAGTATGTAAGGCACAGGAACAAGAGCTGTCAGAGGACAGCGCGCTCGACAATTCGAGTGCTTGACAGTATAACGTAAGCCATCATGGAGAGGGGGGGGGGGTATAATGTGGGTGGGTGATCATTTAATAGATTATCTTTAAAAAATAGGAAAAAAAAAATTTTGGGGGGCGTGGGGGATGGTTTGAGTGAAGTGCATTGTGGTATGTCAGGTAAGTGTTGTTTTGTCAAACTTTAACATAGATTTATCAATAATATGCATATTCTAAGTATAAAAGGGGCCATAATTCTGTCAAAATAATTGATACAGTTGTCTGCTCGTGTTTATAGGTTGGGGTCATGATGGTAAACAA
The DNA here is from genome assembly GCF_020536995.1 of Dreissena polymorpha. Taxonomy (NCBI): domain Eukaryota; kingdom Metazoa; phylum Mollusca; class Bivalvia; order Myida; family Dreissenidae; genus Dreissena; species Dreissena polymorpha. The sequence goes on along the minus strand of NC_068355.1, from coordinate 108,534,642 downwards.
GTATGCAAAATATGAAAGCAATATGTCAAGGGACAATGAAAATAATTGGGGTAGTACGAAAACTTTAACATTTGCACGCTAACGGAATCGGAAACGCCGACGCCGGGGTGAGTAGGATAGCTCCACTATATATATTTTATATATAATAGTAGAGCTTAAAATGCAAAAACAAAACAAGCAAAGTCGTTGAATTTATATCCACCGCAAATATGCTTCTGGACACAAAAGTGTTACATTTGACACTCAAAAAAGCTTTTTTTCAAGATACAAAGGGCTATAACTCCGTAATTAACAAAAGGTGTACAATGCCATTTGGTGTGCATCATCCTAGTATCCATATATATACTCATACCAAGTTTCAATGAAATCCGTCGAAGCACTTCCAAAATATGGCTCAGGACGGACGGAAAGACAGACGGACGGACAACGCCAAAACAATATCCCTCCACCGATGGCGGGGTATTACAAAAGCAAAACACAATGACCCCATTACTCTTGAAGTACCACAGCAGCTATTTTAGAGAAAACAGACCCATAACCTAGCAAATAAATCAATGAACCAAAGCAAAACTCACACTTTATCTGTAAGTCATGTTGGTAGACTAAAATACCAAAAATCAGATCAATATCTGAAAGCTTTCCTTTAAAAACCTTTGGACAAAGATATAATATATATAAATTTCTAAGTCCAAGACCCATAACAACAAAAATCCATGGACCGGAACGAATTTCACACTATGTCTGTAGGTCATGTAGGTATTTCTTTATCACATCATATATATTTTGCAAAACATATTGCTTGCCACTCCCCACCCCTGATACCGGATTTGCAGAATAATCCCGACACCCCTGCTCACATACCAAAAATGAGTTCAATATATGAAAGCGTTGCGTAAAAAAACATACCAAAAAATTCTGATTCTAAGACCGATAACTTCGCCAAAAATCAATGGACTAGACCAAATCTTACACTTCATCTGTAAGTCATGTAGGTAGTCTCACATACCAAAAATCAGCTCAATATCTTAAAGTGTTGTGTAAAAAACCTCCCGAAAACAGTAATCATATAAAAAAAAATAAGTCCAAGGCCCATAACTTCGCCAAAATTCAATGGACCAGAACAAATTTCACACTTCATCTGTAAGTCATGTACAAGAAATCAGCTCATTATCTGAAAGTGCTGTGTACAAAAAACCTCCAGGAAACAAAATGCTTGACAGAGAGACAGACAGACAGTGCGACTGCTATACATGTATGCCACTTTAACGGGGGCATAGCAATGTGGCATCTATAGTGGTAACAAGCTAAAGGTTTATCACACACCACACACCTCGCTGGACAACCGCCACGCCTGACCTTAACCTTTGAGACGGAATTATTTGCCATATGTTGTCTTATAATGGTGGTAAATTGTGATTATTCATTTCAAAATTGATCAATATATGGCAACATTTCGGCTGAGACAGGAATTTTCTAGCTGCTAATGGCAAAATTCAACCTTTAACATCTAAGAATGACCTTGACCTTTGAGGTAGGAAGACAGGTATTACAGATAAAATGTCGTCTTATGTTGGTTGAAATTAAAACAAGTTAGTTTTTTCAAAATCCATCAATATATGGCAAAGTTATGTCACAGACATTCAGACCAACAATGCAACTGCTATATGGTTGCATAAAAAGGTATCTATTCAAATTAAATTGCAATAACATGGAACAACATACTAATGCATTAGGGGAGAGAATAAAACAAACCTTCATTTCATAATACTTTAGTAGCAGGTCCCATGCGTGCATCTCCCGCGTGATATCAGCTGAACGTGAGGGTAAGCAACCCCACGGCACAATACTGCGATTCTGACTCATCTGAAATAATGTCCAGTGCGAGTTATATAAAAGCATGTCAACAGGTCATTTCGAAGAGATTAAAAACAGATATCATAATTCATATACCAATGTTCCTTCTTTTTAATAAGCAAGATTAGCTTTCAATTTCTTTGTCTAGTTTTAGAACTTCTGTACTTGTGGAGCTATAATATGATAATAATTTTTTCTATTGAAGGCTTTTAGATACACTTACATAGCCGAGATCTAACATTGCTTGTGTATAGAAGAATGCAATTACAAATCTAGGCAAAAATTGCAATACTGGTTGCTTCTTTAAGGAAAACCCATCATTTCATGATTCAACTTATTTATTTTCATCCAAAAATGTAAACATAAAAAAATTATTCCATTTGAAATAATGGCATTCATTATTATAACCAGCTTTGGAATGTACTAGCTACACTACAAAGATATAACGATGGTATCAACCTTCTGCGTGTTACATGGGTTTTGTAATGTAGCCCTTTGAAGGCAGCTATACATATATAAGCCCTTGTTTAGGAACTTTACCTCCACAAGACCATGCTGTATGAGGTCCCTAAGGGCCATGGCAAGGTCCTTACGCACCAGCTGAGTCAGAAGGGCACTGCTCAGCTCATGACTCTGAAACATCCCAGTGTTCACATGTACAACTTATAACACACTGGATAATGGCTGTAAATATCATCAAATAAAACAACATGACAGTTTTCCTTTTTTTTTAGTTTTTTGCCCCAGTTTATCTCAACTGTTCTGGTTTATCCCAAGCAACTCTTTTACGCTTTTCTGTTCTGCATTGCCAAATCTTTAACCACCTTCAGTTTTTCTTCATTGGAAAATCCCAACTTTAACCTGTTTTAGGTGTATGTACTTTATGTATCCCAACTTTAATTCCTTAGGAATTTTCTAACTCAATGATCCCAACCTTCACCATATCAAGATTTCCAGTACTGTATGACCCAAACTTTAACCCTTCCAGGATTGTCTGTACTTGATGATCCCAACTTTAACAGGTATTCTTGATTCGGATTATTAAATCATCAAATTATCAACTTGTGCTGAATTTGATTTGCAATCCCAATCTTAACCCCTTTAAGACAGGATTACATCACAAATATAATCCACCATAGCATGCATGCACTGATTTCAAACCCAAACACTTCCTATCCAGACAACAACTACAGAAATAGAAGGATGGTCCATCAGATAATTTTCTAAGAGCATATTGATGCTTAGCCCATAAAATAAAGAATGACAAAAACAAACCTTTGACAAACAAAACAGTTGAATTTTTTATATTGCTTAAAACCACACACTTTGAAATGAAAAACATGGCATAGTGAATTTAAGTATAAATAAGAAACATATTTTATCTATGCCAATTAGATGAGAATATATCTGGTGGTTACAAGGTAGAAATCCGTCTCTTTTGCGCTTTAAAATTAAAAATAATCGCATTTGTCGAAATGGATGTATACGTCTAGAAATCCTATTTTCGGTTGTTAAAGCAGTACCATTTGAAAAATAATAAAAATACTTGCTAGCTAGGCTATTGATTTAATTTTATCTATCTCAATTAGAATATATCTGGTGTTTACAGGTAGAAATCCGTTTTTTGCGCTTTAAAACTTAGAAACTTATCGCATTTGTGGAAATGTACGTATACGTATAGAAATCCTTCTTTCGGTTTTAAAATATAAAAAAACAAACTTGCTAACTAGGCTATAGATTTAATGACAATTGTGCACACTTTCAAATTGCGTCTATATGTATTGATTAACATGTACTTCATTTCAAGGTGTGTGGCTTTAAAATGATTCATTTAAATATAATTTATCTAAATACTAAATACATTTTATTGGTTGTTAAATAAAATCTTATAATGCATGTGTTTGTTAATTGTATAATCATTGACTTTAAGATTGGGCAAATTCTGCACTGGGTCATGTAAATGTTAAATTTCACTATCCCTCTGGGCAAAAGAAAGTCAAATTAGTAAGAAATCACTATGTAAATCCCTGATTTTAAACAGTACACATATATATAAGTAGGGCAATAAAAATGTTAAACAAGAGTTCCGCGGTCGGAGATGACCGCATTGAAGCCGGATTTTTGATTTAAATGACAGGAAAGTACCTTTCGTGTTTTTGTCAATGCAATACTTAAATTACTGAAATATTGTTCAAAGGTCAAAATGAAATGTAAGTACTTTTCAAGGCATGAGCAAACCTTGTGTTATGTTTTGAATGCATGCATATACATGAACAACAATAACATTTAAGGTCACAAATATGAACTTGAATTGACAATTAGGAAAGTTTGATCTCAATTTTTTTATTAGCAAATTAGTAAGATATTGTTTGAAGTTTCCATCAATTTCATTATCAAATTGAGATTCTAGGTCCAAGCATACCAAAAGTCATAACAATTTTAACATTTTAACATTGAAGGTCACAGTGACCTTGACCTTCAAATGAATGACATTGAAATGAGCAGTGGTGATCTTCTAGTACTGGCCAACCTTTATGTCAAGTTTGAAGACTCTAGGTACAAGCATACCAAAGTTATAACATGGAATAAGAACTTTAACATTTTTACCTACCAAAGTTATAAGAACTTTAACATTTTTACATTCAAGGTCACAGTGACCTTGACCTTAGAATGAATGACCTTGAAATGACCAGTGGTCATCTAAGTGTGCTTGCAAACCTTCATGTCAAGTTTGAAGACTCTATGTCCAAGCATACCAAAGTTATAACAATTTTAACATTTTAACATTTAAGGTCACAGTGACCTTGACCTTCAAATGAATGACATTGAAATGACCAGTGGTCATCTTCTAGTACTGGCCAATCTTTATTTCAAGTTTGAAGACTCTAGGTACAAGCATACCAAAGTTATAACATGAAATAAGAACTTTAACATTTTTACATTTAAGGTCACAGTGACCTTGACCTTCAAATGAATGACCTTGAAATGTCCAGTGGTTACTTACTAGTTCTGGCCAACCTTCATGTCAAGTTTCAAGACTCTAGGTCCAAGCATACCAACGTTATAACAACTTTAACATTTTTACATTCAAGGTCACAGTGACCTTGACCTTCAAATGAATGACCTTGAAATGTCCAGTGGTTACTTACTAGTTCTGGCCAACCTTCATGTCAAGTTTCAAGACTTTAGGTCCAAGCATACCAAAGTTATAACAACTTTAACATTTTTATATTGAAGGTCACAGTGACCTTCACCTTCAAATGAATGACCTTGAAATGACCAGTGGTCATCTGTTAATCCTGGCCAACCTGCATGTCAAGTTTGAAGACTCTAGGTCAAAGCATACCAAAGTTATAACAATTTTAACATTTTAACATTGAAGGTCACAGTGACCTTGACCTTCAAATGAATGACATTGAAATGAGCAGTGGTGATCTTCTAGTACTGGCCAACCTTTATGTCAAGTTTGAAGACTCTAGGTACAAGCATACCAAAGTTATAACATGGAATAAGAACTTTAACATTTTTACCTACCAAAGTTATAAGAACTTTAACATTTTTACATTCAAGGTCACAGTGACCTTGACCTTAGAATGAATGACCTTGAAATGACCAGTGGTCATCTAAGTGTGCTTGCAAACCTTCATGTCAAGTTTGAAGACTCTATGTCCAAGCATACCAAAGTTATAACAATTTTAACATTTAAGGTCACAGTGACCTTGACCTTCAAATGAATGACATTGAAATGACCAGTGGTCATCTTCTAGTACTGGCCAATCTTTATTTCAAGTTTGAAGACTCTAGGTACAAGCATACCAAAGTTATAACATGAAATAAGAACTTTAACATTTTTACATTCAAGGTCACAGTGACCTTGACCTTCAAATGAATGACCTTGAAATGTCCAGTGGTTACTTACTAGTTCTGGCCAACCTTCATGTCAAGTTTCAAGACTCTAGGTCCAAGCATACCAAAGTTATAACAACTTTAACATTTTTACATTCAAGGTCACAGTGACCTTGACCTTCAAATGAATGACCTTGAAATGTCCAGTGGTTACTTACTAGTTCTGGCCAACCTTCATGTCAAGTTTCAAGACTCTAGGTCCAAGCATACCAAAGTTATAACAACTTTAACATTTTTATATTGAAGGTCACAGTGACCTTCACCTTCAAATGAATGACCTTGAAATGACCAGTGGTCATCTGTTAATCCTGGCCAACCTTCATGTCAAGTTTGAAGACTCTAGGTCCAAGCATACCAAAGTTATACCATGAAATAAGAACTTTAACATTTTTACATTCAAGGTCACAGTGACCTTGACCTTCAAATGAATGACCTTGAAATGACCAGTGGTTACTAACTAGTTATGGCCAACCTTCATGTCAAGTTTCAAGACTCTAGGTCCAAGCATACCAAAGTTATAAGAACTTTAACATTTTTTATATTGAAGGTCACAGTGACCTTGACCTTCAAATGAATGACCTTGAAATGACCAGTGGTCATCTGTTAATCCTGGCCAACCTTCATGTCAAGTTTGAAGACTCTAGGTCCAAGCATACCAAAGTTATAACATGAAATAAGAACTTTAACATTTTCGAGCACGCCGCCACCCCGCCCGCCCGCCCGCCCCCCCGCCCGCCCGACAACATCAATCTATAAGCCGAGATTTTTTCGAAAAAAATCCGGCTAAAAAAATACTATAAGATTTATAAAAACCAATTGCAAATAAAGAATCTTGTTGAAAAAATTGGCCAGATTAACATTTCTATCACATATATAGCTGTTATAGCTCAGCTCACTAAAATGCCCCGCACATATACAGCTGTTATAGCTCAGCCCACTAGAATGCCCCAATATATGTAGCTGTTATAGCTCAGCCCGCTAGAATGCTCCCCCCCCACATATGTAGCTGTTATAGCTCAGCCCACTAGAATGCCCCCCACATATGTAGCTGTTATAGCTAAGCCCACTAGAATGCCCCCCACATATATAGCTGTTATAGCTCAGCCTACTAGAATGCCCCCACATATATAGCTGTTATAGCTCAGTCTACTAGAATGCCCCCACATATATAGCAGTTATAGCTCAGCCCACTAGAATGCCCCCCCCCCCCCACATATATAGCTGTTATAGCTCAGCCCACTAGAATGCCCCCACATAAGTAGCTGTTAAAGCTCAGCCCACTAGAATGCCCCCACATATATAGCTGTTATAGCTCAGCCCACTAGAATGCCCCCACATATATGTGTTATAGCTCAGCCCACTAGAATGCCCCCTCATATGTAGCTGTTACAGCTCAGCCCACTAGAATGCCCCCACATATATAGCTGTTATAGCTCAGCCCACTAGAATGCCCCCACATATATAGCTGTTATAGCTCAGCCCACTAGAATGCCCCCCCCCCCCCACATATATAGCTGTTATAGTTCAGCCCACTAGAATGCCCCCCCACATATATAGCTGTTATAGCTCAGCCCACTAGAATGCACCCCACATATGTAGCTGTTACAGCTCAGCCCACTAGAATGCCCCCCACATATATAGCTGTTATAGCTCAGCCCACTAGAATGCCACCGCACATATATAGCTGTTAAAGCTCAGCCCACTAGAATGCCCCCCTCATATGTAACTGTTATAGCTCAGCCCACTATAATGTCCCCCACATATGTAGCTGTTATAGCTCAACCCACTAGAATGCCCCCACATATATAGCTGTTATAGCTCAGCCCACTAGAATGCCCCCACATATATAGCTGTTATAGCTCAGCCCACTAGAATGCCCCCACATAAGTAGCTGTTAAAGCTCAGCCCACTTGAATGCCCCCACATATATAGCTGTTATAGCTCAGCCCACTAGAATGCCCCCACATAAGTAGCTGTTAAAGCTCAGCCCACTAGAATGCCCCCACATATATAGCTGTTATAGCTCAGCCCACTAGAATGCCCCCCACATATATAGCTGTTATAGCTCAGCCCACTAGAATGCCCCCACATATATAGCTGTTAAAGCTCAGCCCACTAGAATGCCCCCCACATATATAGCTGTCATAGCTCAGCCCACTAGAATGCTCCCCACATATATATGTGTTATAGCTCAGCCCAATGGACTGCTCCCTACCTCCTCAGAGTCACTGTTGAACTCTGATTTGTCCCCGTCCGAGGTGGGCTGGTACTTGGCTGCTGTGGACACCTTGTCTATGGCAAGCTCAAGTCTGGCACGAAGATCGCTGTTTGAGAGGAACACAAAATACATTAATTAATTTTTCATTTATGTGTGTGATGTGTGTACAGATTATTTATCTGAGTTTGTAAGATATTTGTTTAAATACAGTTTGTATATGGTATATATAAATAATGGCTTTAATGTAAGTGTTTTGTTTTGTTAGAATTAAATACAAATCCATGTTTAAATAAATAACTGATGTGTTTTTAATATGTTGACCAAGTTGACATTATCTATCTATTATGTAGTGGCATATCAACTTCACTCACCCCCAGTGATTTCCCTTGGGGGTTTTCTTCATTGCATTCTTCTTAAAGTCCCTGCTGCCACAACCAAGCTGAGAAATTATGAAAATCTGCAGCATTTGTATTGTCTTCTTCAACACCCTTGTCCTGTCCCAGTCATTCTGCTAAGCAAAAGAAGTGTACATATTATAGCAGGGTTGTAATAGGGAATTAGGCAAAGTTTCATTGGAATACATGTTGGTTGTCTAATATTTTTTAATATACTGAAAATGAAGAATAGTTAGTTAATTAAAAATATAAAAAATAAACACAGGCAAATAATAGTATGAAATTTCAATGAAATAATATTTAAAGTGTGTACAGGGATTTTTAAGCCAAAAATATTAACTTTTGTTTGAGGGTAATCGACCAAATGTTGGCCCCCAAAAATGACAAACAAGAAGGCCATCAGGCCCTAAGGCGCTCACCTGAAAGCCAAAGGAACTAGACTATTCTGGAAAAAATGCAAGCTGATTCATGAAGATTATTTTGGACCAAAAAAGTGACTTTTAACATGTTTTTTTATATTTGACCTTGTGACATAGTTTTTGAGCTCATATGACCCAGCTTCAATCTCTGGCAAAATTTCATTGGGACAAATGTTCTGACCAAGTTTAATAAAGATTGGCCAATAAATGTGGCTAATATAGTGTCAACAAGTTTTCACTAAAGCCATATAAGGACAACTGCCCCCCCCCCCCCCCCTGGCAACCATGTTTTTCAACAAACCATAACCATTTTCAAACTCACTCAAGCTATTGTTAGAACAAATGTTCTGATCAAGTTTCATAAAGATTGGATAATAAATGTGACTTCTAGAGTGTTAACAAGGTTTTGTAGTAAATAGCCATTTAAGGAAAAATGCCAAGCCCCCTTGCGGCCATGTTTTTTAAATGATCTCAACCATTTTTGAACTTAGCCCAGATATTATTAGTTCAAATATTCTGACCAAGTTTCATGAGCATTGGACCACAAATGTGACTTCTAGAGTGTTAACAAGGTTTTACCATACAGTAAAGCCATATAAGGAAAACTGCCCCGCCCCATGGCGGCCATTTTTTTCATACAACTGGAACCATTTACGAACTCGTCCAAGATATTATTGGGACACATGTTTTGACCAAGTTTCATGAAGATTGGACTAAAAATGTGACTTCTAGAGTGTTAACAAGGTTTTACTATAGCCATATAAGGAAAACTGCCACTCCCCCTGGGGGCCATGTTTTTCAACCAACCGGAACCATTTTCGAACTCGTCCAAGATATTATTGGCACACGTGTTCTGACAAAGTTTCATGAAGATTGGACTAAAAATGTGACTTCTAGAGTGTTAACAAGGTTTTACTATAGCCATATAAGGAAAACTGCCCCGCCCCTTGGCGGCCATGTTTTTCAACCAACCGGAACCATTTTCGAACTCGTCCAAGATATTATTGGGACACATGTTCTGACAAAGTTTCATGAAGATCGGACAATAAATGTGACTTCTAGAGTGTTAACAAGTATAATATAAGGAAAACTGCCACGCCCCCTGGCGGCCATGTTTTTCAATCAACCGGAACCATTTTCGAACTCGTCCAAGATATTATTGGGACACATGTTTTGACCAAGTTTCATGAAGATTTGACTAAAAATGTGACTTCTAGAGTGTTAACAAGGTTTTACTATAGCCAGGTAACAAGGTAAATGTTGACGACGCACAACGCACGATGGACAAAAGGCGATCACAATAGCTCACCATGAGCACGTTGTGCTCAGGTGAGCTAAAAATACCCTGAAAATCCCTAATCCCAAAAAGTTACAAGGTGCCCATTATAATCAGAATGGTAACACAGATTAACAACAAACGCATTGTTTCACACAATCTACATGTACCTTTGCATGCTTAGCTGCATCTTTCGTCTCTTTGCTTACTGTCCCATCATCAAAACTGAACTGTTTGACAAAGAAAAAGAAAAAACTAATGTTTACATGCAATTTGATACACTGGCCACATTAATTGTCATCATGTTTTCTTTTTTAACGAATTGTATACTTATACTAAAGACTTTAGACTAAATTCTATATCTTTTCATTACACCTTGCTCTGAGAACCCTGCTTGAATGAAGTTAATATCTATGCAATTAATTTTGTTTCTATAGCATTGTGCAAGTGCAAGTTGTTACAATACCGTTGAATACTATACAATTTTGGCAAGAGCTTAAAGGTCAATTTTAAAGAAAATCCAAAGTCAATATATTAAACGCTATTCACATTGAAATATGATTAAATTATCGGGAAAATTACGTTTGCGTGTTGTGTTTAACCTGAAAAAGATGATTTTGTTGACTTGTATGATTGTAACTCGCAAAGCGTTGATTCGCTTATCTCCCTTGTTTTCCCCTGTTGTGTGACGTCAGAGCTGAACAAGCATTTTTGCGTCCGCTTAGAAGATAAGCGATAGATCAGAATTCAGGTTTTATTTTTTCTGTTTGCATTGATATTTTCGTGAAATTGTTTTCACAGTAATAGGGAAAATGGTTATCTGTGCGGCCTTTCGCTGTAACTCACGTTCTGGAAAAGATAATGTGATTCTTTTCCAGTTTCCGAACGACAAAAAACTGAAAAAGATTTGGTGCACCAAAATCGTGCTAGCCATGTTTCCAAACACAAACTGTTTTCTCCAAATAAAAACAGCTGCGTCTGTTTCTGCCTCGGCATCGATCCACAGAATCACGCTGTGTCTTTACAGCAGCGATTACCCGAGTAAAAATATTTACAAATATTTATTGTATACTATAGCAAATGTTAAATAATTTTAAAATTAACGAAAATTAGAAACAGATACAGATAATACGCTGATATATTTACTTCTGCGCGATTGTGTTAATATTTCGTCAGCTTCTCTTCATACTTCATACAATTACCATCGGATGTCAACTGTCAAAACAATGATAATTCCGTATATGGCCGATTTCGGTTTTTCACATTAAATTATGGTAAATATTGAAGAAAAAGTGCTCAAATTCCTAAACACAAACTTTCACTTTTTTTTCCAAAGTATCAAACAAATTTCGGCATATGTTTCTTTTTTAAGATTTGATGAAATTTCGATTAAAAGTTTCATAGTGAATTTCAACTAAAGTACCGGAGTATCTCGCGAATTATTTGCCATTGACAATTCCTTTGAATAAAATAAAAATCAAACACGCTGTATCGTTATCGTTACACTCATTTAGTTCGTTCATTATTGAAAAATTACATTCAATTGCATACATTTGTATTGTACTGTATTCTGATCGCACAAAAAATCATCGTATACAATTCAATGTTTGTATTCAAATTGTCAAAATTGTTTATACTTTGTTTGGTCTGTGTATGATGTATGTTGGATGGTTCTCATTTGTTTTTAGAAATTATTTTGACAATAAATATCGTTATTTTAAACGTTTTAAGCAAGTCTCGTTTCCGAGATCATATACGGGAATTCACTGTGAGAGTTACTTAGATATTTTTACTGATCTATAAAAATCATTGTTTTGACAGACGGCACGTGCTTATCTAAAGTTTGTGTGTTGTAATACACATGATATTGGATGTTCAGGGCATTATTGGGCAATAAAACAAAAACGCAGTCTGCGGTTTTCGGTAGAACGTTTGTACTGACCAACATAATATTTGATATTGCACGTGCTTATCTTACATTTAGGGATAAGAAAACACTGGTCGAAGCCATTGTGTGCTTCTTTGTGCAATAAAACACAACCGTTGGCTATTTTCAGTAGCACGCGTGGTCAGAAACTAACAAGTTAGAGTAATAAATCACAGAGATTATGATCTGAGAACTGCATGGAGTCTGAAATGAAACAGAATGCCGACATATCAAAATGGTCGCAGCCTAATTTTTCAATATAAAATTCGACATGTAGACATATATGTTGAAATTATTAAAAATCAATTATGTGTTCATCGTGACCACGGACTCTAGATGAGAATAGACACTCCGTGTACAAACTGCGAAAAGCATAAACAACACGAAATTATCACTAATCCAGGTGCGGGAGCCTACAGCTAGGTGCGAGCACAGTTTCCTTTAAGCATAGGCGACTAAAAGGCTAACAACATTGAAATTAGGAAAATAAGACATTTTCTGTTTATAGCTGCTAACAATCCCGATATTTATTTAACGCTTGAATTTGTAAACGGCGCGCTAAGAGAAGACAATCAGAAGTGTGTTTCGGATAACAAATGTGTATTCTTATTGGGGAATTCAACAAAACATTTATATTTGTAATATATTTGTAATGAATTAAATATAAATTTGTTAAAAAGCTTTCCGTGTCGAAAAACTATTTTGATAATATAATGCGTGAAAAGCACGATATCCAGGATGATTACACCCGGTTGCTATCATCAGTAGATCTAACTGACTACGATTTTATCGTGGAGGAGTACACATAAGGATTTTCGCAAAAATAAGGATATTATGTTTTTCATTTTTGTCCATTAATAAGACACTTCGGAAAAAAGGCGTCTTAACCCCGAAAAAAAAGGGAGTGTGTTTTCCGTTCTCTGAAATTTTATTGAACTTTACGTTTGCACTATGCATTTAAGTGGAAAAGATTACGAACTAGACCAAACATGCGCGATGAACAGTTAGAGCATCGATGTAATTACATCGATGGGTGCAAATGATTAGAATTATTGTTATAAGTTAAATTATGTGTTACAATAATACGATTTCGTTCACTTGCATTTATTTACAAAAAATACAATAATTTAGATATGTGATGAACAATCTAATAACGAACATTTTAGGGCTTTTTCCAGCCATTTTGGGAAAAGGAGGTTTGTCTCATTGAGATTTTTTAAATCTATAATATGGTGTGTACTGTACATATACTGTCTAATTTCATGCAGTTCATCTTCATAATGATCATATTCGTCAGAAAAGTCCATAAAAGTATTTATGTAATAGCAATGCATTTGATCGTCTCGGCATAAATAACGCTGTTAAAAATAGCGGATGTACAGCTCTGACGTCACAGCAAGGGAGGTAAGTCAGTCCAACTTTTAGAAAACGGCGCGTTATTGGAAGATTTACATGGTGATTTATGGCATAAGGCGTAACGCTTAATTGTTGCAAATAGTTTTATTCCGCATCTCAAACAATTATCTTTCATATTATAAAGTTTCCAAAAGTGTTAAAATTGACCTATAACCCTTTACGTCTCAGAAAAGCACTCTGAGGCATTTGTATTCACTTAGAAAGAAAATCTTATTAAATCTTAGACCTGTCATTTTAGATTTAAGTTGTAAAGACTTCATTTTCATACTTTAGGTACTGATGAGCAGCAAGCAGCATAAAACCTGATAAGACTGCTAGATACTTGCAGGCTGTTCTGGTTTATGCTGGTTGCATATAGCCATTTTAACTTTGCTTCTGAGCGGACAAGAGCACAAACACCAACATAAGAATCACTCACTGAAGACTGTTTGTGTACAGGACAGGTGCACCTCTCTTTGCCCAGTGGCCCAGGACTGGTGGCCTCCCCTGAAATAAGTCAGGCACAAGCAAGACATTATCACAGCATTTACAAATCCCCCAAACAAAATGCAGCATATCATCAAGTTGTAATATTAATCATATTATGGAAATTATAACATGAAAATGGGATATTACTATTAGTTTCCATTATTAACACAAGATGATACAAATCACACAGAAAAAAGAATAATCCATGCAAGTTTTAATGTTGCATGTTGAAAGGGTGGGATTACTTTGCTGGATTAATTCAGGGTTACAAACATGGATTAACTGAACAGAAAGACTTTTACCGTGATACATTAGAAGCCAACATATGCATTGCTGGGGTCTAACAGTATCTTTGTTTCATCCTTAATATTAACATTTGTCAAAATGCTAAGATTTGTTCTGTAAGCATTTATTGCCTCAAGACAACAAATGTATTTATTTTTGCTATTGATTCTTTGCTATTTCTTTAATGTTAAATCCACACTTACATTTTTTTTCAAGAAATTTTATACATTTACATTGTTTTAATGACACTATAATTTAATGTCAATGACCAATAAAAACATCCAAAATGCGTAGGATTTCATTAGCTTAATAAAAACAAGTTTTACCCTGAAGAAACTCAATAAATCTCTCCAGATCAGTGACTTGTGTTTTCAACTGAGTCACCAGCTTTTCCTTCACCTTGGCTGGGTTAACTATCTGCAAACAGAATCATCGGCCTGTGACACAACATCACAACATCCATCCCGTACCATGCTATAAACAGGAATATTATAACTCACATAAATTTGTTTCTTCTTTGCGTATATAAACTTCACAGGTCTGTTATTTTGAATAGTGCCTTGTAAAGATGCGCGTGCATAGTCAGCAGGCGCGATTTTGAATAGAGCCCTGTAAAGATGCAGAAGAGAATTTGGCTTTATATACTTAGCGTAAACGCACGTTTCGTTTAGCAGGTCACAAGTGTGTGTTTTTTATTATTAATCACATCTCACATCTTAAAAAATACAAAAATATAATGCTATATTTGGGGTCAAGGTTTTGCAACATGTTGTCTGTAATAAAAGCATATATTTTTATAAAAAATATATCTCAATATTCAAAATTCTTTACAACAGGAGATGTGTTCGTCAGAAACACAATGCCCCCTACTGCACCGCTTTGAAATAAAATTTCTATTTATCATTTGGAAGGTATAGAAATCATCTCCATTTAAAGCTTATTACTTCCCTTGGATTTTGTCCAATCCAACAATGGGGGTGGGAGGAAGGTCTGTAGACAGCCAAATTGACCAAGTCAGACATGACTGACAACCAAGGCCTGTGGTTTATCAAAGAGATCATAGCCAGAGTTCATCATGTACCTATAGACATAAGTCCAGAGGTATGTAATGAACCTACTATTCACAAATTAGTACAGTAAAGAAATGATAATTATATCATTAAAAAAAAAAAAACTTTGACAAATCATTTAGTTGAGTTATAAATAATCCAAATAATAAATATGTACAGTAACTGTGAAAAGAAGTTAAATTCTTGGTAAGGAAATATATAATATGATATTTATAATTATATAAATTACTTCCCTTGAAAATAATTGCCTCTAACAAATCTCTATTTTTAGTAGCAAATAATTAAAAGCCACTGCCTATTTTTAGTAGCAAATAATTAAAAGCCACGACCGTAACTGTAGATTTACCACTCAATGTGCAGCTCCATAAGATACACTTGCATGCCAAATAACAAGTTGCTATGCTCAATATTGAATAATTATCTCCCTTTAAAGCTTATTACTTCCCTTTAATTTGTATTTTTGACCTTAGACCTTGAAGGATGAATTTGACCTTGATCTTTTTCCACGATTTGTTTGTCAGAAACACAATGCCGCCTACTGCGCCGCTTTGATTGATTTAACAAAAATATATACGTTGGCAGGGAAGATAATTATGTCCATTTAAAGCTTATTACTTCCCTTGGATTTGATTTTTTTATCCTAGACCTTGAAGGATGATGTTCACTTTGAAATTTTAGCACTCAAAATGTTCAGCTCCATGAGATAAACATGCATGCCAAATATCAAGTTGCTATCTTCATAAGTGAAAAAGTTATGGTTAATGTTAAAATGTATAAAGAAGCGCATTTTTCAGTGTCCAACTTTTGCAGGGAGACAACTCGCGTACAACAATAATACCGTACATATTATTAATAGTCACGATTTGTTTGGCAAGTCACTAGTGTGTGTTTTTTATTATAAATCACATCTTAAAAATACGAAAATTAAATGCTATATTTGGGATCAATGTTTTGCAACATGTTGTCTGCGATATGAGCAGTTGTCTCTGTATAAAATGTATCTCAATATGTGAAATGCTTTACAATAAAAATGAATTTTGTATACAGAAGCAAATTTTTCCGTGTCCAACTTTCGCAGGGAGACAATTTGCGCACAACAATAATACGGTACATATTATAAAAAGTAACTGATAAATATTTATGGAATTTATATTGTGTTATTTATTTTTATTTTTATTGACATTCATCTGCACAAAAATGTTCGGTATAATATAAGAATGAAAAAACATCACTTCAGGCCCGATGGCAGAATAGTGACCAGCCAGGCTTCGGTCCAGATACTATTTGGGGCTGCCTGGCTGGTCACTATTCTGCCATAGGGCCCTCAGTGAGGTTTTCTATTTCTTAAATAACAAGAGCTTGTCACAGTAGTGCCAAATCCCCGCCGAAATGTGTTTGCTTGTATGACAACATTTGTTTTAGAGAGTAGAATAATATTTGTAAAAACAAATAAAGGGAGATAATTCATTATGCTCCGGACAAAAATTTACTTTGAAATTAAATAAAGGGAGATAATTCAAACACTAAGGTAGATAGATGTATGGTTCTTAGTCACTGCACTTCTCCTACTTGCCATCTGTTTATATTTCAAGTTTCAAGTAAATCCCTTCAGTAGATTGAGAGTTATGCTCCGGACAAAAATTTACTTTAAAATTATATAAAAGGGGAGATAATTCAAAAACTAAGGTAGATAGAGTTATGGTTCTTGGTCACTGCACTTCTTCTAGTTGCCATCTGTTTAAATTTCAAGTTTCAAGTAAATCCCACTAGTAGATTTAGAGTTATGCTCCAGACAAAAATTTACTTTAAAGTTATATAAAAGGGGAGATAATTCAAAAACTAAGGTAGATAGAGTTATGGTTTTTAGTCACTACACTTTTCTTACTTGCCATCTGTTTATATTTCAAGTTTGAAGTAAATCCCTTCAGTAGATTTAAAGTTAAGCTCCGGACAAAAATTAACTTTAAAGTTATATAAAAGGGGAGATAATTCAAAAACTAAGGTAGATAGAGTTATGGTTCTTGGTCACTGCACTTCTCCTAGTTGCCATCTGTTTATATTCTAAGGTTATATTAAATCCATTGAATAGATTTGAGTTATGCTCCGGACAAAGTTTCAGCCGGACAGACAGGACCAATTACTATATCCCCTCCGAATTTTTTTTTGGCGGGGATAATAACCCTGCACACCTTTGTCAGCTATGTTCAAGGGTAAATAACTAAGAAATGTGTGAACCAAGATTGCTCACGTTATCCATGTATAAATACCATGTACATGTAATTAACATAACAAACCTATGTAATTCTTTGTTTCTAAGGGCAAATAGTCATGAATGTGTGGGAAAAGGGGATGAAAAAAGTGTCTTGCATATACACCTCATGGCCATGACATTTTAGTTTCTATTTCATCACTATAGAAATGTGAAAACAGTTTGAACAACAAATTATTTCATTTTTTATGTGAACAAACAAAATTACAGATGAATAGACACAGTGACTCCAAGATACTCCCAAAGATCTAAAATTACCGGTATCTTCTAAATCATAACGGGTCATCCATGTGTCATCAAAATATTTACATGTTTACTGCTTAAGGCACTGGTAATTAAATGAATTATCAGTAGCCAGTCAGTCTTAGTTTCAACATTGGTCATCCTTGCAACAGACAATAATTCATCAAACTTGTCAAAAATGATCAAAGTAATTTGTAATGTGCTATTAGTAATTTGTAAAATGTGTGTGACTGGACCTTGAATAACACAACAAAAATTGCTTAATCACATTCTATACCTTTTTTCTGTGTAAATATATCTATAAAAAATATGTTTATCTTAAGCATGTGTTATATACCTTTTAAGGCTTCTTTCTTTGTTTATTACAAAATAACATAGCATGTGATAAAACAGATCTGACAATTATTGTTATTTCATACCATTATAAATTATACTTGTCCAGAAAATATTTTAGTTAGCTTTGCAAATGCGAACTTAAAAAAAAAATCCCCTTATTGTTTAAGAATATATCATATTAAATGTAAACTCATGCTAGATCCTATATTTATAAAATGTATACAGGTGAATTTTATAAACTTGCTATTTTCCAAGAGAATCAAGTAGGTTCAAACAGAATAACTGTTGGAAAATCAAGATATTTAAATTTTCTTACATGAATGCACGTGCTATGCTTTGAAATAACAGTCATATTATAATTAACTATAAAGGGAATTTATGCAAAGATTGCTTTTGAAAAATGTCATTAAATTTGTTTCCTGACAAAACTATGTTTGAAACAAGAGGGACATGATGGCCCTGAATCGCTCACCTGACTAACCTTTCTACATCAACTTAAATTCTATAAGACTATGGCTAGGTATATCATGAAGTACAAATGGGCCAAAATTCAGGACCATAGCTAAAAAGACCAGATGACCTACTTTATGACCTCAGATGACCGATATACAATAAATCCTAAGCCAGATTTCATCAATTAATACATTCTGACAAAATTTCATTAAGACGTGATGATAACTGTGACCTCTTTCATCTACACAAGGTTTGACTATAATTGGCACAGTGACCTAATTTTTGACCCCAGATGACCCATATACGATCCAAAATCAGAAATTGTCAAGATAAACATTCTGACCATTTTTCATTAAGATCAGATGAAAACTATGACCTCTATTGTCTACACAAGGTTTTGTTTATGATTTGACCTAGTGACCTAGTTTCTGCCCCAGATGACCCAAATACAATCCAAATCCAGATTTCACCAAGATAAACATTCTGACAAAATTTCATAAAGATCTGATGGAAACTGTGACCTCTATTGTCTACACAAGGTTTTTCTATGATTTGACCCATGACCTAGTTTTTGACCCCAGATGACCTAAATACAATCCCAATCCAGATTTCATCAAGATAAACATTCTGACAAAATTTCATAAAGATCTGATGGAAACTGTGACCTCTATTGTCTACACAAGGTTTTTCTATGATTTGACCCAATGACCTAGTTTTTGACCCCAGATGACCCAAATACGATCCCAA
This sequence comes from Dreissena polymorpha, assembly GCF_020536995.1. Taxonomy (NCBI): domain Eukaryota; kingdom Metazoa; phylum Mollusca; class Bivalvia; order Myida; family Dreissenidae; genus Dreissena; species Dreissena polymorpha. The sequence goes on along the minus strand of NC_068355.1, from coordinate 108,515,360 downwards.
CCCAGATTTCATCAAGATAAACATTCTGACCATATTTCATTAAGATCTGATGAAAACTGTGACCTCTATGTCTACACAAGGTTTTTATATGATTTGACCTAGTGACCTAGTTTTTGACCCCAGATGACCCAAATACAATCCCAACTCAGATTTCATCAAGATAAACATTGTGACCAAATAATTAATTTCATAAAGATTGGATGAAAACTGTGACCTCTATTGTCTACACAAGGTTTTTCTATTATTTGACCTTGTGACCTAGTTTTTAACCCCAGATGACCCAAATACAATCTCAACCCAGATTTCATCAAGATAAACATTCTGACCAAATTTCATAAAGATTGGATGAAAACTGTGGCCTCCACTGTCTACACAAACAAATTGTTGACGGACGCACACACGCACGCACAACGGACGCTGGAATCACACGATCAAATAAGCTCACCATGTCACTTCGTGACAGGTGAGCTAAAAATAGATACATGTATTTATTGTTGCCAGAATTCCAAACTGATTAATTAAGAATCAAAATTTGACATGATAACCACTGGGCAATAAAGCCTTTCTACATATTTTCAAGGAAACCACAATCAATAATAAATCAAAAGAAGAACTTTTGCCATATTTCTTTATTTAGTTTTTATTCAGATTGTCAATTTGCAAATCTATTTATAGGTCCCTTTAAATAATGTATTTGTGTATTAGGGTTAAGCCACACATTTCAAGCTGTTGAGCAAACAAAAGAACCAAGTGTGTCTGTTTCCAAATAAGATTCACAAATTCATGTGATTGTTTTAATAAATAATTGTGGCTGAAAATTAAAGGCAAACAAAAACATTGATAAGTTTAAGTTAAATAATAAGTGGGAAATGTAGTACTTTTAAGATTACAATGAATACCTTGCAATATATGTAAACATGAATTAACAGTCTGCACATGTTCTAAACACTGCATGTGTAAGAGTGTTTCAAACAGATATTTAAAATTGCACTATTTTTCACATGTGTTTCAAGTCATGAATGACATATGAATGAAAGCAATAGTTGTACCTGCCCCACTGCATGATCCACAACCTGTCGGAGTTCCTCCGTGCTGAAACACACACCACATGGCACATGCCTTATTAGTAAGCACGTGTTAGTAGGCTCTAACAAAGCAAACAAATCTGTACAAACATGCTCCTAGTGATTTTTTTTCTTTGTACAACTAATAAAGGCCTTTTATTTTGGGATCCTATCAAAGATAATATTGGCTTCAAAGATAAGGTAAAACAAGTATGAGTACCTACATTTGAAACTGAATGATGTCTTATTGTTGTTTTTGATGAACAAATAGTAAAATACTGTGAAACCATTATTATTCGTCAGACATTTATTTTCGTCCTTCGACCGATGGACGAATTCAAGATCCTAACGAACAATCATGTCCCATATTTGAAACAAATAAGACTGAATTACCGTAGGCATGAGGCATTTAAATCCAGCTTAATCCACGCATATACACAGGGCTCAAAATTAACACTCGCACACTCGCAAAATGCGAGTATAAAAAGATTGCAAGGTAAGTTATAAGCGACTAGAAATAGTGAACAAAAAACGAGTTATATTGCTAAATGCGTTCCACGGCTTGAACGCTAAACCGTAGGTCAAATTTTTGAATGTCCGAATACCTATATGCGGAAGCGCGCACCTTGTTTGTAGACTGGTATACTTATAGTACAGATACCCAGATGGTATTGATACAAAGAACATGAAACAGTCGACTATTCACACTCAAGTTAAATCCGGTTTTGACACAAAGGGGTGTACATTATACAGTGTATTGACAACTGACATTTCCTGTAAAACGCGAATGCAATAAGGCTGTATCGAATGCATCGACTTCGTTTAGGTAGAATGGTGTTGATTAGCGCTAATTGTTAACAACTTTATTACCCATTGTGTGTATCGTGTTTTTCAGGGGTGTTGCAGATTATACAGCCAACACACGGCGAATCCGAATTAAAGACAACACTATTAAAAATATAAGGGACAGTTACTATCACCTGAAATAACAGACTTGTTAATTGGCATATGCCAAACAAGGCCCACCTCCTGCAAGTGACTACCAAGTGTTACCCCTCTTTCCCCAGCACGACTTTTTCGCAACCGCGTATAACATGTATTACAAACATTACAAACAAATTGGACGCTTTTTTTTCAAAACCAGAAATGGACGAATTTAAGTGCTAACAAAATAGTCATTTTTTAAAAAGGACGAAATTTCGTGCTGACCAAAATAAATGGTTTCACAGTAGATGTACTAAATCAGGTAAACACAAATTGCAAAATATTAAAAGTGATATTTTGACATTTGACTTTCTTCCAAGTTATTTAAAAATTCTTCAATGCACGGGGAAGGTAACAACCAGGCAATTTGTCTGACAGTGCTCCAGCTAGAAATAAAAAGCAGGACGCAACAACCGTTCCAAACTCTGATGTGGCCTGGTGTGGTTTATACAGCTTTGTCTTTATTTGTATTAAAGATTTAACTTAAAATTTGACTAAGATACATGCAGTGCGTTTTATTTTATTTTCAGCATCGCATTACTAGACAACAATGTAATAAAGATTTAGTACCAGAAGATTGAACAAGAGCACCGCGTAACTGGTGCCACGCTCGGCTGCGAAAAGTTAGAATTTTTTATTTTTTTTAGAGTGACCTTGACCTTTGACCTAGTGACCCAAAAATGGGAGTGGCGTGTAGAACTCATCACGGTGCATCTACATATGAAGTTTCAAAGTTGTAGGTGGAAGGACTTTGATTTTAGAGCCAATGTTAAAAACCTTTACAATCCTTGACACGGACGGTGGACACGACAAGCTGGCTATGAAAATACCTTGGTTTTTCTATGAAAATAGCCGAGCTAAAAATCAATACTCATCATTGCAGCAGACTACATTTCAGTTTTACTTATATTACATACATTTAGTAATTTTGACAATTCTTCATTTTGTTACATCAGTTGCTAAATGATTTTTAAAAATAAATTTCCTTCAAGAGGAAAATATTTCCATCATTTTATTTCTTTCCTTTTCATGATCATATTAATGCATTCTTAATTTTTATGCTAAAAGACATGAAAATCCATTTAAAAAAAGTGTAAGGAAGTCTTCCGCACACTGCAAACGTTAATGGTAAGACAAACAATCAACACCTTGGTCTATAACTTCACACCAAACAAACACCCACAAATCTCTGCCTGTAATGGAAGCATTCCAAGCTAAAAGCCTACACCCAATATCATTAGGACATACCTGAGTTTGTCGAGTTTCTCAATGCGAAGGTCCAGCGTATTCTTGAGCTGATCAAGGACTACTTTTTGCTTCTGAATCTGCTGACTGGTTGGAAGTTCTTCAGATTCCCCAGTCTAAGAACGTATATCCGGTTAAGTATGAAATTATATTGTGATATGTGAGGAGAGTCGATTTTTAGTTTGCTGCTAAAATTGGAAGAAATATCATTATGAATGTAATATATCAATACATTACAGTGTGCAAAAAACAACAGTTTTTTGTTTTGAATATTTTGATTAACTGATAATAACAAGAAACCGTCGGAGACGGGTGATGCTCCCCAAAGGTTTTTTTTGTCACAATATTGCACTATATATTCAGATAAAAGGAAACGTCTTGAGGGCACAGTAGTTGGGGGGACAAGAATTTTTAAATAGAAAATTTCAAAGGGCCATAACTCTGTGAAAAATCATCCGACCAGAACCTGATTATATGCACATCTCCTCTTGGTAGTGAAGCTTCCCATAAAGATTCATTGAATTACGGTCATTAGTTGCTGAGAAATAGCCCGGACAAAAGGGGCATAACTTTTCACAAAATAATATGATGGATGGTTTAGCAACTTAAAAATTTCAAAGGGCCATAACTCTCTAAAAAATCAGCAGACCAAAACCAACTGATAATATGCTTATCTCCTAATGGTAGTGAAGCTTCGTATAAAGTTTCATTGAATTCCAGTCATTAGTGGCTGAGAAATAGCCTGGACAAGAATTGCACTATATGTATAGTTAATGGAAAATTTCAAAGGGCCATAACGCTGACAAAATCATCTGACCAGAACCCGCTGATAATATGCACATCTTCTATTGGCAGTGAAGCTTTCCATAAAGTTTCATTGAATGGCAGTCATTAGTTACTGAGAAATAGCCCGGACAAAAAATTGTTCACGGACGGACACATGGACACACTGACTCACGGACACATGAAGCGGCGACTATATGCTCCCCCAAAAATAAATTTTGGGGGAGCATAATAAATGTGACACCTAATCACATGTTTTACTTCTTAAAACAAAATAACGCACTGGCTTTGGATTATATATTATACTTTATATAAACCATTTGATTTTAAGTGCAAAAAGAAACATGTTAATTAAAACTGATTATTTCAATTACATAAGACAACAGAAATCTGACTATTCTTGTGTAACCTGCCTCGTAAGCGTATGTTTCAAGATCTTCTAGTTGAGATTTCAGCTGGGTGATTAACTCTCTTTGCTTCTCTCTCTGCTCATTCAGTTTTCTCTCATGCTCCTTGTTGCTCTATGCAGAAAACGTACATAAACAATTATAGTTTTGGCCTATGTTTAATATAGATTACTTGACATATAATATTTCAGATAATAATATTAGCATGTAGATTACGGCAGATACTTGATAACAACACCTTTTCACAAATGAGGCAAGTGGCGATCGCACTGTGTTATTTGAACTGCATTGTTTACTTCTTGTCTGCAGTGTCCCATTATCAGTTACTATATGTTATATCAAGCACATATACCATTTCTTCCAGAATCAGAGCATCCTGTCCTGTACAGCACCTCACATCGGGAATACCCCGGAACGCAAACTCTTCCAGATCCTTAAGCAACCTCTGTCAGACAGAACAAACAGATCCTTAAGCAACCTCTGTCAGACAGAACAAAACATGAACAACACAGGAGTCAGAAACACTTCAATGTTAAAATATAAACAATTTAAACATGTCAATAATTTCAGGCATCATCTGTAACTAAGCTAGAAAATAATTGAAACATATTTAATTAACATGATAAAAACTGTGAAACACAGACAATTTTATGAATTAAAAGACAAATTACCTGTTTCAGCTGCCCATCAAAGGAACATTTCTCAAATATCTGATTTTTGCAGGGAAAAATTAAGTGAGTGTCATCAGTTAAGAGATTATATTTTGTGCAAAAGAGGATGTGCAAAAAAAAGAACTGCAACTTTTGCAAAAACACATAGGAAAAAAGTGAATAAGGAGTGATTTTTTTAATATATTCATGTATAGTATCAGTGGAACTTTTTGATAAAAAAAATAATTGATAAAAAACAATTTGAATTCTGGAAGCTATTAGATGAAAAAGATTTTCTCTTTGTTTTCTTTTTATTTGTTCATATAAAAATTTCCACATGTACATGAACATGAATAAAGTCAGAAATGAGTTCAAAGGGAGAATAAATAGAAAAGGGAGATAAGCAAGTTAAGCAGTTGCTTTTTAGAGCAAATAAACTAAGTCCTTCAGCACTAAGAAGTGAACGTGCACCGAAACAGCCAAGACGCACTAGTTCAGATTCTAGTGAAAGCATGGACTTTGGAAGGCTGCAGGAACAGATAGATACCATGTGCTCTGGCATAATGGACTTGAGAGAAGATCTAAATTCAGTTGTAAAGAAAGAGGAGATAGTGGAATGTGTGACACAGGTCATAACAGGCATTGAAGTCAGAATTGGATTGCGAAGGACAAGAGGTTAGAGAAAAAGTAGATTCGTTGGATAGTAAATACATGTCACTTCAGGAACATGTAACCCACCTAAAGAAGCATCATGCAGAACAACTTCAGTCAATAGAAATGCAAATGACAAGAACGCATGCTTTAGCAAAGGAAGCAAACACAAGAGGGAACTACAATTAACAATATTCTTGCAAAAATAATATTAAGATCATGGATGCAAAAGTGGATGGTGATGAAAACTCTGAGACCCTCATAACACAAGTTGCTAATCTCTTCAACAAGCAAGGAGTGACCCCTTGAAAAGCAGGACATCATGGTTATCCATCGAATCATAGGGAAAAAGGAGAATACAAAACCAGTCCTCAGCAAGCTGATGGGGTGAAAATTTGTGTGCGTATGGAAAGGCCTTGTCCATATACACATGCATACCAAACATGAAGGTTACATCTGAAGCAACATAGAAGTTATGAGCATTTTTTGAAACCTAAAGTGTGATGGACGGACAGACAGACGGACAGTGCGATCACTATATGCCCACCTTCAGGGGCATAAAAACACAAGGCTATGAAGGAAGTGGGTAACCATATTGCTGATGATTTGACCAAACTGAACTCTGGGCTGAGCAGAGCTACGCAGGCTAACATTGCACCATAACATTGATAGTGCTTGGCTCTTCAATGGATCAGTGTATGGACTAACCTACAGACAAGAGCGTGTCAAGTTTGACATCTATGACAATGGACTTACCGCCAGACAAGAGTGTGTTAAGGCTTGGTTTTTCAATGGATCAGTGCAAGGACTAACCACCAGACAAGAGTGTGTCAAGGCTTGGTTCTTCAATTGATCAGTGTATGGACTTACACGGCAACCACCAGTCAAGAGCGTGTCAAGGCTTGGTTCTTCAATTTATCAGTGTAAGGACTAACCACCAGACAAGAGCGTGTCAAGGCTTGGTTCTTCAATTGATCAGTGTAAGGACTAACCACCAGACAAGAGCGTGTCAAGGCTTGGTTCTTCAATTGATCAATGTAAGGACTAACCACCAGACAAGAGCGTGTCACGGCTTGGTTCTTCAATTGATCAGTGTAAGGACTAACCACCAGACAAGAGAGTGTCAAGGCTTGGTTCTTCAATTGATCAGTGTAAAGACTAACCACCAGACAAGAGCGTGTCACGGCTTGGTTCTGCAATGGATCAGTGTATGGACTAACCACCAGACAAGAGTGTCAAGGCTTGGTACTTCAATTGATCAGTGTATGGACTAACCACCAGTCAAGAGCGTGTCAAGGCTTGGTTCTTCAATTGATCAGTGTATGGACTAACCACGGCAACCACCAGTCAAGAGCGTGTCAAGGCTTGGTTCTTCAATTGATCAGTGTAAGGACTAACCACCAGACAAGAGAGTGTCAAGGCTTGGTTCTTCAATTGATCAGTGTATGGACTAACCAACAGACAAGAGCGTGTAACGGCTTGGTTCTTCAATAGATCAGTGTAAGGACTAACCACCAGACAAGAGCGTGTCAAGGCTTGGTTCTTCAATTGATCAGTTTATGGACTAACCACCAGTCAAGAGCGTGTCAAGGCTTGGTTCTTCAATTGATCAGTGCAAGGACTAACCACCAGACAAGAGTGTGTCTAGGCTTGGTTCTTCAATTGATCAGTGTATGGACTAACCACCAGTCAAGAGCTTGTCAAGGCTTGGTTCTTCAATTGATCATTGTATGGACTAACCACCAGACAAGAGCGTGCCAAGACTTGGTTCTTCAATGGAACATTGTATGGACTAACCAACAGACAAGAGCGTGTCAAGGCTTGGTTCTTCAATTGATCATTGTATGGACTAACCACCAGACAAGAGTGTGTCAAGGCTTGGTTCTTCAATTGATCAGTGTATGGACTAACCACCAGACAAGAGCGTGTCAAGGCTTGGTTCTTCAATTGATCAGTGTATGGACTAACCACCAGACAAGAGCGTGCCAAGACTTGGTTCTTCAATGGAACAGTGTATGGACTAACCACCAGACAAGAGCGTGTCAAGGCTTGGTTCTTCAATGGAACAGTGTATGGACTAACCAACAGACAAGAGCGTGTCACGGCTTGGTTCTTCAATGGATCAGTGTATGGACTAACCACCAGACAAGAGCTGTCAAGGCTTGGTTCTTCAATTGATCAGTGTATGGACTAACCACCAGACAAGAGCGTGTCAAGGCTTGGTTCTTCAATTGATCAGTGTATGGACTAACCACCAGACAAGAGCGTGTCAAGGCTTGGTTCTTCAATTGATCAGTGTAAGGACTAACCACCAGACAAGAGCGTGTCAAGGCTTGGTTCTTCAATTGATCAGTGTATGGACTAACCACCAGACAAGAGCGTGTCAAGGCTTGGTTCTTCAATTGATCAGTGTATGGACTAACCACCAGACAAGAGCGTGTCAAGGCTTGGTTCTTCAATTGATCAGTGTATGGACTAACCACCAGACAAGAGCGTGTCAAGGCTTGGTTTTTCAATGAATGAGTGTATGGATTAACCACTAGATAAGAGCGTGTCAAGTTTGACATCTATGACAATATAGACAATGTGATTGAAACCTTCAGAATCTGCAACAGCAGCCAGAGGAAGTAGATTCAAGAAACTATGAAAGACCTTTTTGTAAGAATTAGTTCTGCTAATTTAATGTGTTGTTTTACATTATGTGCTACTTTCCCAGTGTCTTCTATGCTTACGGGGCACTGTGGTGTTTTTACCTATAGTTATATGTAATTTTTGTATTTTTATTTTAACGCTTGTGTATAATCTTTTAGAGTAATTTAATTGCTTGAATGAGAAAACTAGTAAAAAACATTTATCCTACATTTGTGATGTTGCTACCTCCCACAGTATATATAAATATACTTTAATGCACTAAAACATTATATATGAAATGTGCAAAATTTGTTTACTTGATCAAAGCTTACTATGTTGTTCGCATATTGATTACAAAGTTTACATTGATTATTTTGTAAACTGAACTCTAATTGTAAATCAAACTTTGTTAATTTTTAACAACACTAGCAAATGTTACATATTTGGGTTTTATATTGCTTGAACTTGTAACCATACATGTAGTTTAATTGTTGTTGTAAATCTGAATCATTTTTGTTCAAGACGCACTTATTATTGTATTATACATAAAGATTATTTAAGTGAACTAAAAAAGGTAATAGGTTGAAGGATGTATAATATTAAATCAAATTGTGTAATAAATTTTAAAATATAGTGAAAACACATTACATATGGTAGATTAAAGGGGCCTTTTCAAAGTTTTTGGCATATTTTGAAGTTTGTCATTAAATGCTTTATATTGATAAATGTAAACATTGGATCTTAAAAGCTCCAGTAAAAAATCAAGAATGAAATGAAAAAAAAGGAAAAAAAAGTAGCCGGTACCAGGGCTCGAACCAGTGACCCCCGGAGTCCTGGAATTAGTCTGAAGTAAAAACACATTAGCCCTCTTGGCTATTCTGCCAGGTTAACACAGTTTTAGTATTTTATACCTTATATAAGCAATCTTCGTAGTTTCGCAAATTTAAACGACAACAACAGAACTCTCCAAATTATTCAATCGTTTCGCGTTGCAACGCTTTATAATTTTAAGGTTTTCAAAATTCAAAACGTCAAAAGATACATATAATGGCTATATTGGACTATGGTTAATGTTCAGTAATACTGTTTCCCCACAAATATCATGACTAAAACGAAAATTTGCGAATCTGAAACAACTTTTTCAATTTTGTCAATTTACCAAACTGTGAAAAGATCCCTATAAGTATATGAATGTGCATGTCTTTGTTAATTGAGTGTATATACATATATTATAAAAGAATACAAAACAGTGGGGAAAAAAAACTACCAGTTGGGCTTTCCACCCTGACCCTTTTTTCTTTTGTAGCAGCACCCAGCACCTTGTGGGTTCTATGATCTTTCCATACTTTGAATATTACAAACCTCTTTCTGGTCATCATCAGCGCTCACAATCTGTTTCAACCGGAACTGGACCTGGGCAAAGTGGGTTGTCAACGCAAGCAAGGATGAGTTCAACTGCTCTTGTTCTTCCTCTAGACGCCGGAGTTCTTCACTCTCATTTTGAAACCTGCTGGTAAGAAGTGAAAGGCAAAATAGTGCAAGGGTTTCTATGATTTTAAGCATTTGTCTACATATTTTGTAACATTTAAAATATTTTTTTGTATTCATTTTCTTTCCTCAAATAAAAACTCATTCAGTGTTTTGAGTTCAATTCTTTCCTGTTTTACAAATAGGCTGTATACAAATGGAATTACTTCTAGTACATATTTTACTAACAGTAAGACTATTAATAAGTAGCCAAATAGTTTAAGACTTTATTGCTCTCTCAATTTCTATTTCTGTCAAGTTTTTTGCACATATTGTTGGGAATATCTTAAAATTAAACTAACCTATATTTTACTGATATTGAAATAATATTTAACTTACAAATAAGGCATTATAATTAATGGAGCGAAGTGAAAATAATATTTATAAAAAAAATATGTCTAGCATTGCTTTTTTATTTAAAAGCCAACAAACACTATTTGTTATAAGTTTAAATATACAGAACACATTCAAACTTAACTTGAATTTCCATTTAGTTGGAACTTCAACCAAATAGGCTGATGTATAGTTTATAATTATTGTTGGTTAGTGTTAAACATTTCTTGGGCATATTGGCATCAAGTAAGAACAAAATGTTGACATAGAATGGCAGGGGCGGCAAAATCTCAAACAAGAAGACCTGAAAGGCCCAAAGTCGCTCACCTGAGATAACAAGATATTATTGGGACAAATCTTCTGATCAAGTTTCATGAAGATCAGAAAATAAATGTGGCCTCTAGAATGTAAACAAGGTTTTACTATAGCCATATAAGGAAAAATGCCCCGCCCCCTGGCAGCTATGTTTTTCAACCAACCGACATCATTTATGAACTTGTCCAATATATAATCAGGATGAATCTCATGACCAAGTTTCATGAAGATCGGACAGTAAATGTGGCCTCTAGAGTGTTAACAAGATTTTACTATAGCCATATAAGGAAAAGTGTCCAGCCCTTTGGAAGCCATGCTTTTCAAGCAAACATAATTGTTTTGAACTCATCCAAAATATCATTGAGACCAATCTTCTGACCAAATGAACAATAAATGTGGCCTCTAGAGTGTTAACAAGGTTTAACTATAGCCATATAAGGAAAAATGCCCCGCCACCATGGTGGCCATGTTTTTCAACCACCCAGCATCATTTTCGAACTCGTCCAAGATATTATTGGGATGAATCTTCTGACCGAGTTTCATGAAGATAGGACTATAAATGTGGCAGAGTGTTAAAAAGATTTTACTAAAGCCATAAATAGCCATATAAGGAAAAATGCCTCGCCCCTTGGCCGCAATGTTTTTCAAGCAAAGGTTACCATTTTCAAACTCATCAAAGATATCATTGGGACAAATCTTCTGACCAAGTTTATTGAAGATCGGAAAATAAATGTGGCCTCTAGAGTGTTAACAAGGTTTTACTACTGGCGGCCATGTTTTTCAACCAACGGACATCATTTTTAAACTCGTCCAAGATATTATTAGGATGAATCTTCTGACCAAGTTTCATGAAGATCAGACAATAAATGTGGCCTCTAGAGTGTTAACAAGATTTTACTATAGCCATATAAGGGAAAATGCCCCACCCCTTGGCAGCCACGTTTTTCAAGCAAACGTAACCATTTTCGAACCATCCAAGATATCATCGAGACCAATCTTCTGACCAAATTTCATGAAGATTGGACAATAAATGTGGCTTCAGAGAGTGAACAAGGCAAATGTTGACGTTGCACAACAGACAACGCACGACGGACAAAAGGCGATCACAAAAGCTCACCATGAGCACGTTGTGCTCAGGTGAGCTAAAAATTGGCATATGCATCAGTTTGACCAACAGTGCCCCAATTCATATTATTTGATCAGCCATATCAAAATGCATGTTTATGTAAACAAGAGTAGATGTTCTTTATTATAAATACATGTTTTCTGCATATTCATCTATAAAAATTTTATAAAATACAAAATATTAAAATATTTTAAATTCTCCCGCAAGTCTTTGATTTTGTATTTTACTCATCAGCTAAAAAAGTCATGAGTGAAATACTCTTTATCTTAAACAAGAGGGCCTGAAAGGCCCAAAGACGCTCACCTGAGATAAAAAGAAATGACCTGTTCTTTGCAGCCCAAGATATCAATGAAACACAATAGTGTTCTAACCAAGTTTCATGAAGAATGAACAACAAATGGCCCCCTGGCGGCCATGTTTTTTTAACAGACCTGAACCATTTTTGAACTCTTCCAAGATATGTCCAAATTTCATGAAGATAATGTGTCTCCTAGACTGTTCACATGTTTTCACTTTATACATATAAAGAAAACTGCCCCACCACCTGGTGCCCATGTTTTTCCACTTATCACGACCATTTTCAAACTCGTCCGAGACATCCACATAGCTAATGTTTTGACAAAATTTCATGATGATTAGCCAAAAAATGATACTTCTAGAGTGTTCACAAGCTTTTTTACTATATAAATATAAACTTTAATAGTATGTAAGGCACAGGAACAAGAGCTGTTAGAGGACAGCGCGCTCGACTATTCGAGTGCTTTACAGTATAACGTAAGCCATCATTGAGAGGGGGGGGGGGAGTATAATGTGGGTGTGTGATCATTTAATAGATGATCTTTCAAAAATAAGAAGAAAACAAGATGTGTTTGTGAAACACAATGTCCCCCTATATGATGTTTGACCTTGTAGGATGACCTTGACCTTGTAAAGGATGACCTTGACCTTTCACCACTCAAAATGTGCAGCTCCATGAGATACACATGCATGCCAAATATCAAGTTGCTATCTTCAATATTGCAAAAGTATTCATAAAATAAGCGATTTGGGCCACATATATTTGACCTCTGACCTTGAAGGATGACCTTGACCTTTCACCACTCGAAATGTGCAGCTCCATGAGATGCACATGCATGCCAAATATCAAGTTGCTATCTTCAATATTGCAAAAGTATTTATAAAATAAGCGATTTGGGCCACATATATTTGACCTCTGACCTTGAAGGATGACCTTGACCTTTCACCACTCAAAATGTGCAGCTCTATGAGATACACATGCATGCCAAATATCAAGTTGCTATCTTCAATATTGCAAAAGTATTCATAAAATGAGCGATTTTGCCACATATATCTGACCTCTGACCTTGAAGGATGACCTTGACCTTTCACCACTCAAAATGTGCAGCTTCATGAGATACACATGCATGCCAAATATGAAGTTGCTATCTTCAATATAGCAAAAGTTATTGCAAAATGTTAAAGTTGGCGCAAACAGACAGACCAACAGACAGGGCAAAAACAATATGTCCCCCACTATAGTAAAAAGACCCCCCTGGCGGCCATGTTTTTTTACAAATCCAAACCATTTTCGAACTCAACTGTCGTATCCAGGTGTGGTATTGCGGTCTCGTTTGCTTACGCAAGTGAACCGGTCACGGCATGGTTACGGGTTATGTTACTTTGTGAGCACTTATGTATTAAATGCGAAATATTTATTCGACAAACCCTTATTTCCGGTCAGGATGACACCGCTGATTGGTTGTAATTCAATTAACTAAAGGTATTGCCGTTAACTTAAATATAATTAAAAAAAAAATATTCAACAGTAGGCTGTTTTACACTAAACAATTTAGAAATATGAAAATGTATCGATTTTATATTTCATTTCATTAATATTTTGTATCATTCATTACTGTTTTATTTTCAATTTTCTGACATCGTTTTAAAACATAAAGCCTGAAAATGATTAAATCTTGATAAATGAACTCTGCAAATAAGAAAGGCAAAACTTGACTTTGAAGGTTATTCTGATTCTGATTTCTATCTCCAGAAACTTATAATTGAAATTATTTCTTTGTTGTTTTCATAGAGTATCCATTTGATATGTGTTAACATATCCTAAATATGATTATATAAAGTGAATTATTATAGAATCTTGTTTTGATATGAAGTTCCCATTTAAATTACATATTTTTTGTTTATTGTTAAAAACATGCATTTAATACTCCTTCTGTGAAATAAAATATATCAAACACTTCAACTAGCTTGTATTACTGACCACTGATATTAACATCTGGCATAGAGCACAGTGAGAGGGTAATTAAGTACCTAGGAATCATGATTCTGTCAGTCTGTGGTCATTATCAATTTGTTCAGGGCAACTAATGCTGATTTTCTAACTGTATCAGACACTACCTGGCTAAGAAAGCTGAGTGGTAAAAAGTTATACACTGCAATGATCAATATCTGCAGGGAATTTCTCAAAGATGGCTTATCAGTAATAGTTCCCATTATAGATTAATTTGCTACAAACTGATAACAAATGTGACAAAACAATAAGTACAGATTTACACGAGAAATAACAACTTAGCCAAAAATGTCATTTTACTAGAAAAATATGCATTTTGAAGTATTTACCCTTTAAGTGTTTTGAAACCAAGGGGTCTAACAAATTCTAGAGCAGAAGTAAAAATAGATTGGGAAACATGACTCGGCAGGTTAAACAAGGGAGATAGATACTGCAAAATTGTGTACATGTTGTCTTTATTTCAGTTATCTCTTAGTTGATAGGCTTACCATCATACATGCCAGAAATTTTCGGGTCCAAATCGGGACAGTCCATTAAAAATGTCGGGACATTTGACCAAAAAGCAGGACACCTTTAACGATCAATCGTGCCACCTTAACTGAAGTCAGTAATCAGCTAATTATTTACAAAACCTCATAATTTCTGGCAAATATTGACAATAAATGTGTTTAGAATTGCATGAACACAGACGTTCTCCATTTTCCGGAAGTAAACACACATGTGTAGATGAATCCATTTGGGACTAAGGCAACGTTCAACGGGATGTGCGAACATCGAGCACTGTTTTCATTGAACCAATCATCCATTAGCTCTAAATTTAGATTGATGCAATATTTACACATTATTTTCTGAAAATCAGTCAAAAACGAAAGTAAATTTATTTCTCTGGTATCGGTCAGCGCTCGATTTGTTTGTAATATAATACACTGAATACCGCGTAATTATAGTATCTTTGTACTTGATGTGTGCCTTGAAATACAAAAAGCAATCTGCTTATTGCACTATGATGCATCTATCACTAGCAATTAACGACCCTTATCATAAAAATACCCTGGTGTGAATGCCCGATAAAATCAATCATTTGCCGACATATCGCTGGTAAGGTGTCAAAAATAACACTGGATCACTCGACTAGTAGATATGGTTTGTTAATAGGGGGCAATAAAAGAATTAGCAATGGTAGTTAAAGCCAGACGTAGCTTGAATAGGGAATTTTATTATGAACTTATAGAGCGTATATCGTTTTTTACTAATGTCGGGACAAATAGTGTCACATATCGGGACACCCGGACAAACACCCCAAAAGCAGGACTGTCCCGCCAAGATCTGGTCTGGCATGTATACTTACCATAAGTAATAATGACTAAAACAGTTATGTTAATTATTAAAATTCTGTGTTATGAAAAATTAAATAATACAGTTAATGGTACATAATAATGACATAATAAAACCAAACTTTACTACACAGGAAACAAATGTTCTGACTAAAGTTCATGAAGAATGGGCAACTGAATTAAATAAATAATTTTTAAGAGGTTATGAATTAATGGTGTTATTTAATTTAAAGAATCTATAGATTATTGCAAGTTTAATATGCAAAATAGGAAGGATATTAAATTTACATTGTCTTCATTGTAAGAATACATTAAAGCAGCACTTATGACATAACTAGAATGTTAACAAGGTTTTACTATAGTCATATTTGAAAAAATGCCCCGCCCCCTACCGGCCATGTTTTTCAACCAACCGGCATCATTTTCAAACTCGTCCAAGATATCATTGGAATGAATGACCAAGTTTCATAAAGATCGGACAATAAATGTGGCCTCTAGAGTGTTAACAATATTTTAATATAATCATACACATGTATAGCCATATAAGGAAAAATGACCCGCCCTTTGGCAGCCATGTTTTTCTAGCAAAGGCTACCAATTTTGAACTTATCCAAGATATCATTGGGATTAATCTTCTGACCAAATTTCATGAAGATTGGGCAATAAATGTGGTTTCTAGAGTGTAAACAAGATTTTACTAAAGCCATATAAGGAAAAATTCCCCACCCCTTGGCAGCCATGTTTTTCAAGCAAACGTAACCATTTTCGAACTCATCCAAGATATCATTAAGACCAATCTTCTGACCAAATTTCATGAAGATTGAACAATAAATGTGGCCTCTAGAGTGAAAAAGGCAAATGTTGACGTCGCACAATGGACGACGGACAAAAGGCGATCACAAAAGCTCACCATGAGCTTAAAATTAGCTGGAGCTCTGAGCGTAATCTTAACAAATTAAACTAGTCCAATATGTGGACCTCATCAGTTCCATCTTTACCGTTAAAGTCGTTTAAAAGAACAAGGTACATGTACACCGTGTTTTGAATATCTTAGTTTGATACATATATTTCTGTCTGATTGTAATAATAAAGAAACCAGTCTGTACACTGTATAACAATCGGGCCGAATGTTGAAAATGCTGCATGTTCCCGGTCTCTTACAGAAAAGAGATCACTGCGCAGGAGAGTGCCCGTCTTTTAGCTTGATTGCTCCGCAATAGCACTGACAATGTAATCGCGTTTTAACATCAGATTTTGTAAAATTTAATTACAGCTTTAATACAAAGTACAAGTGTTTTTTTTGTATTCTTCGACCTGAATGGTTGTCCTCGGAAAACTTAATTGAATAAAATCAGTTACCCAGACAAGCAAATGTACGACTCAGGCAACTTGGACATTTGATTTCGCCACCCCTGGAATGGTACATGTATGCAAACCTGTGTTCGGAGAGGGATGTACATGTATTGGGTTCAATGTCTGCAACTGCACCGAGGGGGGCCCAGCGCTCAGTGGGTCGGTCAGAGTCATACTCGTTCTCATCAAAACTGTCATAGTTGTCCTCTGATGTGGTTGCCATGGTGAAATTGTCAAAATTGGTAAAAAAGGATGCTCTGAAATCAAATTGTAGGGTATATGTGAATAATTACATGTATTTAGCATAAATGTTATGTCTAAAAACAAAAAATTTGGAGCTTAAACTTAATGAGTTAAACGCGACTCCATTCTCAATCTGAACAATTAGCTGCATAAAATTCACAAATGAAAGTTTCCAACATAAAATCTTTTTTCATTATTCGTAGCTCAAGATATATTTTCAGCCTATACGTATTGACTCAATAAATTTTAAATTCATATCTAAAATACAAACACCACTTGTTGATAACATTTCGAGGTTAGCGATCAAAAGTAAGATTTTCATGAAATAAGCGATTGAAATAGATGGACCCTGTGATTTTCAAATTCACTCTCTGAAAAATGTCAAGAAAGATACAAGATATGTTGTTAGGTGAGTGGTTTACAGTTGCCCAATAATTTACATAGAATTTTCATTAGATATTTTCAAATTTCTTATTTGTTAAAAGTCATAACTTTCTTCTATGCATAAGAGGTCTAAAATTGAAATGTCAACTTGAGAGGTTGCTACATGTTTATCTAAAACAAACTCTTAAAACTGGTTTTTCTTTTAATTTATCATTTGATCGTCCAGTGACCTAATTTTGGTGACACAAGAAAACAATAAAATCACAGAATCTCTGAACCAAATTGAAAAGTTCAACAACAAACAATACACCTTCAAAGAATTATCGCTCACCTTTTGACCAGCTGTTTAACAGGTCTCAATATCATTTAATATAATTATGGATTTCCACGAAATCCATGACGCCAAATATGTTTATTTGCACTCAGTTTAGCCTCTCAAGAAATACTACTACTAGTGTCATATATACACTGTAAAAGATTTAAAATTTAAATTTAAAGGGGTGAACTTGTGAACAGTGACCACATACCAAAAGGAGATTACTCCATTCATATTGGCAAAAAATGTCTTTTGTTTGCACTAATAGGTATTGCCTGCTTCATATTGCAATTTATGTGGAAATTTCTTTTAGGTGACCATGACCAATAGAATATTAAAATGTATGGAATATGGATACATTTTCATTAATTTAGTTGAAGCATGATTTTGAAATGCAGTAGTGTAAAACTTGTGTTTTTTTTACTTTATTCTGTTGTATTTGTATTTATTTTCAATCCTTGTTAGTAAAGCAAAATACATAGAGCGCATGCATGTGATGTCATCATGAGATTCTCATTCTTAATGTAAACAATTTCAAATATTATTCATGTAATCTAAAACAGACATATTATCCCTTATTCTCATAGTATTGGCCCTCCCCATTGTATCATGTCTTTGACAAAAAAAACTCAAGAAGTGCTGGACAGTCAATGTTTTTCCATTTTTAGAAGTTTTAATTTATTTGCTGTTTATTAATGACTATTACGACGATCTTTCTCACGATTTCTGGTTTTTGCTTGACAGTAGGTCATGTTATTCCATGTAAGTTTGCTTTTGGTTTATTTGTAGGTTTTGTCAAATGTTGAATAAGACGCTGATTTGTGGAGAAAAAAAACTAATTTAAGAGAAACATGAACAAGAGTTTCATTTTTTTATTAAGAAACTATTTATAGAAAAAGAACATGTGCATAGTAACAAACCTTATCAAACAATCAGAAGGGCCGATATGAGTAATGGTGCACATGATATTGATTACTACATGGAGCTTAGTCTTGCCAATACAAAACAGTACCGATTTTAATGCAGTTTTTTTTATTTCCAACTAGAAATGGCGCGGCAGAGGCCGACGCGTATCCCCACGCCGAATGTTTGACCTAGGTGTGCCCCAGGGTTGGTAATGTGGCCATGCATAGCTGAGATTGACCGTATTGTCATAAGAGAAGTTCATCATCAATTAGAAGTGAATTGGTGTAGAAATGAAGAAGTTATAGTAAAAGGCAATTTTGGGTGGGTGTGACATATGTGGGCAGGGCGCCCCAGGGTTGGTAATTGTGCCATGCATAGTTGAGATTGACCGTATTGTCATAAGAGAAGTTCAGTATCAATTTGAAGTGAATCGGTGTAGAAATGAAGAAATTATAGTAAAAGGCAATTTTGGGCGGGTGTGGTCTATGTGGGCGGGGCCCCAGGGTTGGTAATGGGGCCATGCATAGTTGAGATTGACCGTATTGTCATAAGAGAGGTTCAGTATCAATTTGAAGTGAATCGGTGTAGAAATGAAGAAATTATAGTAAAAGGCAATTTTGGGTGGGTGTGGTCTATGTGGGCGGGGCGCCCCAGGGTTGGTAATGGGGCCATGCATAGTTGAGATTGACTGTATTGTCATAAGAGAAGTTCAATATCAATTTGAAGTGAATCGGTGTAGAAATGAAGAAATTATAGTAAAGGCAATTTTGGGTGGGTGTGGTCTATGTGGGCGGGGCCCCAGGGTTGGTTATGGGGCCATGCATAGTTGAGATTGACCCTAATGTCATAAGGGAAGTTCAGTATCAATTTGAAGTGAATCCGTGTAGAAATAAAAAAGTTAAAGTAAATGGAATTTTTTGGTGGGTGTGGCCTATGTGGGCGGGCGCCCCAGGGTTGGGATTGGGGCCATGCATAGTTGAGATTGACCCTAATGTCATAACATAAGTTCAGTATCAATTTGAAGTGAATCCGTGTAGAAATGAAAAAATTATAGTAAATGGAAATTTTTGGTGGGTGTGGCCTATGTGGGCGGGGCGCCCCAGGGTTGGGAATGGGGCCATGCATGGTTGAGATTGACCGTATTGTCATAAGAGAGGTCCAGTATCAATTTGAAGTGAATCGGTGTAGAAATAAAGAAGTAAATGTAAAATAACCTAAAAAAATGAGTGATAATTTCTGACGCGGCCCCACCCCAACCGCTATAACTTTTGACCCAGGGGTCAGATCAAAATTCCAAATAGTGCAGGGTCGCACATATGCTCATAGCTACCATGTGTGTAAGTTTCAAGGTTCTAGTGCTTTTAGTGTAGGAGGAGATAGTGGCCAGGACGGACGGACGGACAGACGGACGGACGGCGGAGATAACCACAATATCCCCACCTTTTTTTCAAAAAGCGTGGGGATAAAAACACAAATTAAATTATGGAGCGACGTATTAAACATGTATGTTTTTCCCCGTTCCTACAGACAAATCCATACCACTGCAAATTATTATAAGTTTTCATTTTTCCCAAGTGCTATTGTGATGTGGAACAACCTCCCTGCCACTACAGTTTTACATCCTGATCTTGAAGGGTTTAAGCAGTCCCTGCTTTCCCAATCTGCCCCTTGAACTCCAGGAGACATGTTTTTATCAGTTTTTAACTTAAAATCACTTCACCTTATATGATAAATCTGCTAAGTATAAATCTATCGTACTTTTATCTTTCTAACTTTTTCACTTTTATCTGGCACTGACTGCCCACCTGTCAATAATACCCGCAAGGGGAGATAGACAGGATAGATCTTTTCACTTAAAATATTTAGATGTTTTCATTCAGAGAGCCCTCACATACTAAAAGCTTTTGCCGGTGAATTAGGTTTGCACCTCTAGTCAAATTATTACTGAAATTGATTAACACTGTTCAATAACAAAAATACTGCTTCAAAACCTAATCTTGATTGTTTAAAGTCTCTATAACGCTCAAAATCAACTGAAATTTCGTGAAGTATTTCGTAAAATAAAGTTAACACCTAAACAATCAGTGATCCTTATAGCAATAGCCACAATTTCAACGCTAGATGTGGTATGATTACATAGATTTTTGTAGGTACACAATGATCGTTTTTATTTATTTGTGACACAATTAATTCCATTTCAATTTCCCGCGAATATATCTATTCATACCCAGTGTTCTCCAGAAGCGCCAGCAGCTGGCGATTTCACTGGTTACTAACTATCTTGGCGCCAGCTTCTTTTCCCATAAATATCAATTCAAAACAGTGCAAAAAACTGTCGTTTTAGTACTTAGTCAGTGGCTACTTTGAAAATATAACTGGCTTCTCAAATATTTATGGAGAAGACTGATTCATACGACACACGAACACCAGGTTAGTGTTCGTGTGTTGTATGAATAGATATCGTTGCCGGAAATTAAAATGGAATCAATATGCAAAACAACAATAAAAATGAGCATTTTGTATCTACAAACACCTATTTTACCAGACCACATCTGACGTTGAAATCTCGGCAATTGCCATAAGGAACACTGATATTTAATTGGTTAAGTTTATTTTACGAAATATTGTACGAAATTTTCGTTGATTTTGAGTAGTAATGTCACTTTAACCTTTTTACAAGGTTAAAGATTCTAGCATGCGTTGTTCAATTTGTCCAATATTATTAGCAGGGATAACCTTTCACCAGCCCTTTCATAAATTCATGTCTGTGACAGTGCTGTCAGCTGTCGACATGGTCGGGTTTAGTTAGCATGCATTGAATCAAAACAAATACCCGTTCGTAATTTGTGCTTCAATGTCAAAAGTGCAATTTTTAATGCATTTTGGAACGATTCTAGATTCTGGTAGGATTAAATATGAAAATAAAAGTAACTCCTACGCATTCAGAGATTCGTGACAAGTAGTTGTTGTTGTATCCGGGCTCTTTGTCTTCTGACAGCGAAATAATAAATAGTTATTTTTTCCGCAAACGCAAAAACTACTAATAGTTGTTACGATAACGGGGGGATAACGCTAAAAAACGCTAACACTGTGCATTTTGAATGCAATTATCTAACTGAATTGAAATTGAAACAAATCGCCTTATATGGCGGCTTTTGCTATTGATAATAAAATAAATTCCGCAAAGAAGATCTGGTTTAAAAAAAGCATCGTTGATGAAACCAGAAATCAGAAATAAACGTTTTAAATGGTTATGATTTATAACTCGAAATTTTAATTGAAACTTTGAAATAAGTAAATAAAAACAACGTACCACAGATGAAAATATTTTTTTAAGTGTGAGTGACTTGTGTGTAACTGAAAAGTGGAGCTTGAAAGAAAATCACAAGGGCCCATTCTCACACAATTCGAAAGGGACACTAAGCTTACCGGTACATTAATTTCGAACATTTATAAAGTGCATTACATCGCATTGATAAAATTTATGAAAAAATAGATAGCTCTGTTTAAGATTATCACAAGAAGCTTTGTGTTAACAGGTCATGACCTACGTTTGCAAAGTTAATTTAAATATGTCCATGTTTATTCGCGGTCCTTTACGTAATGCTTGAATTCATATGCGTTTAATGAAAGCCGCATACCACGTGCAGCCAACGTGTAGCCGTGTAGTGCGTTATGTATATAAGCATGTCATATTTGTCGCCAATCCATCTTCAAACGCTCACCTTTTGACCAGCTGTTCAACGGCTCTCAATATAGGTTAACATAATTATAAATTGTCGGATGCTTTATTTATAAGTATGAGATGTAAAAGCTTGAATATCTGTTAACGAAAATATTTAATAACACGATGCAATTACACAAGAAAACAACAACGTTTTTTCAAGTACTTAAAATGGAATTGTTATAAATAAGTATGCACCTGCAATACCAGATACACATTAAATGTGTATGTTACTCATATTTGCATAAAAAAGCAAATTATGTGAAATAGACAAAGTTATCGAAAGAAATGACAAGAGTGTTTGCCATAACGGGAAGACAAAGACATTCATTGCCTCACATTGAGCGACGTAGTTACATTCATGCATTAGAAACAATTTTGGAAGATTCAAGCACAACGGACATGTTAAAGACTTATAATGCAGATTATACGTTCATGGTTGAAACTTACGCCGGAAGTTACGGACAATTAGCTGATAGACATGCGATGTCCTACCACAACTATGACGAGATATTGACAGAGAACATGGATCCAATGCCGCGTTTTCCCGAAAGGCAGTACAGCTCGGATGATATCACGAAGGGCAGAATTCAGATCAGCGGAATATTACGAAAAAACCAACCCTCTACCATTTTAAAAACAAGCAAATTACAAGTGCCAGATCATGCGGAAGAAAGAAAATTCAAAAGCACTCTTCCAAAACCAAAACCTTCAGGAGAATTGAATATCGACCACAAGCATTCCAAATGTGCAGTGGACGTGCACAGAGACGTGGCCGATTGTGACAGTCTGGACAATGGACTGGTAGAGGCGCTGAACAATGACCGCTTCATTCACGTGGGGAGTAATAGCATCTATTACGTAAGTGCAAACGTTTGAATATTTGCACCTATAATGTGCATGATTCACTCACAATTAAAGCTTCAGAGAAGGTCGGTGCTTATCGGTATTTAGAGTATACAAATCAAGAGTTAATGCCAGTTTGGTGTTCATTTAAATCGACATACAGTAAGAAGAAACACGTTAATAACCCACATTTTTTGTCTGTTCACTAGTTTTTTTCCTGCTACTCTTGGACCATCGTTAACTGCAATAAGGTTGTCCTGTGACAATTAAGAGAATGCAGTTGTATTATAAGCTATGTAATACTCCAGTAGCATAAACCGGTAATCAAGAAATCCTTTATTCCTAACATATAATTTAGCCATTTACTTAAGACTAGTAAACAAAATCAATACAATTAAAAAATCACTTATTATTTAATCACCATCTTCCAACTATTAATGCAAATGCAAAAGCCGTACGTGTTTTCATTTCATAATAATGTTTACATACCTCAAATTCGTCTCTTCATAAGCAATTTAAGTATTGTCTTCGATGATAAAGATCCAAAAACGGTGTATATTGCCAGACTTATATCAGTTATCAGGGTAAGATCAGGTAAGAATGCCATACATGAACACGCTTAACATTAAGTGTAAGCATTCTCAAAAGTTCATACACATTTGATACATTCTCACAAAGCGTGTCTTCCTTGCAAACAGCGCTCTGGAAAGGCGGCCCTCTGGACGAAACCTCCTGAACAAAACGTTTTATCAACATTACTTATTAAGCTATCATTCAAAGTCGTTTTATCTACGAACTAAATAGTGCGTTTCACATCCTTTTACATGGGAAATTGCCAAGCTGCGAGGAATTAATTTTATTAGATAACGTAAAGTCGGTAGCACGATGTAACCACGATATTAAACTAGTGACTTATTGAGTTCATTATATTACAACTCGAAACCGTGATATATATAATATATGAAATGAGAACATAATTCAACCGGCCACTCGCGTATTATCCGTGCATATTTGAAACATTTATACGCGTGTTCTTCGAACAGACCTGTTTTAGTAATTTGTCGGACATTGTTATTTGATTCGATTAAAGTAGTATCGGGTATCATCGCGCTCATGCTTCATAAAATTATCAATACAGTGGAATAATTGTAATTAAATTAATACAAATATTACTTATCATGGAATTGTTGAAAATGCGTTAAGAATCTATTATTGACATACCATAATAATATCGCCGAATGTCTTAATTTAAGATATTTCTGGTCAAACTTTCAACTAGTAAAAATCGCATTCTATACATAGATGGTGACGTCACTACGTTATTGTCAGTATGACTGGTGTGTACACAATGGTAATCAAAGCGCTGAAGGCACTGAAGATGTTCGCTATTGCATAATTTAACACGCAATTCATTTTTCAAAATCAATCGCAAGTTTGAAATTAACACACGCCATTCAACTATATAAAGTGTGTGTCATGGCGCACGGGTCGAGTTTTGTGTGCACTTTTTTTTTATCATCCTTATTATTTCATAGAAATAACTTAGACAAAATAAAAACAACATGCTTTTTGGACGTTCTGAAAGCATAGAAAGTATGATGAAACTGGTAATTAGAACTTAATATAAAGAAAATTTGCAGTCACCATCATATTAAAGGAATATTTTTTTCTAATATCAAATAACCATCTCACCAAGACTATAAATTCATAATGAAAGTTCCGTGTACAAAACTTTTGATTTTTGACACCATATACAAATTCAAAATATACAATAATCTTCGTATCTTGTATATGGAGGAATAAACATTGCTGTTTATGCTTTACTTGTTACCCGAGCAGTTCAAACGGTGTCAACAACGCTGACATAAACATAGGTATAGAGCACTAATGCGCTTTTAGGCGTAGCTGTTTTACTCAGTTTTCATCTTAGTGACTTTTACATAACGCCAACAGACACGCATGAATATTTTCGAATATTTAATAAACTGATTCGAGATACAACCTCTGAATTTTTGCTACATCACTGCGTATGTGCTCAATTCAAAGGTTGTAGCACTGTTCAGTGTAAGGAATTCCGGATTACTCTCTGTATGCTCAAACGACACAAATTGTGGCCCTGTTACAATTACGCGTTACAATCCATCTCGCAGAATTTCACTTTCGCCTCTCAGATGAGAAAACAATCATAAGCGAAATAATATAGTGTCACGATAAGAGAAAATCGTTTAATTATCATACCACAATGTTTGCCGTACTTGGTCAGCACGTCTGGAAATCATTCCTTAATGTGTGGATAGGCTGCCATTATTAACAAGTTTGCTATTTTAAATTCAATTTTGTATCAAAAAGCATTGTTCTTAAATGTGGCATTTTCAATTGACAATTAGATTTGTAATGATCCTCGTCATGCGAAAATGGGTCTTATTCCATATGCGCCCATCATATAAATAGCCCACTCAGCTATCTCTCCTTCTGGTAAGGAGAAACATAACATATTGAGTGATTTTATAGCGAACAGCATCGCCTATGGCCTGACTGCGCAAAAGCACATGTTGGGTTTAACAAACGCTTGCCGAAACGCATAAAACACATTTTCGCTTTTGATTTAAATGTGTCGAAAGAAAACTGCGTTTAAATCAAATATCAACATGCGATATATTTCGATAGTGAAGAAAGATACTCATAACAAGACATATGACGACACATATGAAGTGCTCTCCCGTAGTATATTTTTCATCTACTCACATTAATATGTGGTTTGACAATGCTAACACACATTTCATGCGGTGAATATGCAACTTACAGTTGAAAAACATAACACGATAGTTTAACTTTTGTTTAATTGAATTTATTTATTTAGAAAAGTAAATTGCAAACTTTATTTCAAAGTCAACGTATACGCCGACTACATTTTTAAAAGATATTTATTGTTATAAATATATTTTATATATAATATATTTAGTTGTTTTCGGTTTTAGCAATTATAAAGCATTTTCGAGGTTGCCTATAGTATGCCTGTAGTAATTGATGAACTCATATCCAACTGTCTATGTATTGAGAACTGTGAATATAAACAAGCTAAACCTTCTACTAACCTTCTACTATTGCGTTGCTAGCACCCGTAAATATAAAAGATCGCCCATATCTGTTGAGAACCAAAGAACGTTCTCCAGAAATACCCGCTGTAGAAGCATGAACGAGGTTACGAAACAGGTCATTCGTATTATTATTATAAATTGTTTGTTAATTTCGGGTTTAGCGATTATGAAACATTTTTTTTGTCTATCGTATCGCTGAAGTTATTGTTGAACTATGTTCAACGTTTTTTAAATTGAGAATATAAATAAGCGTTAACTTTTTCCCGAATCTATTAATAGCCTCAATTTACGAATGACATATACTGCGTCATTGAGGTGTATGAGAGAGCGTAACCTATTGCGTTGTTATCGCCCGTGGACTTTCCTTTGTTTATCGACAGGCGCATCTATTAATAGCCTCATATTATGAATGGACTGAGCAAAAATACTACGTCATGAAGACGCTGCAGAAAGTGGACTATTTTATTCAGTCATAAACAATCTCCTCCGCGACACGTACAATACGATCATTGTTTATTGATTCTTTTCTAAAAAAAGCACCGTTCGAAACTATTGCATATAACACGATATTAATATCATGTTTCCATTTGTGAATGAATATAATTGGAGAACTCAAATCTCTTGCATAAATTATACAACTCTTTCTCGCGCGGATACGCGTAGTAAGCGGGTATTGGGCTCCTAGTAGCTAAGGCGTATCGACCTGAATTTAAGACTAACCACCTTAGACGGTCGCTAAGCGACCATCTTAAAACCGTACACTAAACAACAGCAAAAAATATCGCAAAAGGAGTTTGTTACGGAAAACTTCGAAATACCGTTAGGGCCATCGTGGTTGCACATTGAAATCCAGAGGGCGACAATGCGATAGTGCGCTAGTACGATGGCGACAATGCGACAATTCGATGGCGACAGTGCGATAGTACGATGGCGACAAAACGATGACAAAAGTACGATTACGCGACAAAACGATGGCGACAATTCGATAATACGATGACGACAGTGCGACAATACGATGGCGACAGTGCGATAGTACAATGGCGACAATACGACAGTGCGATAATACGATGATGATAGTGCGACGATACGATGGCGACAGTGCGATAGTACGATGGCGAAAATGCGATAGTGCGATGGCGACAATGCGATAATACGATGACGACACTGCGACAATACGTTGGCGACAATGCAATAGTCCGATGGCGACAATGCGATGATACGATGGCGACAGTACGATATCGCATTGTCGCCATCGTATTGAATATAAAAACAACAAAAACAGGGGGAAAAAGAACAACAAAAAAGAAAAAGGAACAGAGGATGAACATTTTAAGCATTATTGCATTAATAATAGATTTCCGAACTTTTTGCGATTCTTTTACAAAATGGCATTCATTATTCGATTGCAGTAAACTTAAATATTTATACATAGATGGCATTTTGTAATAACATGTTTTTATGTATTGTTTTCTAATGTTTCTAAACGCCTAGCAAATGCAAATAAAATGAAATTCATCTTCAATATCGGTCGAATGCCACATGCAGTATCGTTGATTTCTAGAAACGTCTCTTGCATAACAACCGGTTTGAATATGTAGTGGATGGGCTGACAATCTTAATCTAGTGAAAAAGAATCTCAAACTTCTTGGTAAAATGTCAAAGTAGGACTCGTATTCAAAATTGATTTAAAATTTTTGATAAACATCTTACATCGATATTTTCAGATCTACATATCTACATACACTGACATACCTATGCATATAAATGGGATATCTACCCAGCTCACCATATTTATGCATGACATGTGTTAAGTTAACCTTTAATAATCGTTTGCAAAATTTAACAATAGCTGTCAGAAGACAGCGCGCTCGACTTTTCGATTGCTTGACAGTATAATGGGGAAATTGTTCATATTCAATAAGGTCAATGTAATATAGTCATATTCATGCTGGAAAAGGACCATACTTGAAACATATTGATCGCTAATGTTTTAAAGAAGTGGTATATTATAGACGATTCTGAGTTCATGTATATTTTCCACAAGCTATTGAACATTTGTAAAGACATAAAACAAACTAATAAGATTTTAATTCAAGTTTGATAGCAATAACTTGGGTGTGGTAGTTGGACGGTGTTTCAAAAATAAAATCATACAAATAAATATTTGTGTTTTTTTTTAACACGTTTGAAAAAAATCTTTGTGTGTGTGTGGGGTGGATATGGGGGGAATAATGTGGGTGTGTGGTCAATTATTAGAAGATATTTAAAAAAATAAGAAGAAGAAAAAGGAAAAATGTTTTTTTCGGGGGTGGGGGGAATTCTGGGGTGGGGCCTGGGGGATGGTTTGGGTGGAGTCCAATGTGTTAGGTCAGGTAAGTGTTGTAAGAGCTGTGTTAGTGAAACACAATGCCCCCTACTGCGCCGCTTTGAAGCCATATATTTGACCTTTGACCTTGAACGATGACCTCGACCTTTCACCACTAAAGTATCTCTTCGGAAAGTCAAGCTAAAAAGGTTTTCTTTCCAGCTCCTTACATTTAGTATAGCCCCAGACTTCCGGAGCATTGTTTAAAATGGAACCAACAAATGCGTCAAATAATTGACACAGTATTTTTGGCTTTTAGTCATTACATTTAGATAATAATATATTCATTGCTTTTAATACTTTAGGTGTTCCTAATTCAATGTGATACTTCCAGTATAATTAAAAACAACCCCAAGATAGTTAAAATCTTTCACAACTCGACTGGCATGTCCATTGTAGGTCCACTTTTTATTCGGCAATAATCCGCCTCTTTTCCGAAATACTGTTATTTTTGTTTTCTATGTATTTATTTTAAATCCCCATAAATTACAATAATAATGTTGATTATCTAATTTTTGAATTTCATCGGGCGATTTACCTAACGTATAAGAATAAATCCTTGAGTACGTCTGAAATCGGTGACAAAAATTCCAGTTGCGTGAAGCATAACCGTGTAGTCAGAGCTCTTTTTTAAGATAAGAGTATTTCACTCGTGCCTTTTTAAGCTGATGAGTAAAATACAAAATCAAAGACTTTGATCTTTGTATTTTATACAAAATTTATACATGAATATGCAGAAAACATGTATAAGTAATAACAGGGGGGGGGGGGGGGGGGGGGGGCCTGCGTATATGGGAGCTTACCGCGTTTAAGTGAGAAAGTTGTTGCAAAACTTCAAAAATGGCGTCGTTTTAGTGTTTTTCGTGAAGGAGTAGCGGGTATTTTCACCCGGTAAGCCAGTTTATATTTATATTTCTTTTGAATGAATACGCCCTTTCGGCTCTCCGGTGTTTGTGCTCCCCTCGTTTTTTTTTGTTTCAAGATCGTAGACGTAAGGATAAAAAAGTTATTGAAGGAAAAC
Source organism: Dreissena polymorpha (assembly GCF_020536995.1). Taxonomy (NCBI): domain Eukaryota; kingdom Metazoa; phylum Mollusca; class Bivalvia; order Myida; family Dreissenidae; genus Dreissena; species Dreissena polymorpha. The sequence goes on along the minus strand of NC_068355.1, from coordinate 108,485,746 downwards.
CGTTCAAAAATCTGTTGTCTCCTTACGTGACGTTCGAGAAATGGGATGTGCAAATATCATTTTCTCTTATAATACACAGTATTGATGCACGTGTACAGTAAAATATAACTAAAACCATGATTATTTTATTTTCCCGACGCTGTTTTATCTCTTATAACTAATTTATTGCCAAAAACTATTGGTTTAACCCCTTTGTTTGGAACTGACTTCCTTTTAAGCACATTTTGGGACATGACTTCCAAATACACGAACTTTCTGTCGTGAATGAATTTACCATTGATATGAATGTTTTAAAGAACGTTTCCCCTGTTTGAATGTATACCTCTTCCATACTTTTCAAAGATACGAAACCTCAAGCTACATTACAAAAGATAAAACATAACTTGTATTGTTTTAAACTGCGACACTATACGTGGGGAGCTTCACTTTTTTGCAATATAAATGTACTATTAAGCAGCATAACGCCCTTTTTGGAAGGGATATTATGTTCCGATGTTATGTTAACTACTTACCGGTTCGGAATCCATTTTAAACTTATTGGCGGGTGCACACAGCAGCGGATAATATGCAGGTCAAAAATAGATTTTACATCCGGTGATGCTGGTTTTGACACCCGACGCATATATACATTTATGAATGAAAGGCTTCATGAACGTTGACGTCGCTCTTGGTTACCAGAAAAATTCCCACGTACGGATTTCAACCGTCATTGTTTACGATCTATTAAGTGCACAAGTACTGAATTTGTATAGCGTTTTTAAAGGTGTATGTCCAGCGCGTGTGCCGGGAAAACAAGGCTTAATGTATTTTTTTGTTCAGCTCTATAATATTTATATCAAATCTGTATGAAAAATGTTGGTGAACATTAATCTGGTGTTAATTTTTGAAAATATTGAGGCGTTCATTAGTTATGGATCTAAAACGGAGCATTATTATTCATATTAAAAAAAACGGGCGTATTGCATATTAGTTCGGAGACATGAAATTATTTCGAAAGAAAGCCATAAGAGGTTCAATTCTATATGAGCAAGTCTCGCTGCGCACGATTACGCTCTTGCTTCTCGTATGTATTTGACTCTTATGAATCTTCGCAAATACCTACAGTAGTGTTTTATTTTGCTTAATCTAAATTAAGTTATGCATCTATATGTACTTTAAGCAGCATAACATGACTTCCAAATGACCAACAGCTCTTTCATAATGTGAAAGAGATTGACACGAAATACCTACCCATCTATAATAAAATTTATATGTGTACTTCAATATTATAGTTTTATAGCATTTTATGTGGTGCAATATAAGCGTTTTCTTAATCATTTTACGGTAAAATTATAAAAATGTTGTACACAAAACCTGCCGACCAACTGATTCAATTTACCGATTTAAAAAAAAAGATGTGTTGTGGGGTGGCTGATGTACGATATAATAGAATGTTTATCAGCCCTTTCAGTAATATTTTAATTAATTAAATGTATTTTTATGACGCGTCGACCTTATTCTGATATGAAATTTTCTTTAACCATTCTTTTACTGTCTTTTCAGATGAAGAAGGTTAAAGGGCGATAATAAGTGCATCTTTCGTTGCAGTATAAAATTATGTAATTAGGAATTTAACATTAGCGGAGGACTGGGATACCATTCCCCATTCATGGACCACGTGAGTTTAAATGTAGAATATGCAAGAGAGAGTCCTTCAACAGAGCCGGACTAAAACAGCAAATAAAACAAACGAACCAAACAAAAAAATGTACAGCTGATGTGTTATGTGTTTTTTTGTTTGTTTTATTTTATTATTTCTACATAGACAAGTCTGACATATAATTGCTATGAGTGCTACTTAATTACACGTTTTGTTCCGTATATGTCATGCTAGTTTCTCACTTTTTTATGAAAATAAACCAGTATCTGTGTTACGTCATTTCTACCAACCATGTCTCTGCATACATTTTCGAATGTATTCAGCACTTACATACATGATAAAAAAAGATTTGGGTCGGAATGAATTCGTTATGCATTTGACATATTAACTTAAGATTAGAAGGCAATGTTATGAACACACGAAATAATCTTTCTATGTGAACCAATACTTTATTCCCTCAATACAACAGTCTTAAATAATATGTATTCACATATGTATAAAAGATAAAAAAAAATACATGTATATATTAATCACTTCTACTGAAATCATATTGTGTATTGCATTTGCACAAATCTTTCTATCCACTACAAATTCACTTTTTGCGATTATAATATAGTGACCAACTCAGAACTGGTTTAAAAGAAGGTAGTCCAAAATGTGTCACATCAAAGTCACATCGTTATGGTAAAACGTGTCAAATGTCATTGTAATAAATAAACAATTGATATTTAAGTTTTCATTAAAAAAACATCCACCGATATGCATCTTCTAAGCAGGTGTCAGGTATTCCAAATTGCTTCATGTATTCCGAATCGCAACGATGGCAGTATATTTGGTTACAGCAACCTTATACTACTATCGAAACGGCTTTACTCTTTTCTGTTTTTCATTACACTTATATTGCACGTTCATGTGATTGTTTGGCGTGGTACTTCGACGTCATCGTTTTTGTTTGATTGGTGGGCTTTCTAGAGCGGTACATACTTCGTTACGCCGTCTTTTTTAATCTTGGCATCCTCGACATACAATGTATATAACTGGCGTCTTGATATCTGGAAATAGTAAGCAATGTATTCCGTTTATTAGGCATAGTATTCCGCTTGATGCATATTCAAACATAAGTATGTCCATATGTGTTAAAATAAACAGGTAAGAATTACACTGTGTTAATAATACCGTCGAATGTCTTATATTTTACACACACTAAATGTTAGCGTTAAGTACGCGATAAAACATTAAATAATAAAAAATAATAATATAACAATTAATAAAAAAAGATAACTCTTGATTTCCTCAAGTGAAAATGATTTCTAATACACTCGCACCAATGCGGAATTCATTCACGCGCATAAAACCTTCTAACATAGGAAAGAACTGTTTATCATTTGGAAGTCAGGTCCCAAAATGTGCTTAAAAGGAAGTTTAGTTCCAAAAAGGTGGTTAAACCGTTATAATTCGGCATTAAAAGAATTAATAGACATAAAAACGCGTCGAGATAATAAAATAATCGTGATTTATGTTATATTTTACTGTAAACATGTTCAAATACTGTTTATTTTGAGAGAAAATGATATTCGAACTTCAAACATCTCGAAGGTCAAGAAATTAAACAACAAATTTGTCGACGGTTTTGCTTCAATAACTTTTTTATTCCGACGTCTACGGTATTGAAACAAAAACCGAGGGGAACACAAACACTGTAGAGCCGAAAGGGCTTATTCATTCAAAATAAATATAAATGTAAACTGGCTTACCGGGTGAAAATATCCGCTACTCCTTCACGAAAAACACTAAAACGACGCTATCTTTGAAGTTTTGCAACAACTTTCTCACTTAAACGCGGTAAGCTCCCATATACACAGCCCCCCCCCCCCCCCCCTGAATAAAGAACATGTCTTGTTTACATATGCATTTTGAAATGGCTGATCAAATAATCCGAATTGGGGCAATGTTGGCCCAACTGATAATTGCACACAACGCGTATGCCAATTTTTATGAAGATTTTGTTTCAAAAGTATAATTCGTGCGTATTTGGAAATGTTCCACGAGTATTTTACGCAAATTTATACGCATCTTATCTGGAACTCTGCTGACCGTGTAGTACACATTGAATTTTGAAAAAGAATACATGCTCATTAAATAAATGCATTCTGGTGTATTTCACATTACCATAAGCAGCATAAAAATCTGTCTTACGCACTAGTTGAAATTCTTAAGAAATTGTATTATAAAGTTATTTGAAATTAAGCACCACTTACCGTTGTGTTTATATCCATGTTAGTAAAACGTGGAAACCCCACACAGTCACGTGATCCCGCATCATGGAACAGCTTGCCTTAATAATGTGTCTGATGTACGCAAATATGAGCCACTAACAGAAAGTGCTCTTTCGGTAAATCCAAATGTCGACGCATTAAATCCATGAGAGAGAAAATAAACCCGAGCTGTCAGATAATCGCATCATGAAACCCTGTTCCAGGGCTTGTCATGACATTTTAACGAAGCGACGCAACCACACGTATATATGATCCTTTTAATGTGTGCATATAGCAATTGCGTATCAAATAGTATATTTACTTGTACTTAAAACTTATTATCCAACAAGCAGTTTATTACTCGACAACCAACAAACAGTAAGAATTTTTTCAAAACTCTCTCGCCTTTAATGCGTCCCTTGTATTGCGCAAATATTGTGATTGTTAATTTATTAGACTCAACAGGTATAGTTTATTCTCACCTTTAGCTAATTTTAAAGGAAACATTTCCCCTCACCAAATATTACAAGCAGTAACGTCAGCCTTTAACAAACGAGAGCGCCGATGGCGTTAAAAGCATAGGTGCAAGATACAGGGAAGAATGGCGTCACGTGGTATAATGTAGTTCGATATCGCCATCCGCGAATTTCTCAAATCAATAATTTCAAACAATTACCGACTATTTAAATAGATAATCTTTCCATTTACATCAGTGTTTGAAACGCTTATGAAAAATAATTACCCAAGCCTTTCAAAATTTAAGCACGGACAGATCTGTATCTTTTCACAAATGAAAATAGACGCTACCCTATTTGTCTGCGTCAAGAATTTGTCGTAAAACTTGTGGTAAGCGTTAGATGCAGACGTGCACAACAGATTGAGTTCTGAATACAGATTTCTGAATGCAGATTTTTATAGAAACTCCTCAAAGCAGTTACTTCCCTTGCTTCGCCCGGTCAGTAACTTCTAGTATAAGGGAGGCCACTGCGTAGGAGATTGAGATTTATAGTGCAGATAGAATTGTTTTACGAACGAAATTTGTTTTAGGTTATAAGAAGATTTTTTGACATAAAACGGTCTTAGAAAAATTCACTAAAAACGGTGTCAGCAATATTCTTGGAAGAAAACGTTAGAAAAACGTTTCCAAATTTTTTTTGTAAGAATGACCATATACTAAATTAAATAGATATTTCGTCTGATTTTTGATCAGGTAAGGCTTCATAATGGGTAACCGAACGATGTGGATTTTTGAAATGTGGTATATACCATAAGCATAGGTGCGTAAACGCACCTATGCTAAAAATGGCGCGGCAGAGGCCGACGCGTATCCCCACGCCGCATGTTTGACCCAGGGGCGCCCCAGGGTTGGTAATGGGGCCATGCATAGTTGAGATTGACCGTATTGTCATAAGAGAAGTTCAGTATCAATTAGAAGTGAATCGGTGTAGAAATGAAGAAATTATAGTAAAAAACAATTTTGGGTTGGTGTGGCCTATTATGGGCGGGGCGCCCCAGGGTTGGTAATGGGGTCATACATAGTTGAGATTGATCGTATTGTCATAAGAGGTTCAGTATCAATTTGAAGTAAATCGGTGTAGAAATGAAGAAATTATAGTAAAATGCAATTTTGGGTGGGCGTGGCATATGTGGGCGGGGCGCCCCAGGGTTGGTAATGGCGCCATTCATAGTTGAGATTGACTGTATTGTCATAAAAGAGGTTCAGTATCAATTTGAAGTGAATCGGTGTAGAAAAGAAGAAATTATAGTAAAAGGCAATTTTAGGTGGGCGTGGCCTATGTGAGCGGGGCGCCCCAGGGTTAGTTATGGGGCCGTGCATAGTTGAGATTTACTGTATTGTCATAATAGAGGTTCAGTATCAATTTGAAGTGAATCGGTATAGAAATAAAGAAATTATAGTGAAAGGCAATTTTGGGTGGGCGTGGCCTATGTGGGCGTGGCCTATGTGGGCCGGGTGTCTCAGGTTTGGTAATGGGGCCATGCATAGCTGAGATTGACCGTATTGTCATAAGAGAGGTTCAGTATCAATTTGAAGTGAATCGGTGTAGAAATAAAGAAATTATAGTAAAAGGCAATTTGGGTTGGCGTGGCCTATGTGGGCGGGATGCTCTAGGGTTGGTAATGGGTCCATGCATAGCTGAGATTGACCGTATTGTCATAAAAGAGGTTTAGTATCAATTTGAAGTAAATCTGTGCAGAAATGAAGAAGTTAATGTAAAACAAGGCTATTGTCAAGCAATATGTTCCCCTATCGGCTCCACCATTGTCAGAAATTCCACCACTTTCAGATTTTTTGGGGGGTTGCCATAGCAACCACAAATTTTGACGTAGGAACAAAATTAAATGACGTGCATAATGTCCATATTGCCATCTATCCATGTTGCAAGTTTCATGAAAAAAGATTAAGAACTTTTAAAGTTATCGCAGGATCCAGAAAAGTGTGACAGACTGACAGACAGACAGACAGACGGAGTGGAAACCATAAGTCCCCTCCGGTGAAACCGGTAGGGGAAAATAACATAAGAAAATCTGTGACCCGGCCCCGCCCCGCCCCAACCCCCATAATTTTTTACCCAGGGGTCAAATCAAAATTCCGTCACTGTCACCGTCGCACATATGCTCATAGCTACCATGTATGTAAGTTTCAAGGTTCTAGTGCTTATAGTGTAGGAGGAGCAGGTGGCCAGGACGGACGGACAGACGCACATCACCACAATATCCCCACTTTTTCTTCGAAAAACGTGGGGATAAAAATAGCACACGCACTATAATTGTGATCTTGTTTGAAGTACATGCAATAGTTAACACGTGATATAAAAATATGTTGACTCGATGTTGCAAATAAAAAAAAGACAATAATTATAGGATTGAAATTTGGAGTCATTCGATTATGATTATAGCATGTAATTATTATTAATTTATTTATTGTACAGTGCAACGCCACATTGAACACCAGTCCAAGCGTTGGAAATAGCATTAGAAAAAAGGACCTTAGGAGCAGATGGCAAAAACCGGATCTAAATCCACAGAAAGACGCCCATCACACGGTATGACTTCACGAAATAAAAATTCATTAGAACATTATACGAAATTTTATCACGTTTACATAAAAAAATCCAACAGGTTATTTTTTGTCGGTCTTCGAAGCAAGTTTATGACTTGAGAACGTGTATCTCAAATACTTATAAGATGACATTGTGCAGGTTCTATTAAAACTGTAAACAGTTATAGGTGTTGGAATACATTAACAATCCCAATATTATAGGTGCTTGTTTGCGTGCGTGGTTATGTTGCAGAAAAGTACTTACTGGTGCTGTATAACGTTTCTTCGGACGTTGTGTCTCAATTTCTGCCAATAAGACCTCGTAACGCTACCGCATTCAGAAGAATTGGCGTAAATGACTAAAATGTCCCTTCTTTTAGTTTAACTTGCATTCTGGCGCAGCATAACAGGTCGCGTAAATACCGCACTTATACTATGCATAATGATTGGCATTACGTACTTGTTGGCGAATATTCAATTAAATTCAATTCTGAATATAGATCGATGTCATTAACGCTACTAGACAAACAAATTTCGATTCGTAATAGATGTGTTGGCACAAAACGAAGAATGCGAAACTGTTTTATGGTGTTTTCTTTCATTAATCAATAGTAAACAGCCTTGTTGGAAAGTGAAGTCGCACTTTACGTACTGTCTGAATAAAATAACGCACACAGACATGCATTACAAACACGCGTGCATGCATGTGGGAAGGTTATCTACCAACATTCCGTATTTTGTCTTATTTCAGTGCCCCGCTGAAAAGAAAATCAAGAAACACGTGTTCCTTGCTTGTCTTATCCTTCTATTGGGCGCCATGTGCATGTTAGTCGTAGCAATCATCGACGGGTGGATGATGCACAACAGCGGAAGAGGCGTCAATGGGAAAGACACGTTTTTGGGAAATAGAAGAAAATTCGACACTTTACTAAATTCGACATTTTTACTTGATAATTATAACGATACCGGTCCAGGTAATTTCACAGGGAATGTTTTCGATAATACGAATGACTAGAACGGCGTCATTGACAATAAAAGTGAACTCGCTCAATAATTCTTATCCAAACGTTCAGTCCATGATGGATAAGCTATCGCGTGTATTTTTCAGTATGTGTTGAAATGTGTTTTCGATGTAAAATTAAGTTTTTATTTGAACTTGATTCAAAGTAACATGAGATTTTCCCGTGATATGTTGCACCAACTGGTCTAGTTAAATGAAATCAGTCACTCGATATAATACATAATGCAGCAGTGCAATCGTTTAAATAACATTTTAATAATTATGAGCAAATAATACGAACATCAATTCGAATTCAAATACAATTGTTCGAGCGAAAGAGGTGTAGCACGTCAATAGCCTAATGTAAGCCAATTCGCTATAATGTTCTACTTTGATTAGGAAGTTTGTAGTAAGTGCTTGATGCCAACCTTTTCACCATTAATAACTGTGTGTTTGTAGCACTTTCATGTCTACCTGTTCACTATTATGTACACCACGTATGAAGAGTTTTGTGGCAATTGCTTAATGCCAACATTCACAATTAATATGTACTAGTACCGTATATAATATTGTTCATTACTTAGATTAAGAGATTTGTAGCAATTGCTTCATGCCAATCGAATACAATATTATCACGGCCGTCACCTCGTGTTTGAGGTGCATTAATAAATGAGCCGATGCAACTTCCGATGTGGCGCTCAGGCCCGAATGTTTTGAAATTTCATGGATACTTTGACAGGGTTATTAGGTTTTATATGTTTTTTTCGGTATATGTCGCATTATTTTAATCAACGCGCTGAAGGCACTGAACTTGTTCGCTATTGCATAATTTAAGACGCAATTCATTTTTCAAAATTAATCGCAAGTTTGAAATGAACACACGCCATTCACATTTATGAAGAGTGTGTCATAACGCACGGGTCGAGCTTTGTGTGCACTTTTTATCATCCTATTTATTTCATAGAGATAACTTAGACAAAATAAAAACAACATGGTCCTTTTTGGACGTTCTGAAAGCATAGAAAATATTATGAAAATGGCAATGAGAACTGAATATAAAGACAATTTGCATTCACCATCATATTAAATGAATATTGCTGGAATATCGAATACCTATCTCACTAAGAATATAATTTCATGATGAAAATTCACTTTACAAAACTTTTGATTTTTGACACCATATACAAATTCAAAATATACAAGAAGATCATTGATGAAAATAAATCTGCGAGCAATACTTTTCACCCACGAATTAGGTAGTCATCAAGACAGCCCTGTTGATCCGTACATTGTTGTTTATGCATTACTTTTAACCCTAGCAGTTCACACGGTGTCAACAACTCTTACCTAAACATAGGTATTCCGGACTACTCTCTGAATGTTCAAACGACACAAATTGTGGCCCAGTTACAATTACGCATTAAAATTTATTTCGTCGCAGAATTTCAGTTTTGCTTTCAAGATGAGAAAACAATCATTACCAAAATGGAAATCGTTCCTGAACGCCTGGATAGGCTGCCCTTATTTACAAGTTTGCTATTTTGAATTCAATTTTGTAATGAAAAGCATTGTGCTTAAATGTGCCATTTACAATTGGCAATGAGATTTTTAATGACCCTCGTCATGCGAAAGTGGGTCTTATTCCATATGCGCCCATCATATATATATATATATATATATATATATATATATATATATATATATATATACTAGTATATATATATATCCAACTCAGCCTGCTCATCTCTCAGTCTGGTCAGGAGATACATAATGAGACCATAACATATTGAGTGATTTTATAGCGAACAGCATAGCCTCTGACCAGACTGCGCAAATGCACATGTTGAGTTTAAGAAACGCTGGTCGAAACGCATAAGACCCATTTTCGCATGACGCGGCTATAAAATTGTGATTTAAATGTGTCGAAAGAAAACTACGTTTAAATCAAACATTAACATACGATATATTTCGATAGTGAAGAAATATACTCATAATAAGGCATGTGAACACACATATGATGTGCACTCCCGTAGTATATGTTTTATCTTCTTACACTTATGTGTGGTTTGACACTGACAACACACAGTTCATGCGGTGAATATGCAAGTTATTAAAGTGAAAAAAAAACACAATAGTTAAACTTTTGTTTTCATTGTATTTATTTATTTAGAAAAGTAAATTGCAAACTTTATTTCAAAGTCAGCGTTTACGCCGACTACGTTTTAAAAAGATATTTCTTGTTCTATTTAGTCGTTTTCGGTTTTGGCGATTATAAAGCATTTTTGAGGTTGTCTATATCATACAAGAAGTAATTGGTGAACTCATGTCCAACGTTTTATAAATTGAGAACTGTGAATATAAACAAGCTTACCTTTCTATTATTGCGTTGTTGGCACCCGTAAATACAAAAGATCGCCGCTATCTGTTGAGAACAAAATAACGTTTCCCAGAAATCCCCGCTGTTTAAGCATGAACGAGGTTACGAAACAGATCATTCGTGTTATATTTAATTGTTATACGTATTCGGTTTTAGCGATTATGAAGCATTTTTGAAGTAGTCTATCGTATCCCTGATGTAATTGTTGAACTCATGTTCAACGTTTTATAAATTGAGAATATAAACAAGCGTAACCTTTTACAATGGCTTTGTTTTCCCGAATCTATTGATAGCCTCAGATTAACAAGCGTAACCTGATACTATTGAGTTGTTACCACCCGTGCAATTGGACTCTCCCTTGTTTATCAGCAGCCGCATCTATTAATAGCCTCAGATTATGAATGGGCTGAGCAAAAATACTACGTCATGAAGACGCAGCAGAAAGTGGACTATTTTAATCATTCATAAACAATATTAATCATTCATTAACAATCTCTTCCGCGACATGTATAATACAATCATTGTTTATTGATTCTTTTCTATATACGCTCTGTTCGAAACTACTACATTTAACACGATATTCATATAATGTTTCCATTTGTGAATGAATATAATTGGAGAACTCAAACCTGTTGCATAAATCATACAACTCTTTCTCGCGCGGAAGTGGCAGGTAGAAGGCTCTACGTAGATAAGCCGAACCGACTTGAAATTTTGAGTAACCAGGTCGGGCTACAAAGACCTCGTGAAGAGGCCAGTAGGATCCATTCTTCAAAAATTCTACAGAAACATGCATTCACAACCTAGTTAGAAACGTGAGAAACCTTTACAAGTAGCGGCATGGTGGAGTTTTTAAAAGCATTTCGATGATTTTTTTTCCTGTATGACAAGCTAATTTCCACCCAATTAAATCGCTAACGACATCAAACGGTTGCCTACAACATTTTTATACTAGATGGTACATGCATACAAATATTGGCTTCTTGTCGACCTAATAGAGCATTACATTTTGCATTATTCAAAAAGAGATGGAGTCAATGCTTAGGAGATGGCGCTAATGATAGGAGGTGGCGCCAATGCAAGACGTTTCA